>NC_057805.1:468701531-468926228 GCF_018294505.1 Triticum aestivum | reverse complement strand
ATCGGCTTCAGTTAGCAGCAGTAGCGAAGGAATCGCTCGATCGGGTTCAGTTAACAGCCATCGATCGATCGCTCGGGTTCAGTAACGCGTAGCCTGCAGTGCAATCGCTCGGGTTCAGTTAGAGCCCAACGCCTCGCTCGGGTTCAGTTAGAGCCAACGCCTCGCACACACACGCGTTCGTGTATGAGAGAAACGCGCATCGCTCGGCCCCCGACCTCCCACCGTAACCGGGAACTCCTCAAAATTTTCCTCGCCCTCGCTTCTACCATGGTTTTTTCCGTCATGGACGGCCCAAAGAATGTCATGCAGCTGCGTCTCCGGCCCGCCCAGGATGAAAAGCCCATTTTCTATCATAATTTTTTGTCATAGAAGTAGGAGCCCACCACATCTATGATGATACCGGGTTTTGTCACAATTATCATCATAGAAGTGTCATATGTATGACAGAAAAAAAATTCATTCGGCCCAAAATGTCACGGATGTGTCTTTTTTTTGTAGTGACGATATGCATCACACAATCTCAGATTCATCTATTCAAACCAACACAACGTACTTCAAAGAGTGCCCCAAAGTTTCTACCGGAGAGTCAAGACGAAAACGTGTGCCAACCCCTATGCATAGGTCCATGGGCGGAACCCGCAAGTTGATCACCAAAACATACATCAAGTGGATCACGTGATATCCCATTGTCACCACAGATAAGCACGGCAAGACATACATCAAGTGTTCTAAAATCCTTAAAGACTCAATCCAATAAGATAACTTCAAAGGGAAAACTCAATCCATTACAAGAGAGTAGAGGGGGAGAAACATCATAAGATCCAACTATAATAGCATAGCTCGCGATACATCAAGATCGTATCACCTCAAGAACACGAGAGAGAGAGAGAGAGAGATCAAACACATAGCTACTGGTACATACCCTCAGCCCCGAGGGTGAACTACTCCCTCCTCGTCATGGAGAGCGCCGGGATGATGAAGATGGCCACCGGTGAGGGTTCCCCCCCTCCGGCAGGGTGCCGGAACAGGGTCCCGATTGGTTTTTGGTGGCTACAGAGGCTTGCGGCGGCGGAACTCCCGATCTATTCTATTTTCTGGAGGTTTCAGTATTTATAGGATTTTTTGGCGTAGGTTTCACGTCAGGGGGATCTCCGTGTTGTCCACGAGGCAGGGGCCCACGCCCAGGGGGGTGGGTGCGCCCCCCACCCTCGCGGGCAGCCCGGGACTCTCTTGGCCCAACTCTTTTACTCCGGGGGCTTCTTTTGGTCCAAAAGAAATCATCAAAAATTGGCACGTCAATTGGACTCCGTTTGGTTTTCCTTTTCTGCAAAACTTAAAAACAAGTTAAAAACAGAAACTGGCACTGGGCTCTAGGTTAATAGGTTAGTCCCAAAAATCATATAAAATAGCATATAAATGCATATAAAACATCCTAGAAGGATAAAATAATAGCATGAATACTTCATAAATTATAGATACATTGGAGACGTATCAGCATCCCCAAGCTTAATTCCTGCTCGTCCTCGAGTAGGTAAATGATAAAAGAAATAATTTATGAAGTGTGAATGCTAGCAAGTGCATAAGTTTGATCAATGATAGTTCCAATCACTTTTGCTATCATCATTATATATCATAACAGTAGCTCATATCTTAGGGCTTCTCATGATCAAGTAACAAACTATTCACATGTTAAAGTATAGATCATAAACTTTCTTGAAAACTAACAAACCGTCTTATTAGTCATCAAACAATTACAATTCATCTTATTTTCAGGAAGAGTCTATGTCAGAGCTTTGATTTAGCAAATCCCACATACTCAACTATCATATAGTCTTCCATGATTGCTACCACTCAAAGCATATTTTTAGAACAAATAGCATCCATCGAACACAGAGAAAGATAGGGGCTTAATGTTTCGCCTCCCAACTTATTTATCATATAGATAATTGTCAACAATAATAATTCATGATCAAATATATTTGAATGGCCATATATGCTTAGATCTTTCCATCAAATGATGCTTGCCAACTAAAGAGTAGGTTGGAATGAGAAGGAATACTACTGACTCTTGCATAAAAGTAAAAGATAGGCCCTTCGCAGAGGGAAGCAGGGATTTGCAGAGGTGCCAGAGCTTGAAGAAAAAAACAGAGATGAAAATAATTTTGAGAGGTATGCTTTCATTGTCAACATAACGACCAAGAGTTCCCAATATATTCCATACTACATACATTATAGGCGGTTCCCACGCAGAAAGGTAAAGTTTTTACTCCCCCTCCACCAACATTCACACTCCACGGCTTGTCCGAAACAACGGGTGCTGTCCAACTATCAACATTCCTGGGGGAGTTTGTTTAAATTATTTGCGCATTTGTTTTTATCTTTTGATCATAGGACTGGGCATCCCAGTTACCAGCCATTTTCTCATGAATGATGAGCGGAGTCCACTCATCGTGAGAATAACCCACCTAGCATGGAAGATACTGACAGCCCCTAGTCGCTACATGAGCGATTCGGGCATACAAAACAGATTATTATTTGAAGGTTTAGAGTTTGGCACATGCAAATTTACTTGGAACGGCAGATAAATACCGCATATAGGTAGATATGGTGGACACTCATGGAATAAACTTGATTCAAGGAATTTGGATGCACAAGCAGTATTCCCGCTTAGTACAGATATTTTGGCTAGCGAAGGATTCTAAATAGCAAGCACCACATGTTAGAGGATCCATAACAATATAACTTCTATACAAATATACCCAAGCATAACTCATTATGTTGTCTTCCTTGTCCAACTTCAACTAATTTGCTCAGGTTTGAAAATAATTAATGGGGCTCACAATCATAGAAGATGTCCAAGATAGTATTATATGTGAAATATCTCTTCCTTCAATATTCTTTCATGAATTGTTCAAGTGACCATTACAAAGTTTGCTAACCTTCAATAAATTTACCACCTCTACTTCTTATATGTGAAGTCATTACTCCCCATGGGATAAGCATATGAAACACATATAATTTCAGATTTATGATATTCAATTCATTCAACCATTTACTCATAGGATATAATTGAAGCACACGAGTAAATGACAAACTACTCCAAAAAGATATAAGTGAAGATCAATGAGTAGTTAAATAATTATGTAGCCATGTGAAGACTCTCTCTCATTTAAGAATTTCAGATCTTGGTATATTATTCAAAGAGCAAGCAAAACAAAATAAAATGACATTTCAAGGATAGCACTCATGATGTGAAGAAGCAAAAACTTAGGCTCAACCGATACTAACCGATAATTGTTGAAGAAGAAAGGTGGGATGCCTACCGGGGCATCCCCAAGCTTAGATGCTTGAGACTTCTTGAAATATTATCTAGGGGTGCCTTGGGCATCCCCAAGCTTGAGCTTTTGTGTCTCCTTAATTCCTCTCATATCACGGTTTCCTAAATCTCGAACGCTTCATCCACACCAAACTCAACAAGAACTCGTGAGATAAGTTAGTATAAACCAATGCAAAAACCTTATCATTTTCTACTGTAACAAATCACTAAAATTATTATTCAACATTGCGTACTAAATGCCTCTGCATATTTAATACTCCTATCCTCAAATAGAATCATTAAACAAGCAAACATATGCAAACAATGCAAACATAACAGTAATCTGCCAAAACAGTACAGTCTGTAAAGAATGCAAGATTCATCATACTTACCTAAATCCAAAAATTATGGAAGAAAATTCCCACTGTAGTAAATTTATCAGAGCTTATTATGCAAAAGGTTTCAACATTTTATCACATTCTAACTTTTTTAGGGAATTTTTGCAACAGCGGTAAACTTTCTGTTTTGAAACAGCAACAAGTATACTTGCAAAATAAGCGTGGTAAAGGCTATTCTTGACATTTTTATTGAAAATAAAGATGCAAAACATTATTCTAAATAACAGCAAGCAAATACTAACAACATAAAATGACGCTCCAAGCAAAACACATATCATGTGGTGAATAAAAATATAGCTCCAAGTAAAGTTACCGATGAACCAAGACGAAAGAGGGGATGCCATCCGGGGCATCCCCAAGCTTAGGCTCTTGGTTGTCCTTGAATATTACCTTGGGGTGCCTTGGGCATCCCCAAGCTTAGGCTTGCCACTCCTTATTCCGTAGTCCATCGAATCTTTACCCAAAACTTGAAAACTTCACAACACAAAACTTAACAGAAAATCTCGTGAGCTCCGTTAGCAAAAGAAAACAAAACACCACTTCAGGGTACTGTAATGAACTCATTCTTTATTTGTATTGGTGTTAAATCTACTGTATTAAAACTTCTCTATGGTTTATAAACTATTTTACTAGCCATAGAGTCATCAAAATAAGCAAACAACACACGGAAAACAGAATCTGTCAAAAACAGAACAGCCTGTAGTAATTTGTAAGTAACGCAAACTTCTGGAACTCAGAAACATCTACCAAAATAGAACGACCTATATAATTTTATTATTTATTTGCTGCAATTTGAATCAGTATTTTATCACGTTCTGGTGATTTTAAACAATTGTTTTCGTGAACAGAAAGTTTCTGGAATTTTCAGCAAGATCAAATAACTATCATCCAAGAAAATCCTATATGTCTTACTTGGCACAAACACTAATTAAAACATAAAACCACATCTAACCAGAGGCTAGATCAAATATTTATTACTAAACAGAACCAAAAAGAAAGAACAAAAATAAAAATTGGGTTGCCTCCCGACAAGCGCTAACGTTTAACGCCCCTAGCTAGGCATGATTTCAATGATGCTCGCATAAAAGATAAGAATTGAAACATAAAGAGAGCATCATGAAGAATATGACTAGCACATTTAAGTCTAACCCACTTCCTATGCATAGGGATTTTGTGAGAAAACAATTTATGGGAACAATAATCAACTAGCATAGGAAGGCAAAACAAGCATAACTTCAAAATTTTAAGCACATAGAGAGGAAATTTGATATTATTGCAATTCCTACAAGCATACATTCCTCCCTCATAATAATTTTCAGTAGCATCATGAATGAATTCAACAATATAACCAGCACCTAGAGCATTCTTTTCATGATCTACAAGCATAGAATTTTTATTACTCTCCACATAAGCAAATTTCTTCTCATGAATAGTAGTGGGAGCAAACTCAACAAAATAACTATTATGTGAGGCATAATCCAATTGAAAATTAAAATCAAGATGACAAGTTTCATGGTTATTTTTATTCTTTATAGCATACTTGTCATCACAATAATCATCATAAATAGGGGGCATGCTTTCATCATAGTAAATTTGCTCATCAAAACTTGGGGGACAAAAAATATCATCTTCATCAAACATAGCATCCCCAAGCTTGTGGCTTTGCATATCATTAGCATCATGGGTATTAAAAGAATTCATACTAACAACATTGCAATCATGCTCATCATTCACATATTTTAGGCCAACCAATATTCTATGAAATTCTTCTTCTAGTACTTGAGCACAATTTTCCTTCCCATCATTTTCACGAAAGACATTAAAAAGATGAAGCATATGAGGCACCCTTAATTCCATTTTTTGTGGTTTTCTTTTATAGACTTAACTAGTGATAAAACAAGAAACTAAAAGATTTTATTGCAAGATCTAAAGATATACCTTCAAGCACTCACCTCCCCGGCAACGGCGCCAGAAAAGAGCTTAGTTGACGGGGTGTGAGTGCCGCTTACCTAGCCTCCCCGGCAACGGCGCCACAAAAGAGCTTGATGTCTACTATGCAACCTTCTTCTTGTAGACGTTGTTGGGCCTCCAAGTGTAGAGGTTTGTAGGACAGTAGAAAATTTCCCTCAAGTGGATGACCTAAGGTTTATCAATCAGTGGGAGGCATAGGATGAAGATGGTCTCTCTCAAGCAACCCTGCAACCAAATAACAAAGAGTCTCTTGTGTCCCCAACACACCCAATACAATGGTAAATTGTATAGGTGCACTAGTTCGGCGAAGAGATGGTGATACAAGTGCAATATGGATGGTAGATATAGGTTTTTGTAATCTGAAAATATATAAAAAGCAAGGTAACTAATAATAAAAGTGAGCACAAACGATATTGCAATGATAGGAAACAAGGCCTAGGGTTCATACTTTCACTAGTGCAAGTTCTCTCAACAATAATAACATAATTAGATCATATAACTATCCCTCAACATGCAACAAAGAGTCACTCCAAAGTCACTAATAGCGGAGAACAAACGAAGAGATTATTGTAGGGTACGAAACCACCTCGAAGTTATTCTTTCGGATCGATCTATTCAAGAGTTCGTACTAGAATAACTCCTTAAGACACATATCAACCAAAACCCTAATGTCACCTAGATACTCCAATGTCACCTCAAGTACCCGTGGGCATGATTATATGATATGCATCACACAATCTCAAATTCATCTATTCAAACCAACACAAAGTACTTCAAAGAGTGCCGCAAAGTTTCTACCGGAGAGTCAAGACAAAAACGTGTGCCAACCCCTATGCATAGGTCCATGGGCGGAACCCGCAAGTTGATCACCAAAACATACATCAAGTGGATCAAGTGATATCCCATTGTTACCACAGATAAGCACGGCAAGACATACATCAACTGTTCTCAAATCCTTAAAGACTCAATCCGATAAGATAACTTCAAAGGGAAAACTCAAACCATTACAAGAGAGTAGAGGGGGAGAAACATCATAAGATCCAACTATAATAGCAAAGCTCGCGATACATCAAGATCGTATCACCTCAAGAACACGAGAGAGAGAGAGAGAGATCAAACACATAGCTACTGGTACATACCCTCAGCCCCAAGGGTGAACTACTCCCTCCTCATCATGGAGAGCGCCGGGATGATGAAGATGGCCACCGGTGAGGGTTCCCCCGCCCCCCTCCGGCAGGGTGCCGGAACAGGGTCCCGATTGGTTTTTGTTGGCTACAGAGGCTTGCGGCGGCGGAACTCCCGATCTATTCTATTTTCTGGAGGTTTAAGTATTTATAGGATTTTTTGGCGTAGGTCTCACGTCAGGGGGGTCTCCGGGTTGTCCACGAGGCAGGGGCCCATGCCCAGGGGGGTGGGCGCACCCCCCACCCTCGTGGGCACCCCGGGACTCTCCTGGCGCAACTCTTTTACTTCGGGGGCTTCTTTTGGTCCAGAAAAAATCATCAAAAATTGGCACGTCAATTGGACTCCGTTTGGTTTTCCTTTTCTGCAAAACTTAAAAACAAGGAAAAAACAGAAACTGGCACTGGGCTCTAGGTTAATAGGTTAGTCCCAAAAATCATATAGAATAGCATATAAAACATCCTAGAAGGATAAAATAATAGGATGAATACTTCATAAATTATAGATACGTTGGAGACGTATCACTTGCGCTGTTGGTTTCACCAATGATACGCAATCTCAAGGTGAACAAGATGTTAGTCGATGACGGGGTCGGTCTGAACTTGATCTCGCCTGTTGTGATCAAGAGGCTGCAACTTCCTGATGGCGACCTCGAGGAAACGGGCACGTTTCACGGGGTCAGTACGGGAAGGAGTCAGCCGAAGGGGAAGGTCACGCTGCCCGTGACGTTTGAGGGCGAGTTGAACTACAGGACAAAGAGGATCGTCTTCGACATAGCCGAGATCCCCTTTCCCTACAACGGGATTCTCGGCCGCCCAGCACTAGCCAAGTTCATGGCGGTGTCACATTACGCCTACAACACGCTGAAGATGCCTGGGCCGATGACTATCATCACCGTTCCTTGTGACAAGAAGGATGCGCTGATCTGCGCTGTCAGGACCCCGATTCTAAGTCACACCGATCTAGCCTGTAACACCTCATATCACTTTGGGGCCTCACGCACGGTATTCCCATGGGTGTCGCCTTACCATGGCCCGGGACCGTTTGCGCCTGTTGGCTCACGTATATGATAGTGTCGCTAGCATCCATATGACAGAGAACCCGGGCCGACATGACTAGTCGTGAACCCAAAGTGGCACTAACTTAGGGGACAGGCATACATGAATCAACATCGAGCATGTCGGTCAGTAGCGTGCGAATCCGGGCTGTAGCACTAGGTGATTAGCCATAACTAGGTGGCCACGTCAGCGCACCGGCGGTTAGCCGCCGGCGACCAAACAGGGCAGCGGAGGCGCTCGGGATTCGCCGTCCGGCGACCATTCGACTCGCGGTTTGGCCCTACGGGCTGCTGGACGTGCGCCGCATCCAACGGAGCATGCAGCTGGGCGAGAGGAGGCCGGAAACGATGGACACATAATCGCTGGCGACCGTACGACGTCCCTGATGCCTCCCCGAGCCCGCCGAGTCCTCCATTGGAACCCCAGTGAGCCCCTCCGTCTTCCCCCTCACTCCCCGTGCTCTAAGATGTGCGCTAGCCACCGCCCCGCGAGTCCCGAGCGCCGCTGTCCGCCATGGCCGATGAGGTCCTCGCTCCTGAGCACCTCCGCTCGGTCCAGTGGCACCAGCGTGCTCCTGGAGCTCCCGGGAATCCGCCCCGCCGCTTAGCCCGCTCGTCAGCCAAGCGCAGCGCCTCGCCCGTGCTAAGCCGAACTCCGGCCGCCGCCAGCCGTCGTTGCAGTCGTCGTTTCCGGCCTCCTCTCGCCCAGCCACATGCTCTGTTGCATGCGGCGCACGTCCAGCAGCACGTAGGGCCAAACCGCGAGTCGAATGGTCGCCGGACGGCGAATCCCGAGCACCTCTGCCGCCCTGTTTGGTCGCCGGCGGCTAACCGCCGGTGCGCTCATGTGGCCACCTAGTTATGGCCAGTCGTCGGTGCTGTCATCGTTTCCGGCCTCCTCTCGCCCAGCCGCATGCTCCGTTGGATGCGGCGCACGTCCAGCAGCCCGTAGGGCCAAACCGCGAGTTGAACGATCGCCGGACGGCGAATCCCGAGCGCCTCTGCCGCCCTGTTTGGTCGCCGGTGGCTAACCGCTGGTGCGCTGAGCAGGCCACCTAGTTATGAATTCTTGACGCAGTGATACTTCTCGCCATCATTGCTTCATTCCTCGGTTCCGTGTTATTGTAACCAGAATGCTGACAAGTGAACTGTGATGCGTGAAATCAATACTTCGAGCAAGTTCGTTGCTTGGTAGTTATTGGACAATATTCTCATCCTTAGCATGTTAGTTATTGAATCACCATCCTAGGACTGATCGTGCTACCTAGTCCATTTTTGTTGGTGCACTCTTTGATCGATGAGTTAGGATTTTGTCAAACCTTTGCTCTTTTGATCACATTATCTTGCCTTGAAAAGCAAGATTGTTCTCGAGGTTAGTAACATATCGGTGGTTCGTGATTTTCCGAATATCTTCTCGAAAGTGTTACCAGGTTGTCACCTGACCGCTATGTTGAGTTCGTGATCAAGTTGGTTTTCCTCTAAACCACCCCTTCTCCAAGAATCTGTGTTGGATACCCCTGAGCTAGTCGGTTAAGCTAAACAACAACTTGGAGAGTTGGAAGATAAAAAGCTTTGCCGAATTTGGTTCTTTCTGAAGGGATATCTTTGTGTTTGTGTGTGTGTTGAAGAAAGATGATATCTTCACCAATTGGTCCTCGTGATCAGTTGTTGGATCTATTGTCTTGTCAAAACTTTGACTTGAGTATGGGCTATCGTCAAGTCAAATCAGAACCAACGATGTTCGTAATGTTGTCTTACTCGTGGTTGATCCCTCGAGCATACACCATTACATCTTTTGGTCTGACCAATGCTATCACCGTGTTCACATGATGGAGGAAGTCCAGTGATATGGAAATTCCGATGAGTTGCTTTTGAGCCCATCAGCAGCATTTTGTCCCCCCCTTGATTCATGTTGAACATCAACCTAGTGTTGAAAACTTTGTAAGCAATGCCTTCATGTTCCATTCATGAAGCTTATGCTTGGATGAAAGAAGTGACTTTCTCCAAGTTCACGTGCATTAGGTGTAAGTTGCCGCCATGAATTTGAGAAAGGTTTGTTTTGTTTCCCTTGGAATCATCCCAAATCAGTCATGCATACGTGCGAAGTATTCTATGGTTTGGTAGATTAATTACCTCCACTCCATATGTGTTCCTAGCACACCAAGCCACTGATTGGTTTGTTCAAGGAGAATAAGTTTCTTCTTAAGAGCTACACTTACGCAAGGACTTCGGTATCCTCGTTGATGGTTCCCCCCCGAACTCGGTAGTGTTTCATTGTAAGACTACCAGGTGACCATGCTTGTCTAGGACAGCGTGTTCACATGCTTGTAGCAGAACCGGCTCATGTTTTGGAGCTTAGTACCGTAGTTCATTCCCCGAGAATCTCGCAACGTCATCTCGTCGATTTGTGTTGCAAACTTTCATTTTCTTTCCAGACCCGATGAGTCTGGATTATCCTGACACCAGCCGGATCTGAATCTCAGGCAGATATGATGGTTGGAACATTTCTCAAGAACTATAATATTGGTCTCTCTGTAACTCGGTAAAGTGGATGTTGTGGCCAACACACCCAACAAGAAGACTTATTATTGTAGTATCTTGATTGAGAAAGTTGGCCACTTTCCCATAAGGATCTCGTAGAATTTATTCCAATAGTTGTTTCTTATGGATTTTTGTGTTTCTGAAGTCCGACCTTTTACTTGATGTTCTAGATATCAAACCATATATATGAATGGATTACGCTAGCACATCAAGGAGAACATTAGAAGCGGAGTGCTAAATGTCTCTCGGTCGATCATCCAGATTTTCTTTCCTTAGCCTCACTAGGGGGGAATCTGAGAAGATGTTGTAATCCTTTGCATCTGCATCGTCCATCACTATTCATCATGGTAGTATGCTGTGTTACCAGGATCCTTGACATGGACATTGGTAGAACCTTGATAAATATGGAAATGCTCAAGTTCTTGAGAGCACACACAAGCAAAGTCATCCCTTGCGTTGTCTTCAACAAGGTAGTCCACATCATCCATTCTAGCCCGAGTGTGTCGTTCTCCCGAACTCCGTCAAACGGTCGTTCGTAAATTGCCTCAGGCTGGTGAGAAGAGTTCCAATGATCTATGTATCAAAAGTAATTCCTTTGTCACTTGAGGGAATAATTCTACGAGTCACCTTCCCTAAGGTGCCCCGTTATGGAATCATGGAAATTTTTCCTTGCTACTTTGAAACCCTCGTCAAATTGTTTCTTCCGTCCCTCCTGATGCATGTTTTGCCTCTCAGCTCCAGAGATGTTTCTATGTCTCATTCCGTGAATTGATCTTTTGATCATTTGGATGATCCTAAGTTGCTCGAATCTCAGGAAGATCGATTCTTCTAAAATTCTCCCTTTCTACTCGTTGTCATGTTGGATGTTGTTCTCAAAGCAAGACGTTGAGATCAAGGTGATGCAATGAATCAACATCCTCGAGAAAGACATCTGGATCGTGAAGATTGTGTTAGCTTGTGTCCCCCTGTCTTCTTACCTCACGACTTGAATCTCGGGACGAGATTCATGTTTAGTGGGGGTGAGTTGTCACATCCCTAGTTCTGACAATGCCTAGTGCTAGCATCTGGTGTTGCATCATGTTTACTTTTCACAGAAAGTTGTCACAGCCCGCCGTTGGAAGCACCCGAGGGTGCCACGCACTCCCCTCGACCCTCTGCACCTTCCCCCTCACCGCAGCTCTCTCCCCTCCCCTCTGTGCTCTCTTCCCGAGCGGAGCTCGTCGCCGCCGACGCCGTTCACCGCGGCCACCGGCCCTCCCTCACCCATCCAGAGTGTCCAGAAGAACCGCCATCGTCCCCTGCGTCGTCTACACCAAGTCGTTCGACGCCGGGAAGCCTGCAAGGACGCTAGCGACCCCTTCTTCAACCTCGGGTCGCCGAGATCGCTGGCGACCGTACGACGTCCCTGATGCCTCCCCGAGCCCGCCGAGTCCTCCATTGGAACCCTAGTGAGCTCCTCTGTCTTCCCCCTCACTCCCCGTGCTCTAAGATGTGCGCTAGCCACCGCCCCACGAGTCCCGAGCGCCGCCGTCTGCCATGGCCGATGAGGTCCTCGCTCCTGAGCACCTCCGCTCGGTCCAGTGGCACCAGCGTGCTCCTGGAGCTCCCAGGAATCTGCCCTGCCGCTTAGCTCGCTCGTCAGCCAAGCGCAGTGCCTCGCCCGTGCTAAGCCGAACTCCGGCCGCCGCCAGCCGTCGTTGCAGTCGTCGTTTCCGGCCTCCTCTCGCCCAGCCGCATGCTCCGTTGGATGCGGCGCACGTCCAGGAGCCCGTAGGGCCAAACCGCGAGTCGAACGGTCGCCGGATGGCGAATCCCGAGCGCCTCCGCCGCCCTGTTTGGTCGCCGGCGGCTAACCACCAGTGCGCTGACGTGGCCACCTAGTTATGGCTAATCACCTCATATCACTTTGCGGCCTCACGCACGGTATTCCCACGGGTGTCACCTTACCATGGCCCGGGACCGTTTGCGCCTTTTGGCTCACGTATATGATAGTGTCGCTAGCATCCACATGACAGAGAACCCGGGCCTACATGACTAGTCGTGAACCCAAAGTGGCACTAACTTACGGGGACAGGCATACATGAATCAACATCGAGCATGTCGGTCAGCAGCGTGCGAATCTGGGCTGTAGCACTAGGCTAACAGGACTCCGGCAACCCGGGTTGTAGCAGGCTAGGCAGGACTCCGGATGTCACCACGTGACATTTCCCTGAAGGGACAGACACAGGAACGAAGTGAATCACATGCCGACCAGTCAAGTGTTCCGGAGCAGTAGTGCTGGGCTAGCAGGACTCCGGTGAACTGGGCTGTAGCGGACTACTATGGCTCATGGAAGCACAAGACTACATTTCCCCATAAGAGAGGCTACCAAGGATAAACAACTAGGTTGTCGGATCCCACACATACCAAGCATTTCAATCATACACACAATATGCTCGATATGTGTAAATACAACATGGCATCACAACATAACTCTACGACTCAATATTTATTCATTAGGCTCCGAGGAGCCAAGTATTACAAACATGGGTCTCATGACCCCAACATACAGAGCATACAAACAACAAGCACATGCGGAAGCTTAACTTGTCTGAGTACAGACAACTACAAATGAAGAAGGCTGAGAAGCCTGACTATCTACAAGACCCTGCCGAGGGCACAAGATCGTAGCTGAGGTAACAAGCTAAACGTCGAAGTCCACGCGAAACTACTAGCGAGACTGACGTCTCTCTGCAAAAACATAAAATAGGCAAACGTGAGTACAAATGTACCCAGCAAGACTTACATCAGAACTAACTACATATGCATCGGTATCAACAAAGGGGTAGTGGAGTTTGACTGCAGCAAGCCAGCTTTGAATCAGTGGCTAACCTGAACTACGACTGCAAGCAACTCTTTTGAGGTGGCGCACACGAGTCCACATATTCACCAATCAATATAGCACTATGGATCCGCTCCCGTCTACCTACGAGAACGCCATCCATAGCACTCACGCTTATCTTGCGCTTTTAGAGTATCCACTTCAAGTTATCTATGAACTGTACAGGCAACCCAGAAGTCCTTTACCGCGGACACGGCTATTCGAATAGATCATTTATAACCCTGCAGGGGTGTACTTCTTCACACATGTTTCCACCACTTAGCGTCTGCACACGACATGTGCTCGGCAGACTTCAAGCGAAAGCCGACGTGGGTGTAGACCACGACCTAACTAACCACACAAGTCTCTAGTCCAGGTTTATCGCCTATTCGGGTTCCATCCGCAAGGAAATCCGGCCGGGGTGTCCTCAACGGCCCCAAACGATGTGTGCAGGGTTCCCGAGACACCAAACGGGTGCCCGGTACACCATGCCATGTACCTACCGCATCACAGCCCACCCCGCAGGTCAGCGCTGCGCACGGCCTCCAGTATGCTACAAACACCAGAAACTACTTGCAACTCCTGGACAGAGGACAATGGGGGTTAATAAGTCGAGCGGGGTCATATTTCAGGGCCCAACGTGTGGTAGTAGCTGTTCATGGATCACAAACACATAACTCAGTTCCTGAGGACGGTTTCAATGAGACAACCCACCATGTACTCCTACATGGCCTCTCACCGCTACCTTTACCAAATCATGTTCACACACTTAGCTCACACACAGTAGGACATGTTCACCACTTTCCAATTCATCCCCGATGAATCAGACCTGACTCAACTCTAAGCAGTAGCAGGCATGGCAAACAAACATGAATGAGTAGGCACATCAGGGCTCAAACAACTCCTACTCATGCTAGTGGGTTTCATCTATTTACTGTGGCAATGACATGTCATGCAGAGGATAAGGGGTTCAACTACCGCAGCATGTAACAGTTGAATCGTTGTTGTCCTAATGCAGTAAAAGAGAGGAGGAGCGAGAGAGTGGGATTGTATCGGAATGAACAAGGGGATTTTGCTTGCCTGACGGAGTAGTAGTAGGATACTGCCCTTCAGTCGGATATTCATGGGTATCCTCGGAGGCAGAACCTACCACGAAAGACACATCGGAACACAATCATCACATGGCAATATGCAACAATATGATGCATGCTATGACATGGCAATATGAATGTGTTTTGGGCTAATGCAAGCTAGAACAGATTGAAATGAGTCCATTTGAACCAAAGATTCAAATGCAAACCCATTTTATGAAGTCATAAAGGTGCATTAACTTGTTTCACTTAAACAGCAAGGTTAAAGTGCTCTGATATGCATGAAACCATTACAGATGCAAATATTGGAATTTTCTGATCAATTTTCATATATAAATCTTTTCATTTGGAGTTACAGATTAATTTCTATGAATTTTTTAAGTTAGCACTATTTTCTGGAATTTCCTAAGTAAGAATAAATCCAGAAAAACCTATTACTGCATCAGCATTGCGTCACGCTGACCTCAGCAGGTCAACAGGCGCGGTCCAGGTCAAACCTGACTAGTGGGGCCCACTGGTCAGTGACACAGTGCTGGTCAGAGACACTAACAGGACCGGTCAACGGCCACGTCAGCAAAGTCAATGCTAACGCGTGGGTCCAGTCAGGTTGGATTAGTTCTAACTAATTTCGTTAGCTGGCTAATTAAACCGGTGGGGCCCATGTGCAAGTGGTTCAGGGGGTTAATTAGTGGGTGATTAGCCATAACTAGGTGGCCACGTCAGCGCACCGGCGGTTAGCCATCGGCGACCAAACGGGGCGGCGGAGGCGCTCGGGATTCGCCGTCCGGCGACCGTTCGACTCGCGGTTTGGCCCTACGAGTTGCTGGATGTGCGCCGCATCCAACGGAGCATGCGGCTGGGCGAGAGAAGGTCGGAAACGATGACTGCAACGATGGCTGGCGGCGGCCGGAGTTCGGCTTAGCACGGGCGAGGCGCTGCGCTTGGCTGACGAGCGAGCTAAGCGGCGGGGCGGATTCCTGGGAGCTCTAGGAGCACGCTGGTGCCACTGGACCGAGCGAAGGTGCTCAGGAGCGAGGACCTCATGGGCCATGGCGGACGGTGGCGCTCGGGACTCGCGGGGTGGTGGCTAGCGCACATCTTAGAGCACGGGGAGTGAGGGGGAAGACGGAGGAGCTCACTAGGGTTCCAATGGAGGACTCGGCGGGCTCGGGGAGGCATCAGGGACGTCGTATGGTCACCAGCGATCTCGGCGACCCGAGGTTGAAGAAGGGGTCGCTAGCGTCCTTGCAGGCTTCCTGGCGTCGAACGACTTGGTGTAGACGACGCAGGGGACGATGGCGGTTCTTCTGGACACTCTGGATGGGTGAGGGAGGGCCGGTGGCCGCGGTGAACGGCGTCGGTGGCGACGAGCTCCACTCGGGAAGAGAGCAGAGAGGGGAGGGGAGAGAGTTGCGGTGAGGGGGGAGGTGCAGAGGGTCGAGGGGAGTGCGTGGCGCCCTCGGGTGCTTCCAACGGTGGGCAGGCAAGCAGGAGGTGGCCGCACGACGGTGCGCGCGCGTCGAGCACACGTTCGTCCTCCTGGCAGAGGAGGAAGACGACAGGGAGAAGGCGGTGGTGGGCTGGGCCGGCCAGCTACAGTGCTGGGCCGGTTGGTGGGCTGCACAGATGAGGCCAGGTAAGATTCTCTCTTCTTTTATTTTCTGTTTTTCTATTTCTTCCGTAACTTTGTGGCTTTTCTAAAAATGCTTAGGCACTTTAAAAAATCACCAAACTGCTCATGCCCACTGTTTAGCATATAACCAACGTGGAACATTTTAGTTTAGGATTATTTGGACATTTAAAATATTTTATAGAATTTAAACATCCAAATTCAAATACTTATGATTTAATTCAATGACCTTAGGATGACCTAGAAAATTGTGCACCATTTTTGTCAGAGGTTTAAGACCAAGGCAAAGATGATGAACATTTTGGAAGGGCATTTCAGGTTCATTGAAAAAGATTTTAGTAAACCCTAGTTATTTTCAGGGGGGTGTTGAGGGTTCTGTCATCCCCATTTCAACTTTCTGTGAAAAGTAAACATGATGCAACACCAGATGCTAGCACTAGGCATTGTCAGAACTAGGGATGTGACATGCGCCAACCTACTCTACCGGGAAGCAGTTGCAGCAACTGCCGCCAAGGCACTTTCTCCTGCCGCTGAAGCCCCGGGAGGGAAGAAGAAGACCGACAGAACCTCTCGCACCCACTCCGGCAGGCGCACCTCTTCGGAGTGTTGTGCTACCGTCGAGGATGTGCCAGAGAGCTCCACCAGCAAGAGCAAGAAATCCAGAGCTGCACCACCAGAGACCAAGAAGGTGTCCGTAAAGGAGGATGGCACGGGAGGGGCTTTCACCATAAGCTCCACCCTTGACAGCAAATAGGAAAGCGCGCTCGTCACTTTCCTGCGGGCGAATGTCGATGTGTTTGCATGGCAAGCATCTGACATCCCCGGCGTTCCGAGGGAAGTGATTAAGCACCATCTTGCTGTCTGCCCCCACGCGCGACCCATCAAGCAGAAGGTCAGGAAGCAAGCTTTGGAATAGCAGGAGTTCATCACAGAGGAGATCAGGAAGTTGGAAGCAGCAGGCTTGGTGAGGGGAGTGCTCCATCCGACATGGTTGGCCAATCCGGTGGCGGTGCGCAAGGCAAACGGGAAGTGGAGGCTGTGTATTGACTACACAGATATCAATAAGGCTTGTCCTAAGGACCCCTTCCCGTTGCCGCGCATCGACCAGATTGTTGACTCCACGGCCGGGTGTGATCTGTTATCATTCCTCGACGCCTACTCGGGCTACCACCAGATCTTCATGACAAGAGAAGACGAAGAGAAGATAGCATTCATCACCCCATGTGGTACGTACTGCTTTTTACGGATGCCTTTCGGGTTGAAGAGTGCTGGCTCGACGTTTGGAAGGGCGGTCCAAATTGGTTTTGAGCCCCAGCTACATAGAAACATGGAAGCTTATATGGATGACATAGTGGTCAAAACCAAGGATAGGGCAACTCTTGTACAAGACTTAGAAGAGACATTTGCCAACCTGCGCAAGATCAACCTCAAGCTGAACCCTGAGAAGTGTGTCTTCGGCGTTCCGTCCGGCAAACTTCTCGGGTTCTTTGTGTCGCAGCGTGGGATTGAGGCAAACTCAGACAAATCAAGGCTATCTAGCAGATTGAGGCGCCCAAGCGGATCAAGGACGTGCGTCGGCTCACTGGCTGTGTTGCCGCCATGAGCCGATTCATCACCAAGTCTGCCGAGCGCGCCCTTCCCTTTTTCAAAATTTTGAAAAAGGCGGGTCCAATGGAGTGGACCCCGGAGGCCGAAGCAGCACTGCAGGATCTGAAGAAATACCTCTCTTCTACACCAGTACTTGTGGTGCCTAAACCGCAAGAGCCGTTGCTGCTATATCTGACGGCGACGAATCAAGTGGTCAGCGCCGCGCTGGTGGCGCAGAGGGAGGTCGACGAAGAGGCAGTGGCAATGGCAGGACCGGCAGATGGCGAGTCAGAGATTCTCCCGGCAGGGCCTGGTGCCGGCAAGGCAAGGCCCCCGGCGGAGTCTGACACCGTGAGGACAGGGCCCGTGCAGTCCAATGAAATGGTGCAGAAGAAGAAGATGATGCAGCACCCGGTTTACTTTGTCAGCTCCCTCTTGCAGGGGCTAGGTCAAGGTACTCCAGTGTGCAGAAATTGCTCTTCGGCCTCCTTATGGCCTCGAGGAAGCTGCGTCATTACTTCCAGGCCCACGAGATCACCGTTGTCACCCGCCTCCCGTTGCAACGGATACTGCACAACCCAGACGCAACCGGAAGGATTGTGGAGTGGGCCTTGGAGTTATCAAGCTTTGGGTTGAAGTTTGAAAGTACTTCAACAATCCAGAGTAGAGTCCTGGCGGAGTTCATTGCAGAATGGACCTCAACGCCCGACGAAGAGATCCAGGAGACCACTCTCCCCGGCAAGGAAACATCTCGCGACTGGATTATGTACTTTGACGAAGCTTTCTCGCTGCAAGGCACCGGTGCTGGTGTGCTGCTCGTCGCACCCACCGGAGAGCACCTCAAGTATGTAATCCAGATGCACTTTCCCAGGGAGACGTCCACCAACAACACTGCTGAGTACGAGGGGTTGCTTGCCGGTCTCAGGATCGCGGCAGACCTCGGAGTTAAAAAGCTCATCGTCAGGGGTGATTCGCATCTTGTCGTCAGGAAAGTCAACAAAGATTATCAGAGCCCGTTGATGGAGGCCTACGTAGAAGAGGTGAGGAAGCTAGAGGAGCGCTTTGACGGTATACAAGCGGAGCACGTTCCCCGAGCGGAGAACGACATCGCTGATTACCTGTCAAAGCACGCTGCATTCAAGCTACCTGTGGAACAAGGTACCTTTTTGCTTCGGTTAACTCAACCATCCGTCGAACCATCAACGGAGCAGAACAAGCGGAGGACATCAGGCCCCGGCAAGTACTTTCCCGCTGAGCCCCCAGGGGCCGCCGGCAAGGGTGTTGCCGTGAACTCTGAGCCTGCTGAGGAGCGACCGACTCCGGCAGGCTGTCAAGCCCTGGCCGTAGAGATAGCCACTCCCATGGCAGAAGAAATGCCTTTGGCCCTTGCCGTCGAGCCCCGGGCTCCGGCATGGGCACATCATACCGTCCAATTCCTCCAAACAGGGGAGCTTCCCGAGGAGCAGGAAGAAGCGGAGAAGGTAGCCCGTCGGTCTGCTATGTATCAGTTTGTCGATGACGTCCTGTACAGGAGGAGACCGAACGGTGTGAAATTGAAGTGCATTCCCCGGGAGGAAGGACTGGAGCTGTTGGTGGAGATACACAGAGGCTTATGTGGCTCCCACATAGGGTCAAGGGCCCTTGCCGGCAAGGCATTCTGGCAGGGTTTCTTCTGGCCCACTGCCCTCCTGGATGCAATGGCACTAGTAACCAAGTGCGAAGCGTGTCAGTTCCATTCGAAGAAGCTTCATCAACCAGCTCAAGCCCTTCGGACAATTCCTCTCTCCTGGCCATTCTCGGTCTGGGGGCTCGACATACTGGGCCCTTTCCCCCGCGCGGTCGGGGGCTTTAAGTACTTGTACGTTGCGATCGACAAGTTCACAAAGTGGCCGGAGGTGGAAGCAGTGAGGAAGGTGACAGCACAGTCAGCCGTCAAGTTCTTCAAGGGGCTAGTGTGCCATTTTGGTGTGCCAAGCAGAGTCATCACCGACGACGGCACGCAGTTCACGAGCCACACCTTCATGCAATACATCCAAGACCTCTACAGTAAGGTCTGTTTCGCTTCCGTGGCACACCCACGGAGCAACAGCCAGGCAGAGAGGGCAAATGCTGAAGTGTTGCGTGGCCTGAGGACAAAGACTTTTGACAGGCTGCACAAGAGCGGAAGGCGCTGGATTGATGAGTTGCCGGCGGTTCTTTGGTCGATCAGGACGACGCCAAATTGAGCCACCGGCGAGACACCCTTTGCCCTGGTATACGGGGCAGAAGCAGTTCTCCCCACGGAACTCATATACGGGTCACCTCGAGTGCTCGCTTACGACGAGCTTGAGCAAGAGCAATTGCGGCAAGATGACGCAACGCTCCTTGAGGAAGATCGTCTTCGGGTGGCTGTGAGAGCAGCACGCTACCAGCAAGCCTTGCGCCGCTACCATAGCCGCAAGGTTCATGCCCGAAGCTTTGAGGAAGGCGACCTTATTCTTCGGCGCGTTCAGTCGGCCAAGAATTCCAACATGTTGACGCCGAAGTGGGAAGTCCCTTATCGGGTAATACGAGTCACCAGGCCCGGCGCAGTCCGCGTGGAGACCGAATATGTTATCCCAATGAGCAAATCCTGGAACATCGAGCATCTTCGCAAATTTTACCCATAAGGCGCGGCTTGCCGGGCCTCCCGGCAAGCCACCTTTTGTACAAGCTTTGCCGACAAGGCATGTAACCCTCTGTACAAAGCCAGGCGCAGACCCTGAGCATAAATAAACGAAGCGCTGGCTCCCTAAGTTATAGCATGCATGCTAGGTTGAGTCTCTCCCTCGGTTAGGTTTGATAGTGCTTAGCGGCGACTAACCCCTAGCCTAGAGGTCGAGTGTGCGTCTTTCTGTTCTCTTTGGTTCGCAGGGCACGTTGACACTTCTGCTGAGCCGCTTGGGAGAAAGAGAACGGACCGGCGCTCCGGCCCCGGCAAGCCAAGACTGCCGGGGGATGAATACACAAGGATCCAACCATGGCAAGCCAAGGTTGCCGGGGGCTGCGGATTCAGATAAGTCTTTCATCCCCTGTTATGCATTTCCGTATGGAACTGGGACAAATGAGACCTCGTTTCGCTCCGAAACCACCTTGCTCCCCCTTCTTCTTGTACCCAAGCCACTGGGACAGAACCGGGTCACAGATGCGGTGGCCAGGAAATACACGAGGGGCCTAACTCTACTTCGCCCCTGCCTCCGCCAAGAGCGCGAGAATGGTCGATTGAAGTGGGGGAACGGCAAGGCCTGTTGCCAGGCGACAATGTTTATCTTAGAAAGAACAAGGACTCGTTCCTTGGCATGGGCCTCGCCCACGCACAAAGAAACCCGACAAACACCCTTTTTCATTAAAAACATCCCGTACAGGTACAGTTCATACGGAATTAAAAACATGAGCAAGGGGATTACAAGTCTTAAAATTAACAAGTGCCCGCAGGCTTACAAACTAAAAAGAGATAAGGTGCCCGTAATCCCTTTCTTGTCCCTCTCCTCAGAAGGTGGAACAAGACAGCAGGAGGGCAAAAGGGGCGCATAGGCGAGGTGCGAGGAGCAGAAGGCACCAAGAGAACATCTTGGTGTCGGGAAAGGAGCCGGAAGACGAGGCAGCGGGCCGGCAATACGCGACGAAGGCGTCGGTGCCCGCGTACTCCGACATGACGGCCGCCACCCACCTTCTTCTCCTTCTCCGGCCCTCCTACGCCAGCCGCCCAAGGAGATGACGGGGAGCGCCCCGATGGAGAGCTTGGCAAGGAAGGCCCTCGGCAGGGCGCATGGCCGAGGGAGGGGTGGCGCGGTCAGTCGAAGTCGGGGTCAGCATCCTGCCGCTCGACTCCCTCATCGTCACTGTCGCTGTCCTCCTTGTCACTCCCGCTCGAGGAGGAATCTTCATCGTTGGAGGAGCTCTCCACGCAGCACTTTAGGCGAGTTCCAAGATCTCCGAAGACCTTGACGGAGAGCAGACCGCCCTCCGTTAACTTGAAGTAGAGGACGAGCCCCGCCGTCAGGCTATGGATGCGAGCAAATGTCTTCCACCCACGACGGAGGTACATAACATGAGGAGCGGGGATGTCGATGTCGACCTGCGTGCAGCCGTTCCTGCAGCCCCTCATGTGCAATCTGAGAGTCTGGGGCGGGTCGAGCTCCATTTCCCGGGCAAATGGGGTAGGGAGACGGAGACGACGATGATGTCTACTATGCAACCTTCTCCTTATAGACGTTGTTCGGCCTCCAAGTGCAGAGGTTTGTAGAACAGTAGCAAATTTCCCTCAAGTGGATGACCTAAGGTTTATCAATCCGTGGGAGGCGTAGGATGAAGATGGTCTCTCTCAAACAACCCTGCAACCAAATAACAAAGAGTCTCTTGTGTCCCCAACACACCCAATACAATGGTAAATTGTATAGGTGCACTAGTTCGGCGAAGAGATGGTGATACAAGTGCAATATGGATGATAGATATAGGTTTTTGTAATATGAAAATATAAAAACAGCAAGGTAACTAATGATAAAACTGAGCGTAAACGGTATTGCAATGCTAGGAAACAAGGCCAAGGGTTCATACTTTCACTAGTGCAAGTTCTCTCAACAATAATAACATAATTGGATCATATAACTATCCCTCAACATGCAACAAAGAGTCACTCCAAAGTCACTAATAGCGGAGAACAAACGAAGAGATTATGGTAGGGTACGAAACCACCTCAAAGTTATCCTTTCTGATCGATCTATTCAAGAGTCCGTAGTAAAATAACATGAAGATGTTCTTTCCGTTCGATCTATCATAGAGTTCGTACTAGAATAACACCTTAAGACACAAATCAACCAAAACCCTAATGTCACCTAGATACTCCAATGTCACCTCAAGTATCCGTGGGTATGATTATACGATATGCATCACACAATCTCAGATACATCTATTCAACCAACACAAAGTACTTCAAAGAGTGCCCCAAAGTTTCTACCGGAGAGTCAAGACGAAAACGTGTGCCAACCCCTATGCATAGGTTCATGGGAAGAACCCGCAAGTTGATCACCAAAACATACATCAAGTGGATCATGTGATATCCCATTGTCACCATAGATAAGCACGACAAGACATACATCAAGTGTTCCCAAATCCTTAAAGACTCAATCCGATAAGATAACTTCAAAGGGAAAACTCAATCCATTACAAGAGAGTAGAGGGGGAGAAACATCATAAGATCCAACTATAATAGCAAAGCTCGTGATACATCAAGATCGTACCACCTCAAGAACACGAGAGAGAGAGAGAGATCAAACACAGAGCTATTGGTACATACCCTCAGCCCCGAGGGTGAACTACTCCCTCCTCGTCATGGAGAGCGCCGGAATGATGAAGATGGCCACCGGTGAGGGATCCCCCTCCGGCAGGGTGCCGGAACAGGGCCCCGCTTGGTTTTTGGTGGCTACAGAGGCTTGCGGCGGCGGAACTCCCGATCTATTCTGTTTCCTGATGGTTTTAGGGTATATTGGTATATATATAGGAGGAAGAAATACGTCAGGGGAGCCACGAGGGTGGAGGGCGCGCCCAGGGGGTGGACGCACCCCCTGCCTCGTGCCATCCTCGTTGCTTCCCTTACGTACACCCCAAGTCTTCTGGATTGCTTCCGTTCCAAAAATAACTCTCCCGAAGGTTTCATTCCGTTTGGACTCCGTTTGATATTCCTTTTCTGCGAAACAGAATTCCTGCTCGTCCTTGAGTAGGTAAATGATAAAAACAGAATTTTTGATGTCGAATGCTACCTAGCATATTTATTAATGTAGTCTTCTTTATTGTGGCAAGAATATTCAGATCCATAAGATTCAAAACAAAAGTTTAATATTGACATGAAAACAATAATACTGCAAGCATACTAACAAAGCAATCGTGTCTTCTCAAAATAACATGGCCAAAGAAAGCTATCCCTACAAAATCATATAGTCTGGCTATGCTCTATCTTCATCACACAAAATATTTAAATCATGCACAACCCCGATGACAAGCCAAGCAATTGTTTCATACTTTTGATGTTCTCAAACTTTTTCAATCTTCACGCAATACATTAGCGTGAGCCATGGACATAACACTATAGGTGGAATAGAATGGTGGTTGAGGAGAAGACCAAAAAGGAGAAGATAGTCTCACATCAACTAGGCATATCAAAGGGCTATGGAGATGCCCATCAATAGATATCAATGTGAGTGAGTAGGGATTGCCATGCAACAGATGCACTAGAGCTATAAGTGTATGAAAGCTCAAAAAGAAACTAAGTGGGTATGCATCCAACTTGCTTGCTCATGAAGACCTAGGGCATTTTGAAGAAGCCCATCATTGGAATATACAAGCCAAGTTCTATAATGTAAAATTCCCACTAGTATATTAAAGTGACAACATAGGAGACTCTCTATCATGAAGATCATGGTGCTACTTTGAAGCACAAGTGTGGTAAAAGGATAGTAGCATTGCCCCTTCTCTCTTTTTCTCTCATTTTTTGTTTTTTTTTGTTTTTTTGGCCTTCTCTTTTTTTGGCCTCTTTTTTCTCTTTTTCTTTTATTTTTCGTCCGGAGTCTCATCCCGACTTGTGGGGGAATCATAGTCTCCATCATCCTTTCCTCACTGGGACAATGCTCTAATAATGATGATCATCACACTTTTATTTACTTACAACTCAAGAATTACAACTCGGTACTTAGAACAAAATATGACTCTATATGAATGCCTCCGGCGGTGTACCGGGATGTGCAATGACTCATGAGTGACATGTAGGAAATAATTATGAACGGCGGCTTTGCCACAAATACAATGTCAACTACATGATCATGCAAAGCAATATGACAATGATGGAGCGTGTCGTAATAAACGGAACGGTGGAAAGTTGCATGGCAATATATCTCAGAATGGCTATGGAAATGCCATAATAGGTAGGTATGGTGGCTGTTTTGAGGAAGGTAATGGTGGGTGTGTGATACCGGCGAAAGGTGCGCGGTATTAGAGAGGCTAGCAATGGTGGAAGGGTGAGAGTGCGTATAATCCATGGACTCAACATTAGTCATAAAGAACTCATATACTTATTGCAAAAATCTATTAGTTATCAAAACGAAGTACTACGCGCATGCTCCTAGGGGGATAGATTGGTAGGAAAAGACCATCGCTCATCCCCGACCGCCACTCATAAGGAAGACAATCAATAAATAAATCATGCTCCGACTTCATCACATAACGGTTCACCAGACGTGCATGCTACGGGAATCACAAACTTTAGAACAAGTATTTCTCAAATTCACAACTACTCACTAGCATGACTCTAATATCACCATCTTCATATCTCGAAACAATCATAAGGAATCAAACTTCTCTTAGTATTCAATGCACTTATATGAAAGTTTTTATTATATTCCTCTTGGATGCCTATCATATTAGGACTAAATTAATAACCAAAGCAAATTACCATGATGTTTAAGACTCTCAAAATAATATAAGTGAAGCATGAGATTTCATCTATTTCTTCAAAATAAAACTACTGTCGTGCTCTATAAGGATGTAAGTGAAGCACTAGAGCAAATGACAAACTACTCCGAAATATATAAGTGAAGATCGATGAGTAGTTGAATAATTATGCAACTATGTGAAGACTTCTAACATTTAAGAATTTCAGATCTTGGTATTTTTTTTCAAACAGCAAGCAAAACAAAATAAAATAAAATGACGCTCCAAGAAAAACACATATCATGTGGTGAATAAAAATATAGCTCAAAGTAAAGTTACCGATGGATGAGGACGAAAGAGGGGATGCCTTCCGGGGCATCCCCAAGCTTAGGCTCTTGGTTGTCCTTGGATATTACCTTGGGGTGCCTTGGGAATCCCCAAGCTTAGGCTCTTACCACTCCATATTCCATAGTCCATCGAATCTTTACCCAAAACTTGAAAACTTCACAACACAAAACTTAACAGAAAACTCGTAAGCTCCGTTAGTATAAGAAAATAAATCACCACTTTTGGTACTGTAATGAACTCATTATATTGGTGTAATATCTACTGTATTCCAACTTCTCTATGGTTCATACCCTCCGAGATACTACTCATAGATTCATCAAAATAAGCAAACATCACATAGAAAACAGAATCTGTCAAAAACAGAACAGCCTGTAGTAATCTGTATCAAACGTATACTTATGGAACTCCAAAAATTCTGAAATAAATTGGTGGACCTGAGGAATTTGTCTATTAATCATCTGCAAAAAGAATCAACTAATTAGCACTCTCCAGTAAAAAGTTTTGGCTAATCTCGTGAGCGCTAAAGTTTCTGTTTTTTACAGCATGACCACAAAGACTTGACCCAAGTCTTCCCAAAGGTTCTACTTGGCACAAACACTAAATAAAACATAAAACCACATCTAACTAGAAGCTATATAGATTATTTATTACTAAACAGAACCAAAAAGCAAGAAACTAAAATAAAATTGGGTTGCCTCCCAACAAGCACTAACGTTTAACGCCCCTAGCTATGCATGATGATTTCAATGATGCTCGCATAAAAGAGAAGAATTGAAACATAAAGGGAGCATCATGAAGAATATGACTAGCACATTTAAGTCTAACCCACTTCCTATGCATAGGGATTTTGTAAGCAAACAATTTATGGGAACAAGAATCAATTTGCATAGGAAGGTAAAACAAGCATAACTTCAAAATTTTAAGCACATAGAGAGGAAACTTGATATTATTGCAATATGTAGAAGCATATGATCCTCTCTTATAATAATTTTCAGTAGCATCATGAATGAATTCAACCATATAACCAGCACATAAAGCATTCTTTTCATGATCTACTTGCATAGAAATTTTACTACTCTCCACATAAGCAAATTTATTCTCATCAATAGTAGTGGGAGCAAACTCAACAAAATAACTATCATGTGAAGCATAATCCAATTGAAAATTAAAATCATGATGACAAGTTTCATGGTTAACATTATTCTTTATAGCATACATGTTATCACAATAATCATCATAGATAGTAACTTTGTTCTCATAATCAATTGGAACCTCTTCCGAAATAGTGGATTCATCACTAAATAAATTCATGACCTCTCCAAATCCACTTTCACCAATATAATCATCATAAATAGGAGGCATGATTTCATCATAATAAATTTGCTCATCAAAACATGGGGGACTAAACATATCATCTTCATCAAACATGGCATCCCCAAGCTTGTGGCTTTGCATATCATTAGCATCATGGGTATTCAAAGAATTCATACTAACAACATTGCAATCATGCTCATCATTCACATATTTTATGCCAAGCATTCTATGTAATTCTTCTTCTAGTACTTGAGCACAATTTTCCTTCCCATCATTTTCACAAAAGATATTAAAAAGATGAAGCATATGAGGCACCCTTAATTCTATTTTTTTGTAGTTCTCTTTTATAAACTAAACTAGTGATAAAACAAGAAACTAAAAGATTCGATTGCAACATCTAAAGATATACCTTCAAGCACTCACCTCCCCGGCAACGGCGCTAGAAAAGAGCTTGATGTCTACTACGCAACCTTCTCCTTGTAGACGTTGTTGGGCCTCCAAGTGGAGAGGTTTGTAGGACAGTAGCAAATTTCCCTCAAGTGGATGACCTAAGGTTTATCAATCCGTGGGAGGCGTAGGATGAAGATGGTCTCTCTCAAACAACCCTGCAACCAAATAACAAAGAGTCTCTTGTGTCCCCAACACACCCAATACAATGGTAAATTGTATAGGTGCACTAGTTCGGCGAAGAGATAGTGATACAAGTGCAACATGGATGATAGATATAGGTTTTTGTAATCTGAAAATATAAAAACAGCAAGGTAACTAATGATAAAAGTGAGCGTAAACGGTATTGCAATGCTAGGAAACAAGGCCAAGGGTTCATACTTTCACTAGTGCAAGTTCTCTCAACAATAATAACATAATTGGATCATATAACTATCCCTCAACATGCAACAAAGAGTCACTCCAAAGTCACTAATAGCGGAGAACAAACGAAGAGATTATGGTAGGGTACGAAACCACCTCAAAGTTATCCTTTCTGATCGATCTATTCAAGAGTCCGTAGTAAAATAACATGAAGCTATTCTTTCCGTTCGATCTATCATAGAGTTCGTACTAGAATACACCTTAAGACACAAATCAACCAAAACCCTAATGTCACCTAGATACCCCAATGTCACCTCAAGTATCCGTGGGTATGATTATACGATATGCATCACACAATCTCAGATTCATCTATTCAACCAACACAAAGTACTTCAAAGAGTGCCCCAAAGTTTCTACCGGAGAGTCAAGACGAAAACGTGTGCCAACCCCTATGCATAGGTTCATGGGAAGAACCCGCAAGTTGATCACCAAAACATACATCAAGTGGATCACGTGATATCCCATTGTCACCACAGATAAGCACGGCAAGACATACATTAAGTGTTCTCAAATCCTTAAAGACTCAATCCGATAAGATAACTTCAAAGGGAAAACTCAATCCGTTACAAGAGAGTAGAGGGGGAGAAACATCATAAGATCCAACTATAATAGCAAAGCTCGCAATACATCAAGATCGTACCACCTCAAGAACACGAGAGAGAGAGAGAGATCAAACACATAGCTACTGGTACATACCCTTAGCCCCGAGGGTGAACTACTCCCTCCTCGTCATGGAGAGCGTCGGAATGATGAAGATGGCCACCGGTGAGGGATCCCCCCTCCGGAAGGGTGCCGGAACAGGGTCCCGATTGGTTTTTGGTGGCTAAAGAGGCTTGCGGCGGCGGAACTCCCGATCTATTATGTTCCCCGATGGTTTTAGGGTATATTGGTATATATAGGAGGAAGAAATACGTTAGGGGAGCCACGAGGGGCGCGCCCCCTGCCTCGTGCCTTCCTCGTTGCTTCCCTTACGTACACCCCAAGTCTTCTGGATTGCTTCCGTTCCAAAAATAACTCTCCTGAATGTTTCATTCCGTTTGGACTCCGTTTGATATTCCTTTTCTGCGAAACACTGAAACAAGGGAAAAACAGAAACTGGCACTGGGCTCTGGGTTAATAGGTTAGTCCCAAAAATAATATAAAAGTTTATAATAAAGCCCATAAACATCCAAAACAGAATATATAATAGCATGGAACAATCAAAAATTATAGATACGTTGGAGACGTATCAGCATCCCCAAGCTTAATTCCTACTCGTCCTCGAGTAGGTAAATGATAAAAACAGAATTTTTGATGTGGAATGCTACCTAGCAAATTTATTAATGTAGTCTTCTTTATTGTGGCAAGAATATTCAGATCCATAAGATTCAAAACAAAAGTTTAATATTGACATGAAAACAATAATACTTCAAGCATACTAACAAAGCAATCGTGTCTTCTCAAAATAACATGGCCAAAGAAATCTATCCCTACAAAATCATATAGTCTGGCTATGCTCTATCTTCATCACACAAAATATTTAAATCATGCACAACCCCGATGACAAGCCAAGCAATTGTTTCATACTTTTGATGTTCTCAAAATTTTTCAATCTTCACGCAATACATGAGCGTGAGCCATCGACATAGCACTATAGGTGGAATAGAATGGTGGTTGAGGAGAAGACAAAAAAGGAGAAGATAGTCTCACATCAACTAGGCATATCAAAGGGCTATGGAGATGCCCATCAATAGATATCAATGTGAGTGAGTAGGGATTGCCATGCAACGGATCCACTAGAGCTATAAGTGTATGAAGGCTCAAAAAGAAACTAAGTGGGTGTGCATTCAACTTGCTTGCTCACGAAGACCTAGGGCATTTTGAGGAAGCCCATCATTGGAATATACAAGCCAAGTTCTATAATGTAAAATTCCCACTAGTATATGAAAGTGACAACATAGGAGACTCTCTATCATGAAGATCATGGTGCTACTTTGAAGCACAAGTGTGGTAAAAGGATAGTAGCATTGCCCCTTGTCTCTTTTTCTCTCATTTTGTTGGGCCTTCTCTTTCTTTTTTTGGCCTCTTTTTTCTTTCTTTTTTCTTTTTCGTCCGGAGTCTCATCCTGACTTGTGGGGGAATCATAGTATCCATCATCCTTTCCTCACTAGGACAATGCTCTAATAATGATGATCATCACACTTTTATTTACTTACAACTCAAGAATTACAACTCGGTACTTAGAACAAAATATGACTCTATATGAATGCCTTCGGCGGTGTACCGGGATGTGCAATGACTCATGAGTGACATGTATGAAAGAATTATGAACGGTGGCTTTGCCACAAATACAATGTCAACTACATGGTCATGCAAAGCAATATGACAATGATGGAGAGTGTCATAATAAACGGAACGGTGGAAAGTTGCATGGCAATATATCTCAGAATGGCTATGGAAATGCCATAATAGGTAGGTATGGTGGCTGTTTTGAGGAAGGAAATGGTGGGTGTGTGATACCGGCGAAAGGTGTGATGCCCAGATATTTAAGCTATAGTAATTCCCTGTTAATCATGCCACGTCCTTGCGGTTACTGTTGTTATTCTCATGTTAGTTCAAAACGATTCAAATTCAAATTTGAGTTAAAGGCAAACCACAAAAGTTTTCAAATATTAAAACTAAAATGTTCGGATTGTGACAAATAATGCATAGGTAATTATGGTGGAGAATCCACAATTTTATAAATTATTTAAATACTCTAAAATGAACAAAACAGTAGCAAAAAGAAATATTTAAAAGCTTTTATAATAAGAAACCATCACAAACTATTTTACTTTGTGTGCCAAGTTAAATGTGGTTGCGGCATATTTACATATACTAAATTAGGTGCAACTTTGATATTTTACTAAAACTAAGGTATATTGAAAATTAGAGAAAACAGTAAAAAGAAGATAAATAAAAAGAAAAATGAAAAGGTCTAAACAAAAAACAAAAATAGAATAAACCCCCCCACTGGACTTTGGCCCACCGGGCCGCCTTGCCGGCCCAACCGGCCGCGCCCCCCACTATCTTATCCTATCCCCACTCCCCCCGAACCCTAACCCACTCCCCACTCCCCCCACTGTCCTCGCCCTCCTCCCCGATCCAGATCTGGATCGGGGGACCGAACCGCCGCCGACGCCGCCTGGAGGCCTCCAGCGCCCGCCGCCGCCGCTCGGAGCTCGTCGTCCGTCGCAGCCTCCTCCCCACCGGCGCTCGTCCCCATCCTCCTCCTCAACTCGGCTCCTGCGAGCCTTACCGCCCAATCCCATGCAGGCGCACGTGAGCGCCCCCCCCCCCCGTCCTTCCCCCTTGCCCCGCAGTCACCGTCGTACGTTCACGCTCCGCCCACGCCGTGGCTCCTGTGACCGCGCCCCCGCTCCTCCTCCGCGCGCGCGCTCGCGCTCGCCGTGCGCCGACCATGTCCGTCCGCGCCCCTGCTGGTGCTCACCCCGCGCCTCACGCCCGCTCCGGCCACTACCTTGTCGCGCCGCTCGGAGCCGCCCACGGCGCTCTCCATCCCCGTTGCTCCTTTCCCCGCTGCTGGCCGCGCCCCATGCACACCGCGCCCTGCGCCCCTTGACGCCCTCGTCACGCCCTGTCCGAGCGCACGGCGACGCCAACACGCGCGCCCATGCCCACAACGCGCGCTCCGCCGCTGCCCCCTCTGCACCGCTCCGCTAGCCCGATCCCGCTGCCGCCCTGCTGCGTGTCGGTAGCCGCGGCCCTCCCCATGCTCCGCCCGGTCGCAGCCGCCGGAGCTCCACGCCAGCGCGCTGGCGCCCGCGCCCGCCAGCCGCCCCATGTTGCCAAGTCGGGTGCGCCCATGTGGGCTAGCGCCCGTTCGGGCTTTGCCCGTTAGCGCCCGTGCCCGCTATGGCCTCTGGGCCACTGCCAAACAGGACCCACTACCGAGAACGTTTAAAAAGGAATTTTTTTTAAAAAATAATAATAAATAAAATCATAATTAATTAATTAATTAACTTAATTAATTCTGTATTAGTTTGACCTAATCATTTTAGTTAACTAATTAACCTAAACCCAGATTAACCTAAACAGAGTGGACCCACACGTCAGTTTGACCAGTCAACACCTCTGTTGACTGCTGACGTCATAACACTATTCTGGATAATGTTGAATTAAATAAATTCTAAAAATGATTTAAAACTTTAGAAAATCATACAAAATAAACCGTAGCTCAGATGAAAATACTTTGTACATGAAAGTTGCTCAGAACGACGAGACGAATCCGGATACGCAACCCGTTCGTCCGCTACACATCCCTAGCATAGCAAACATGCAACTTTTCCCCTTCGGTTCATGTATCCGAAACGCGAAACTCCGGGGATACTTTCCCGGATGTTTTCCCCCTTCATCGGTATCACCTATCCCTGCGTTAGCTCACCCCTGGCACCGCATATTGCCTTGTTATATTTTGTGATGCTATTGTTTGCTCTGTTATTTATTTGTTTCCCCTTCGTTGCTTCTTTTCGGTAGACTCCGATACTGCGATAAACCCCGAGACCTTTGATGCTTCGGTGTTCGACTACGGCTACGCTTCCGAAGGTTCCTTTCGTCTGCAGAGCTTCCAGGCAAGCCCCCCCCCCTTGATCAGCAGATATCGCCTATTCCTTCTCTCTACTGCTTGCATTAGAGTAGTGTAGCATGTTACTGCTCATAGCCTGTCATTGTTACTACAGTTGTTACCCTTACCTGCAATCCTAAATGCTTAGTATAGGATGCTAGTAATCCATCAGTGGCCCTACACTCTTGTCCGTCTGCCATGCTATACTACTAGGCCGTGATCACTTCGGGAGGTGATCACGGGCATATGTTATATACTTTATACTGTTACATTACATATGATACTGTTCGGAGATGGGGGCTGAAGGGGCAGGTGAATCCATCCCGGTAGAGGTGGGCCTGGGTTCCCGACGGCCCCCGACTGTTTCTTTGTGGCAGAGCGACAGGGCAGGTTGAGACCACCTAGGAGAGAGGTGGGTATGGCCCTGGTCGGCGTCCGCGGTTGCTTCAAAATAATACGCTTAATGAGATCTTGGTATTTGATCTGAGTCCGGCCATTGGCCTATACGCACTAACCAACTACGCGGGAACAGTTATGGGCACTCGACATCGTGGTATCAGCCGAAGCCTTCGTGACGTCGGCGACTGAGCGGCGCGCGCCGGATTGGAACGTAAGCCTGCTCTTGTATTAAGGGGCTAGTTCTGCTTCCGGCCGCCCTCGCAACATGCAGGTGTGCAATGGGCGATGGGCCCAGACCCCTGCGCCATAGGATTTAGACTGGCGTGCTGACCTCTCTGTTGTGCCTAGGTAGGGCTGCGACGTGTTGATCTTCCGAGGCCGGGCATGTCCCAGGAAAGTGTGTCCGGCCAAATGGGATCGAGCGTGTTGGGTTATGTGGTGCACCCCTACAGGGAAGTTTATCTATTCGAATAGCCGTGATCTTCGGTAACAGGACGACTTGGAGTTGTACCTTGACCTTATGACAACTAGAACCGGATACTTAATAAAACACACCCTTCCAAGTGCCAGATATAACCCGGTGATCGCTCTCTAACACGGCGACGAGGAGGGGATCGCCGGGTAGGATTATGCTATGCGATGATACTTGGTGAACTTACCATCTACTCTCTTCTACATGCTGCAAGATGGAGGCTGCCAGAAGCGTAGTCTTCGACAGGACTAGCTATCCCCCCTTATTCTGGCATTCTGCAGTTCAGTCCATCGAGATTGCCCCTTTACACAGATACCCATGCATATGTAGTGTAGCTCCTTGCTTGCGAGTACTTTGGATGAGTACTCACAGTTGCTTTCTCCCCCTTTTCCCCCTTTCCTTTCTTCCTGGTTGTCGCAACCAGATGCTGGAGCCCAGGAGCCAGATGCCACCGTCGACGATGACTCCTACTACACCGGAGGTGCCTACTACTACGTACAGGCCGCTGACGACGACCAGGAGTAATTTAGGACGATCCCAGGCAGGAGGCCTGCGCCTCTTTCGATCTATATCCCAGTTTGTGCTAGCCATCTTATGGCAACTTGTTTAACTTATGTCTGTACTCAGATATTGTTGCTTCCGCTGAGTCGTCTATGATCGAGCACTTGTATTCGAGCCCTCGAGGCCCCTGGCTTGTATTATGATGCTTGTATGACTTATTTTATTTTTAGAGTTGTGTTGTGATATCTTCCCGTGAGTCCCTGATCTTGATCGTACACGTTTGCGTGTATGATTAGTGTACGGTCAAATCGGGGGTGTCACAAAAGGTGTGCGGTATTAGAGAGGCTAGCAATGGTGGAAGGGTGAGAGTGCGTATAATCCATGGACTCAACATTAGTCATAAAGAACTCATATACTTATTGCAAAAATCTATTAGTTATCGAAACGAAGTACTACGCGCATGCTCCTAGGGGGATAGATTGGTAGGAAAAGACCATCGCTCGTCCCCGACCGCCACTCATAAGGAAGACAATCAATAAATAAATCATGCTCCGACTTCATCACATAACGGTTCACCATACGCGCATGCTATGGGAATCACAAACTTTAGAACAAGTATTTCTCAAATTCACAACTACTCACTAGCATGACTCTAATATCACCATCTTCATATCTCAAAACAATCATAAGGAATCAAACTTCTCTTAGTATTCAATGCACTTATATGAAAGTTTTTATTATATCCCTCTTGGATGCCTATCATATTAGGACTAAATTAATAACCAAAGCAAATTACCATGTTGTTTAAGACTCTCAAAATAATATAAGTGAAGCATGAGAGTTCATCTATTTCTTCAAAATAAAACTACTGTCGTGCTCTATAAGGATGTAAGTGAAGCACTAGAGCAAATGACAAACTACTCCGAAAGATATAAGTGAAGATCGATGAGTAGTTGAATAATTATGCAACTATATGAAGACTCTCTAACTTTTTAGAATTTCAGATCTTGGTATTTTATTCAAACAGCAAGCAAAACAAAAGAAAATAAAATGACGCTCCAAGCAAAACACATATCATGTGGTGAATAAAAATATAGCTCCAAGTAAAGTTACCGATGGATGAGAACGAAAGAGGGGATGCCTTCCGGGGCATCCCCAAGCTTAGGCTCTTGGGTGTACTTGGATATTACCTTGGGGTGGCTTGGGCATCCCCAATCTTAGGCTCTTACCACTCCTTATTCCATAGTCCATCGAATCTTTACCCAAAACTTGAAAACTTCACAACACAAAACTTAACAGAAAACTCGTAAGCTCCGTTAGTATAAGAAAATAAATCACCACTTTTGGTACTGTAATGAACTCATTATATTGGTGTAATATCTACTGTATTCCAACTTCTCTATGGTTCATACCCTCCGATACTACTCATAGATTCATCAAAATAAGCAAACATCACATAGAAGACAGAATCTGTCAAAAACTGAACAGTCTGTAGTAATCTGTATCAAACGTATACTTCTGGAACTCCAAAAATTCTCAAATAAATTGGTGAACCTGCGGAATTTGTCTATTAATCATCTGCAGAAATAATCAACTAATTAGCACTCTCCAGTAAAAGGTTTTGGCTAATCTCGTGAGCGCTAAAGTTTCTGTTTTTTACAGCATGATCACAAAGACTTCACCCAAGTTCCCAAAGGTTCTACTTGGCACAAACACTAAATAAAACATAAAACCACATATAACCAGAAGCTAGATAGATTATTTATTACTAAACAGAACCAAAAAGCAAGAAACTAAAATAAAATTGGGTTGCCTCCCAACAAGCACTAACGTTTAACGCCCCTAGCTAGGCATGATGATTTCAATGATGCTCGCATGAAAGAGAAGAATTGAAACATAAAGAGAGCATCATGAAGAATATGACTAGCACATTTAAGTCTAACCCACTTCCTATGCATAGGGATTTTGTAAGCAAACAATTTATGGGAACAAGAATCAATTTGCATAGGAAGGTAAAACAAGCATAACTTCAAAATTTTAAGCACATAGAGAGGAAACTTGATATTGTTGCAATATGTAGAAGCATATGATCCTCTCTCATAATAATTTTCAGTAGCATCATGAATGAATTCAACCATATAACCAGCACATAAAGCATTCTTTTCATGATCTACTTGCATAGAAATTTTACTACTCTCCACATAAGCAAATTTATTCTCATCAATAGTAGTGGGAGCAAACTCAACAAAATAACTATCATGTGAAGCATAATCCAATTGAAAATTAAAATCATGATGACAAGTTTCATGGTTATCATTATTCTTTATAGCATACATGTCATCACAATAATCATCATAGATAGTAACTTTGTTCTCATAATCAATTGGAACCTCTTCCGAAATAGTGGATTCATCACTAAATAAATTCATGACCTCTCCAAATCCACTTTCATCAATATAATCATCATAAATAGGAGGCATGCTTTCATCATAATAAATTTGCTCATCAAAACTTGGGGGACTAAACATATCATCTTCATCAAACATCGCATCCCCAAGCTTGTGGCTTTGCATATCATTAGCATCATGGGTATTCAAAGAATTCATACTAACAACATTGCAATCATGCTCATCATTCACATATTTTATGCAAAGCATTCTATGTAATTCTTCTTCTAGTACTTGAGCACAATTTTCCTTCCCATCATTTTCACGAAAGATATTAAAAAGATGAAGCATATGAGGCACCCTTAATTCCATTTTTTTGTAGTTTTCTTTTATAAACTAAACTAGTGATAAAACAAGAAACTAAAAGATTCGATTGCAAGATCTAAAGATATACCTTCAAGCACTCACCTCCCCGGCAACGGCGCTAGAAAAGAGCTTGATGTCTACTACGCAACCTTCTCCTTGTAGACGTTGTTGGGCCTCCAAGTGGAGAGGTTTGTAGGACAGTAGCAACTTTCCCTCAAGTGGATGACCTAAGGTTTATCAATCTGTGGGAGGCGTAGGATGAAGATGGTCTCTCTCAAACAACCCTGCAACCAAATAACAAAGAGTCTCTTGTGTCCCCAACACACCCAATACAATGGTAAATTGTATAGGTGCACTAGTTCGGCGAAGAGATGGTGATACAAGTGCAATATGGATGATAGATATTGGTTTTTGTAATCTAAAAATATAAAAACAGCAAGGTAACTAATGATAAAAGTGAGCGAAAACGGTATTGCAATGCTAGGAAACAAGGCCTAGGGTTCATACTTTCACTAGTGCAAGTTCTCTCAACAATAATAACATAATTGGATCATATAACTATCCCTCAACATGCAACAAAGAGTCACTCCAAAGTCACTAATAGCGGAGAACAAACGAAGAGATTATGGTAGGGTACGAAACCACCTCAAAGTTATCCTTTCTGATCGATCTATTCAAGAGTCCATAGTAAAATAACATGAAGCTATTCTTTTCGTTCGATCTATTATACAGTTCGTACTAGAATAACACCTTAAGACACAAATCAACCAAAACCCTAATGTCACCTAGATACTCCAATGTCACCTCAAGTATCCGTGGGTATGATTATACGATATGCATCACACACTCTCAGATTCATCTATTCAACCAACACAAAGTACTTCAAAGAGTGCCCCAAAGTTTCTACCGGAGAGTCAAGACGAAAATGTGTGCCAACCCCTATGCATAGGTTCATGGGCAGAACCCGCAAGTTGATCACCAAAACATACATCAAGTGGATCACGTGATATCCCATTGTCACTACAGATAAGCACGGCAAGACATACATCAAGTGTTCTCAAATCCTTCAAGACTCGATCCGATAATATAACTTCAAAGGGAAAACTCAATCCATTACAAGAGAGTAGAGGGGGAGAAACATCATAAGATCCAACTATAATAGCAAAGCTCGCGATACATCAAGATCGTACCACCTCAAGAACACGAGAGAGAGAGAGAGATCAAACACATAGCTACTGGTACATACCCTCAGCCCCGAGGGTGAACTACTCCCTCCTCATCATGGAGAGCGCCGGAATGATGAAGATGGCCACCGGTGAGGGATCCCCCCTCCGGCAGGGTGCCGGAACAGGGTCCCGATTGGTTTTTGGTGGCTACAGAGGCTTGCGGCGGCGGAACTCCCGATCAATTCTGTTCCCCGGTGGTTTTAGGGTATATTGGTATATATAGGAGGAAGAAATACGTCAGGGGAGCCACGAGGGGCCCACAAGGGTGGAGGGCGCGCCCAGGGGGTGGGCGCGCCCCCCTGCCTCGTGCCTTCCTCGTTGCTTCCCTTACATACACCCCAAGTCTTCTGGATTGCTTCCGTTCCAAAAAATAACTCTCCCGAAGGTTTCATTCTGTTTGGACTCCGTTTGATATTCCTTTTCTGCGAAACACTGAAACAAGGGAAAAACAGCTGGCACTGGGCTCTGGGTTAATATGTTAGTCCCAAAAATAATATAAAAGTGTATAATAAAGCCCATAAACATCCAAAATAGAATATAATAGCATGGAACAATCAAAAATTATAGATACGTTGGAGACGTATCAGACGACGCCGTGGCCGGCGCAGCCTGATGAAGAACTCCCGAGGCTGGTCCCCGACATGGCCCTCCATCACGGGCGGCATCGCCGGCGGAGGCACGGCCATCGCGCTGCCTCGTCCCCCTCTCCCTCGACCGCCGCGGCGACCACGACCTCGCGCCCTCCCCCTTCCTCTCGTGGCCGGATCCGCTGCCGCGAGCTAGTGGGAAGGAGGAACGCGCTGTCGAGCAGCGACCCTCGCCCCCACCGTTGAAGGGCCTGCGCCCCTGCTACCTCTTGAGCACTGCGTTGGTTTTCCCTTGAAGAGGAAAGGGTGATGCAGTAAAGCAGCGTAAGTATTTCCCTCAGTTTTGAGAACCAAGGTATCAATCCAGTAGGAGGCCACGCACGAGTCCCTCGCACCTACACAAACAAATAAATCCTCGCAACCAACGGAATAAAGGGGTTGTCAATCCCTTCACGGTCACTTATGAGAGTAAGATCTGATAGATATGATAAGATAATATTTTTGGTATTTTTATGATAAAGATGCAAATAAAATAAAATAAAAGGGCAATAAAAATAGCTAAGTGTTGGAAGATTAATATGATGGAAGATAGACCCGGGGGCCATAGGTTTCACTAGTGGCTTCTCTCGAGAGCATAAGTATTACGGTGGGTGAACAAATTACTGTTGAGCAATTGACAGAATTGAGCATAGTTATGAGAATATCTAGGTATGATCATGTATATAGGCATCACGTCCGCGACAAGTAGACCGACTCCTACCTGCATCTACTACTATTACTCCACACATCGACCGCTATCCAGCATGCATCTAGAGTATTAAGTTCATAAGAACAGAGTAACGCTTTAAGTAAGATGACATGATGTAGAGGGATAAACTCATGCAATATGATATAAACCCCATCTTGTTATCCTCGATGGCAACAATACAATACGTGCCTTGCTGCCCCTACTGTCACTGGGAAAGGACACCGCAAGATTGAACCCAAAGCTAAGCACTTCTCCCATTGCAAGAAAGATCAATCTAGTAGGCCAAACCAAACTGATAATTCGAAGAGACTTGCAAAGATAACCAATCATACATAAAAGAATTCAAAGAAGATTCAAATATTGTTCATAGATAAACTTGATCATAAACCCACAATTCATCGGTCTCAACAAACACACCGCAAAAGAAGATTACATCGAATAGATCTCCACGAGAATCGTGGAGAACTTTGTATTGAGATCCAAAGAGAGAGAAGAAGCCATCTAGCTAATAACTATGGACCCGAAGGTCTGAGGTAAACTACTCACACATCATCGGAGAGGCTATGGTGTTGATGTAGAAGCCCTTCGTGATCGATGCCCCCTCCGGAGGAGCTCCGGAAAAGGCCCCAAGGTGGGATCTCTCGGGTACAGAAGGTTGCAGCGGTGGAATTAGGTTTTTGGCTCCGTATCTGGTAGTTTGGGGGTACGTAGGTATATATAGGAGGAAGAAGTACGTCGGTGGAGCAACGTGGGGCCCACGAGGGTGGAGGGCGCGCCCCCCTACCTCGTGCCTTCCTGGTTGATGTCTTGACATAGGGTCCAAGTCCTATGGATCACGTTCGTTCCGAAAATCACGTTCCCGAAGGTTTCATTCCGTTTGGACTCCGTTTGATATTCTTTTTCTGCGAAACTCTGAAATAGGCAAAAAAACAGCAATTCTGGGCTGGGCCTCCGGTTAATAGATTAGTCCCAAAAATAATATAAAAGTGTATAATAAAGCCCATTAATGTCCAAAACAGAATATAATATAGCATGGAACAATCAAAAATTATAGATACGTTGGAGACGTATCAAGCATCCCCAAGCTTAATTCATGCTCATCCTCGAGTAGGTAAATGATAAAAACAGAATTTTTGATGTGGAATGCTATTTGGCATAATTTCAATGTAATTCTCTCAATTGTGGTATGAATATTCATATCCGAAAGATTCAAGATAAAAGTTTAATATTTACATAAAAGTAATAATACTTCAAGCATACTAACTAAGCAATTATGTCCTCTCAAAATAACATGGCCAAAGAAAGTTCATCCCTACAAAATCATATAGTTTAGTCATGCTCCATTTTCGTCACACAAGAATGCTCTCATCATGCACAACCCCGATGACAAGCCAAGCAATTGTTTCATACTTTAGTAATCTCAAACTTTTTCAACCTTCACGCAATACATGAGCGTGAGCCATGGATATAGCACTATGGGTGGAATAGAATACAATGATGGGGGTTATGTGGAGAAGACAAAAGAGGAGAAAGTCTCACATCAACACGGCTAATCAATGAGCTATGGAGATGCCCATCGATTGATGTTAATGCAAGGAGTAGGGATTGCCATGCAACGGATGCACTAGAGCTATAAATGCATGAAAGCTCAACAAAAGAAACTAAGTGGGTGTGCATCCAACTTGCTTGCTCACGAAGACCTAGGGCATTTGAGGAAGCCCATTGTTGGAATATACAAGCCAAGTTCTATAATGAAAAATTCCCACTAGTATATGAAAGTGACAAAACAAGAGACTCTCTATCATGAAGATCATGGTGCTACTTTGAAGCACAAGTGTGGAAAAAGGATAGTAGCATTGTCCCATTTTTTTGGGCCTTCTTTTTTTTCTTGGCCTTTCTCTCTTTTTTATTGGGACAATGCTCTATGAATGATGATCATCACACTTCTATTTATTTACAACTCAATGATTACAACTCGATACTAGAACAAAGTATGACTCTATATGAATGCCTCCGGCGGTATACCGGGATAGCAATGAATCAAGAGTGACATGTATGAAAAAATTATGAACGGTGGCTTTGCCACAAATACAATGTCAACTACATGATCATGCAAAGCAATATGACAATGATGAACGTGTCATGATAAACGGAACGGTGGAAAGTTGCATGGCAATATATCTCGGAATGGCTATGGAAATGCCATAATAGGTAGGTATGGTGGCTGTTTTGAGGAGGATATAAGGAGGTTTATGTGTGAAAGAGCGTATCATATCACGGGGTTTGGATGCACCGACGAAGTTTGCACCAACTCTCATGTGAGAAAGGGCAATGCACGGTACCGAAGAGGCTAGCAATGATGGAAGGGTAAGAGTGCGTATAATCCATGGACTCAACATTAGTCATAAAGAATTCACATACTTATTGCAAAAATCTACAAGTCATCAAAAACCATGCACTAGGCGCATGCTCCTAGGGGGATAGATTGGTAGGAAAAGACCATCGCTCGTCCCCGACCGCCACTCATAAGGAGGACAATCAATGAACACCTCATGTTTCAAATTTGTTACATAACGTTTACCATACGTGCATGCTACGGGACTTGCAAACTTCAACACAAGTATTTCTCAAATTCACAACTACTCAACTAGCACAACTTTAATATCACTACCTCAATATCTCCAAACAATCATCAAGCATCAAACTTCTCTTAGCATTCAGCACACTCATAAGAAAGTTTTTTTACTAGTCTTGAACACCTAACATATTAGGATTAATTTCCCAATTTAAGCAAATTACCATGCGGTTTAAGACTCTCAAAATAATATAAGTGAATCATGAGAGAATAATAGTTTCTATAAAACAAAACCACCGCCGTGCTCTAAAAGATATAAGTGAAGCACTAGAGCAAAAACTATATAGCTCAAAAGATATAAGTGAAGCGCATAGAGTATTCTAATAAATTCCGAATCATGTGTGTCTCTCTCAAAATATGTGTACAGCAAATATGATTGTGGTAAACTAAAAATCAAAGACTCAAATCATACAAGACGCTCCAAGCAAAACACATATCATGTGGTGAATAAAAATATAGCTCCAAGTAAAGTTACCGATGGAAGTAGACGAAAAAGGGGATGCCTTCCGGGCCATCCCCAAGCTTTGGCTTTTTGGTGTCCTTAGATTATCTTGGGGTGCCATGGGCATCCCCAAGCTTAGGCTCTTGCCACTCCTTGTTCCATAATCCATCAAATCTTTTACCCAAAACTTGAAACCTTCACAACACAAAACTTAACAGAAAATCTCGTGAGCTCCGTTAGCGAAAGAAAAGAAAACACCACTTCAAGGTACTATAATGAACTCATTCTTTATTTATATTGGTGTTAAACCTACTATATTCCAACTTCTCTATGGTTTATAAACTATTTTACTAGCCATAGATACATCAAAATAATCAAACAACACACGAAAAACAGAATCTGTCAAAAACAGAACAGTCTGTAGTAATCTGTAACTAACGCAAACTTCTGGAACTCCAAAACTTCAGCCAAAATAGGACGACCTAGATAATTTGTTTATTGATCAGAAGCAACTGGAATCAATATTTTATCACGTTCTGGTGATTTTTAACAATTATTTTCGTGAACAGAAAGTTTCTGGAATTTTCAGCAAGATCAAATAACTATCATCCAAGAAGATCCTATAGGTTAAACTTGGCACAAACACTAATTAAAACATAAAAACACATCTAACCAGAGGCTAGATCAAATATTTATTCCTAAACAGAAGCAAAAAGCAAAAAAAAAACTAAAAATAAAATTGGGTTGCCTCCCAACAAGCGCTATCGTTTAACGCCCCTAGCTAGGCATAAAAGCAAGGATAGATCTAGGCATTGCCATCTTTGGTAGGCAATCCATAAGTGGCTCTCATAATAGATTCATAAGGTAATTTCATTTTCTTTCTAGGGAAGTGTTCCATGCCTTTCCTTAACGGAAATTGGAATCTAATATTCCCTTCCTTCATATCAATAATTGCACCAATCGTTCTAAGGAAAGGTCTACCAAGAATAATAGGACATGAAGGATTGCAATCTATATCAAGAACAATAAAATCTACGGGCACATAATTCCTATTTGCAATAATAAGAACATCATTAATTCTTCCCATAGGTTTCGTAATGGTGGAATCCGCAAGGTGCAAGTTTAGAGAGCAATCATCAAAATCACGGAAACCTAGCAAATCACGCAAAGTTTTTGAAATCGTGGGAACACTAGCACCCAAATCACACAAAGCATAGCATTCATGATCTTTAATTTTAATTTTAATAGTAGGTTCCCACTCATCATAAAGTTTTCTAGGGATAGAAACTTCCAACTCAAGTTTTTCTTCATAAGATTGCATCAAAGCATCAACGATATGTTTGGTAAAAGCTTTATTTTGACTATAAGCATGTGGAGAATTTAGCGCGGATTGCAATAAGGAAATACAATCTATCAAAGAGCAATTATCATAATTAAATTCCTTGAAATCCAGAATAGTGGGTTCATTAATATCTAGCGTTTTAATCTCTTCAATCCCACTTTTACCAATTTTTGCATCAAGATCTAAAAACTCCAGTTTTGGAACGCCTTCTAGGTAAAGGTGGATCATATTCAGTCCCATCATTATCAAGATTCATATTGCAAAACAAATATTTAATAGGGGACACATCAATAACTTTTAGATCTTCATCTTTATTTTCATAGAAATTAGAAGAACACGCTTTCACAAAGCAATCTTTCTTAGCACGCATCCTAGTGGTTCTTTCTTTGCACTCATCAATGGAAATTCTCATGGCTTTGAGAGACTCATTGATATCATGCTTAGGTGGAATAGATCTAAGTTTCAAAGAATCAACATCAAGAGAAATTCTATCAACGTTCCTAGCCAATTCATCAACTTTAAGCAATTTTTCTTCAAGCAAAGCATTGAAATTCTTTTGCGAATTCATAAACTCCTTAACACTAGTCTCAAATTCTGAAGGCATCTTATTAAAATTTCCATAAGTATCGTTGTAGGAATTACCATAATTATTAGAGGAATTACTAGGATACGGCCTAGGATTAAAGTTTCCTCTATACGCGTTGTTACCAAAATTATTCCTACCAACAAAATTCACATCCATAGATTCATTATTATTCTCAATCAAGGTAGACAAAGGCATATCATTAGGATCAGAAGAAACACTTTTATTAGCAAATAATTTTATAAGTTCATCCATCTTTCCACTCAAAACATTAATTTCTTCTATCGCATGCACTTTTTTATTAATGGATCTTTCGGTGTGCCATTGAGAATAATTAACCATAATATTATCTAGGAGTTTAGTAGCTTATCCTAAAGTGATTTCCATTAAAGTGCCTCCCGCGGCCGAATCTAAAAGATTTCTAGAAGCAAAATTCAATCCGGCATAAAAAAATTGTATAATCATCCACAAATTCAAACCATGTGTAGGGCAATTACGTATCATTAATTTCATCCTCTCCCAAGCTTGTGCAACATGTTCATGATCAAGTTACTTACAATTCATAATATCGTTTCTAAGAGAGATGATCTTAGCGGGAGGAAAATACTTAGAGATAAAAGCATATTTGCACTTATTCCAAGAATCAATACTATTTTTAGGCAAAGACGAAAACCAAGCTTTAGCACGATCTCTAAGCGAAAAAGGAAATAGCTTCAATTTAACAATATCATTATCCACATCTTTCTTCTTTTGCATATCACACAAATCAACGAAGCTATTTAGATGGATAGCGGCATCTTCACTAGGAAGGTCGGCGAATTGATCTTTCATGACAAGATTCAACGAAGCAACATTAATTTCACAAGATTCTGTATCGGTAAGAGGAGCAATCGGAGTGCTAAGAAAATCATTATTGTTGGTATTGGTAAATTCACACAATTTGGTATTATCTTGAGCCATCGTGACAAGCAAGCAATCCAACACACGAGCAAACAAGAAGCAAGCGAAAAAGAGGCGAACGAAAAAGAGAGGGTGAATAAAACAGCAAGGGTGAAGTGGGGGAGAGGAAAACGAGAGGCAAATGGCAAATAATGTAATGCGGGAGATAAGGGTTTGTGATGGGTACTTGGTATGTTGACTTTTGCGTAGACTCCCCGGCAACGGCGCCAGAAATCCTTCTTGCTACCTCTTGAGCACCGCGTTGGTTTTCCCTTGAAGAGGAAAGGGTGATGCAGTAAAGCAGCGTAAGTATTTCCCTCAGTTTTGAGAACCAAGGTATCAATCCAGTAGGAGGCCACGCACGAGTCCCTCGCACCTACACAAACAAATAAATCCTCGCAACCAACGGAATAAAGGGGTTGTCAATGCCTTCACGGTCACTTACGAGAGTGAGATCTGATAGATATGATAAGATAATATTTTTGGTATTTTTATGATAAAGATGCAAAGTAAAATAAAAGGGCAATAAAAATAGCTAAGTGTTGGAAGATTAATATGATGGAAGATAGACCCGGGGGCCATAGGTTTCACTAGTGGCTTCTCTCGAGAGCATAAGTATTACGGTGGGTGAACAAATTACTATTGAGCAATTGACAGAATTGAGCATAGTTATGAGAATATCTAGGTATGATCATGTATATAGGCATCACGTCCGCGACAAGTAGACCGACTCCTGCCTGCATCTACTACTATTACTCCACACATCGACCGCTATCCAGCATGCATCTAGAGTATTAAGTTCATAAGAACAGAGTAACGCTTTAAGTAAGATGACATGATGTAGAGGGATAAACTCATGCAATATGATATAAACCCCATCTTGTTATCCTCGATGGCAACAATACAATACGTGCCTTTCTGCCCCTACTGTCACTGGAAAAGGACACCGCAAGATTGAACCCAAAGCTAAGCACTTCTCCCATTGCAAGAAAGATCAATCTAGTAGGCCAAACCAAACTGATAATTCGAAGAGACTTGCAAAGATAACCAATCATACATAAAAGAATTCAGAGAAGATTCAAATATTTTTCATAGATAAACTTCATCATAAACCCACAATTCATCGGTCTCAACAAACACACCGCAAAATAATATTACATCGAATAGATCTCCACGAGAATCATGGAGAACTTTGTATTGAGATCCAAAGAGAGAGAGAAGAAGCCATCTAGCTAATAACTATGGACCCGAAGGTCTGAGGTAAACTACTCACACATCATCAGAGAGGCTATGGTGTTGATGTAGAAGCCCTCCGTGATCGATGCCCCCTCCGGCGGAGCTCCAAAAAAGGCCCCAAGATGGGATCTCTCGGGTACAGAAGGTTGCGGCGGTGGAATTAGGTTTTTGGCTCCGTATCTGGTAGTTTGGGGGTACGTAGGTATATATAGGAGGAAGAAGTACGTCGGTGGAGCAACGTGGGGCCCATGAGTGTGGAGGGCGCGCCCAGGGGGGTAGGCGCGCCCCCCTACCTCGTGCCTTCCTGGTTGATGTCTTGACGTAGGGTCCAAGTCCTCTCGATCACATTCGTTCCGAAAATCACGTTCCCGAAGGTTTCATTCCGTTTGATATTCTTTTTCTGCGAAACTCTGAAATAGGCAAAAAACAACAATTCTGGGCTGGGCCTCCGGTTAATAGGTTAGTCCCAAAAATAATATAAAAGTGTATAATAAAGCCCATTAATGTCCAAAACAGAATATAATATAGCATGGAACAATCAAAAATTATAGATACGTTGGAGACGTATCAGCCCCCTCTCGCCATGATGGGTGGAAGGGAGGAGCGGAAGTGGAAGAAAATGGATGCTGGGAGAATGCGGGAGTGCCATCCCCCCTACCCCCTTCTTATAAAGGGGCGGGGTCGAGGCTCGGCCGCCCCGCTCAGCAAATCCGGTCATCGGGGGCGCAGGGAATCAGGACCGACCCGCTGCCCCAATCAGCGATGGCCCGGTTTCCCGCCTCCACCGCCTGCCACTTGCATGAAAGGCACGTGGCGAGCAAGCAGAGTCGAAGGGACGGCTGAGGCAACCATTCCCCACCCCGTGAACGTGGGGCGTGGGCGCCTTGAAGACCGAGACCCGAGTCCACTCAGTAAATGAGCCGCGCCTCTACGCCTCCCTCTTTTTATGGGGAAGGCGCGAGCCGCCTCTTTACTGCGATGTGACGCATGCGTGCGGGAACCGCCCCACGCATGACCCCCACATCACGCGCGATCCTCCACGTCGCGCGTTCAACGCGAGTCGTGGGGAAGCGCAGCGGATGAAACAGTTACTGCGGTAAAATCTGCCCCACCTGCCCGCGCACCATTCTGGGCCTGGCCCAACAACGCGTCGCGCTTATGTGTGGCCCAGGCCCGGGGGCTCCTGTCGGTGTACAAAAGTAGGGGCTCTCCTTTTGACCCCTCTACTTGTGCACGGGCAGTCAGAGCCGCGCGCCGCAGCCACACCTAGCAGGGCAAAGGAGGAAGCCGGAGAGAAGCCAGAGCCCAAGACAAACAAGACAACGCCAAGACCAAGAACCCAAGGAGCAGAGGGGCGAAGCAAGTTCCCCGGTAAGACCCTTGCCAGGGCAGCCTCAGCAGCCCCGGCAAGAGCCTTGCCGGGGCAGTTCGCCCAACGCCAGCAGAGCGAGCCACCCTTGAGCCCAAGGGTTCCAAACGCCGTCAACAGCTACGTTGGAACCAGGGCTAGGGAGGCACCTCCGTGGTGGCATGCAGATCTTTGTCAAGATCATAAACATGTGAGATCAGATGAGGACCAGAAGACGGCGACCCTCAGCGGGATCCCAGCCGAGGGAATCCACAAGACCCCCGGCAAGCGCCTTGCCGGGGACGACTACAACGCCACGGCAAGACCCTTGCCGGGCCCCCGGAAAGGCCCTTGCCGAGGACATCAGCGGGGCCACTGCCAGGCCCGCACCAGCCAAGACTCCACCGCCGTCCCCAAGCAGCTGCTAGCTCAACCAGCTGGGCAGGCACCTGCGTGGTGACGGGCGGCCTCTACACCAACTCAGCAAGCACCTGCGTGGTGGCCTGCAGATCTTCGTGAAGGCTCCATCACCGTGCCACCTCAGCTGCCTGCCTGCCTACATGGCACTGCATGCATCGCTGGCCTGGGCGCGTGTCGAAGCGAGACGGAGCAGCGACGGACGGGACGGACCTCGTTCCCGTCCCCGATAAAGCTAATGGACACCTAAGTAGCGCATTTAATGAGCTTTGTCCCGTAACCCCGGGCGATAAGCTCGTGCGTTGTACACCTTTCCACCTCCTGTGTGCCACTGTGGCAACCCCTTTTGCCTATAAAAGGAGGCCCGAGGCGACCAGGAGAGAGATTCGGCTCTTTTGGGCAAGTTACACCCCGTAGCTAGCTCAAGAACACAAGAACACTCAATACATCCACCAAAGCAGGACTAGGGTATTACGCATCCTCGCGGCCCGAACCTGGGTAAACGATCTATGTGCTTCCTATCAGACCTGCTCTTCTCACGACCCCGCACCCGCCAACCGTAGAAGGGATTCCAGTGATCCCATAGGTGTCGTTTCCCCCGACACAATGCAGATCATGATGGTGCTTTGGAGATGGAGATCAAAGGCACAAGATGATGATGGCCATATCATGTCACATATTTTGATTGCATGTGATGTTTATCTTTTATGCATCTTATTTTGCTTAGTACGGCGGTAGCATTATAATATGATCCCTCACTAAAATTTCAAGGTATAAGTGTTCTCCCTAAGTATGCACCGTTGCGACCGTTCGTCGTGCTGAGACACCATGTGATGATCGGGTGTGATAAGCTCTACGTTCACATACAACGGGTGCAAGACAGTTTTGCACGTGTGGAATACTCGGGTTAAACTTGACGAGCCTAGCATATACAGACATGGCCTCAGAACATTGAGACCGAAAGGTCGAACGTGAATCATATAGTAGATATGATCAACATAGAGATGTGCACCATTGAAAACTACTCCATCTCACGTGATGATCAGACATGGTTTAGTTGATATGGATCACGTGATCATTTAGATGGCTCGAGGGATGTCTATCTAAGTGGGAGTTCTTAAGTAATATGATTAATTGAACTTAATTTATCATGAACTTAGTCCTGATAGTTTTTGCATATATATGTTGTAGATCAATGGCCCGTGCTACCGTTCCCTTGAATTTTAATGCGTTCCTAGAGAAAGCTAAGTTGAAAGATGATGGTAGCAACTACACGGACTGGGTTCGTAACTTGAGGATTATCCTCATTGCTGCACAGAAGAATTATGTCCTTGATGCACCGCTAGGTGAAAAGCCCCCTCCCGCTAATGTAGACGCTTTCAACGTCTGGCACACGCGGTCTGATGACTACTCTATAGTTCAGTGTGCCATGCTCTACGGATTAGAATTGGGACTTCAAAGACGTTTTGAATGTCATGGACCATATGAGATGTTCCAGGAGTTGAAGTTAATATTTCAAGCAAATGCCTGAGTTGAGAGATATGAAGTCTCCAACAAGTTCTATAGCTGCAAGATGGAGGAGAACAGTTCTGTCAGTGAACACATACTCAGAATGTCTGGGTACCATAACCACTTGACTCAGCTGGGAGTTAATCTTCCGGATGATAGTGTTATTGACAGAGTTCTTCAATCACTGCCACCAAGCTAAAAAGGCTTCGTGATGGGCTATAATATGCAAGGGATGGATAAGACAATTCCCGAGCTCTTCGCTATGCTCAAAGCTGCGGAGGTAGAAATCAAGAAAGAGCATCAGGGGTTAATGGTTAAAAAGACCACTAGTTTCAAGAAAAAGGGCAAGGGAAAGAAGGGGAACTTCAAGAAGAATGGCAAGCAAGTTGTCACTCCCGGGAAGAAGCCCAAGTCTAGACCCAAGCCTGAAACCGAGTGCTTCTACTGCAAAGGGACTGGTCACTGGAAGCGGAACTGCCCCAAGTATTTGGCGGATAAGAAGGATGGCAAAGTGAACAAAGGTATATTTGATATACATGTTATTGATGTATACCTTACTAATGCTCGTAGTAGCGCCTGGGTATTTGATACTGGTTATGTTGCTCATATTTGCAACTCGAAATAGGGGTTACAGATTAAACAAAGATTGGCTAAGGACGAGGTGACGATGCGCGTCGGGAATGGTTCCAAGGTCGATGTGATCGCCGTCGGCACGCTACCTCTACATCTACCTTCGGGATTAGTTTTAAACCTGAATAATTGTTATTTGGTGCCAGCGTTGAGCATGAACACTAAATCTGGATCTTTTTTATGCGAGACGGTTATTCATTTAAATCGGAGAATAATGGTTGTTCTATTTATATGATTAATATCTTTTATGGTCATGCACCCTTGAAGAGTTGGCTATTTTTGTTGAATCTCGATCGTGGTGATACACATATTCATAATATTGATGCCAAAAGATGCAAAGTTGGTAATGATAGTGCAACATATTTGTGGCACAGCCGTTTAGGTCATATTGGTGTAAAGCGCATGAAGAAACTCCATGCAGATGGACTTTTGGAATCACTTGATTATGAATCATTTGATGCTTGCGAACCATGCCTCATGGGCAAGATGACTAAGACTCCGTTCTCCGGAACAATGGAGCGAGCCACTGACTTATTGGAAATAATACATACCGATGTATGCGGTCCAATGAGTGTTGCGGCTCGCAGCGGGTATTATTATTTTCTGACCTTCACAGATGATTTGAGCAGATATGGGTAAATCTACTTAATGAAACACAAGTCTGAAACATTTGAAAAGTTCAAAGAATTTCAGAGTGAACTGGAAAATCATCGTGATCTGATCGCGGAGGCGAATATTTGAGTTATGAGTTTGGCCTTCATTTAAAACAATGTGGAATAGTTTCACAACTCATGCCACCTTGGAACACCACAACGTAATGGTGTGTTCGAACGTCATAACCATACTTTATTAGATATGGTACGATCTATGATGTCTCTTATCGATTTACCACTATTGTTTTGGGGTTATGCATTACAGACAGTTGCACATTTACTTTAAATAGGGCACCATCTAAATATGTTGAGACGACACCGTATGAACTGTGGTTTGGCAAGAAACCTAAGTTGTCGTTTCTTAAAGTCTGGGGTTGTGATGCTTATGTGAAAAAGCTTCAGCCTGATAAGCTCGAACCCAAATCGGAGAAGTGTGTCTTCATAGGATACCCAAAAGAAACTATTTGGTACACCTTCTATCACAGATCCGAAGGCAAGATCTTTATTGCTAAGAATGAATCATTTCTAGAGAAGGAGTTTCTCTCAAAAGAAGTGAATGGGAGGAAAATAGAACTTGATGAGGTAATTGTACCTTCTCTCGAATTGGAAAGTAGCTCATCACAGAAAACCGTTCCCGTGATGCCTACACCAATTAGTGAGGAAGCTAGTGATGATGATCATGAAACTTCAGATCAATTTACTACCAAACCTCTTAGGTCAACTAGAGTATGTTTCGCACCGGAGTGGTACGGTAATCCTGTTCTAGAAGTCATGTTACTAGACCATGATGAACCTACGAACTATAGGAAGCGATGATGAGCACAGATTGCGCGAAATGGCTTGAGGCCATGAAATCTGAGATGGGATCCATGTATGATAACAAAGTGTGGACTTTGGTTGACTTGCCTGATGATCAGCAAGCCATAGAGAATAAATGGATCTTTAAGAAGAAGACTGAGGCTGCTGGTAATGTTACTGTCTACAAAGTTCAACTTGTTGCGAAAGGTTTTCGACAAGTTCAAGGAGTTGACTACGATGAGACCTTCTCACCCGTAGCGATGCTTAAGTCTGTCCGAATCATGTTAGCAATTGCCGCATTTTATGATTATGAAATCTGGCAAATGGACGTCAAAACTGCATTCTTTAATGGATTTCTTAAAGAAGAGTTGTATATGATGCAACCAGAAGGTTTTGTCGATCCTAAAGGTGCTAACAAAGTGTGCAAGCTCCAACGATCCATTTATGGACTGGTGCAAGCATCTCGGAGTTGGAATATACACTTTGATGAAGTGATCAAAGCATATGGTTTTATACAGACTTTTGGAGAAGCCTGTATTTACAAGAAAGTGAGTGGGAGCTCTGTAGCATTTCTAATATTATATGTGGATGACATATTGTTGATTGGAAATGATATAGAATTTATGGATAGCATTAAAGGATACTTGGATAAGAGTTTTTCAATGAAAGACCTGGGTGAAGCTGCTTATATATTGGGCATCAAGATCTATAGAGATAGATCAAGACGCTTAATTGGACTTTCACAAAGCACATACCTTGATAAAGTTTTGAAGAAGTTCAAAATGGATCAGTCAAAGAAAGGGTTCTTGCCTGTGTTACAAGGTGTGAAGTTGAGTCAGACTCAATGCACGACCACTGCAGAAGATAGAGAGAAAATAAAAGTCATTACCTATGCCTCAGCCATAGGTTCTATCACGTATGCAATGCTGTGTACCAGACCTGATGTGTGCCTTGCTATAAGTCTAGCAGGGAGGTACGAAAGTAAACCGGGAGTGGATCACTGGACAGCGGTCAAGAACATCCTGAAGTACCTAAAAACGACCAAGGATATGTTTCTCATTTATGGAGGTGACAAAGAGCTCGTCATAAATGGTTATGTTGATGCTAGCTTTGACACTGATCCGGATGACTCTAAGTCACAAACTGGATATGTATTTATATTGAATGGTGGAGCTGTCAGTTGGTGCAGTTCCAAGCAAAGTGTCGTGGCAGGATCTACGTGTGAAGCGGAGTATATAGCTGCTTCGGAAGCAGCAAATGAAGGAGTCTAGATGAAGGAGTTCATATCCGATCTAGGTGTAATACCTAGTGCATCGGGTCCAATGAAAATCTTTTGTGACAATACTGGAGCAATTGCCTTGGCGAAAGAATCTAGATTTCACAAGAGAACCAAACACATCAAGAGACGCTTCAACTCCATCTGTGATCAAGTCAAGGAGGGAGACATAGATATTTGCAAAATACATACGGATCTGAATGTTGCAGACCCGTTGACTAAGCCTCTTCCATGAGCAAAACATGATCAGCACCAAGACTCCATGGGTGTTAGAATCATTACAATGTAATCTAGATTATTGACTCTAGTGCAAGTGGGAGACCGAAGGAAATATGCCATAGATGCAATAATAAAGTTGTTATTTATATTTCCTTATATCATGATAAATGTTTATTATTCATGCTAGAATTGTATTAACCGGAAACTTGATACATGTGTGAATACATAGACAAAACACAGTGCCCCTAGTATGCATCTACTAGACTAGCTCGTTAATCAAAGATGGTTAAGTTTCCTAACCATAGACATGTGTTGTCATTTGGTCAATGGGATCACATCATTAGGAGAATGATGTGATGCACAAGACCCATCCGTTAGCTTAGCATAATGATCGTTAAAGTTTTATTGCTATTGCTTTCTTCATGACTTATACATATTCCTTTGACTATGAGATTATGCAACTCCCGAATACCGAAGGAATACCTTGTGTGCTATCAAACGTCACAACGTAACTAGGTGATCATAAAGATGCTCTAAAGGTATCTCCGAAGGTGTTTGTTGGGTTGGCATAGATCGAGATTAGGATTTGTCACTCCGAGTATCGGAGAGGTATCTCTCGGCCCTCCCGGTAATACACATCATGATAAGCCTTGCAAGCAATGTGACTAATGAGTTAGTTGTGGGATGATGTATTACGGAACGAGTAAAGAGACTTGCCGGTAGCGAGATTGAACTAGGTATGAAGATACCGACGATCAAATCTCGGGCAAGTAACATACCGATGACAAAGGGAATGGCATATGTTGTCATTGCGGTTTGAGTGATAAAGATCTTCGTAGAATATGTAGGAACCAATATGAGCATCCAGGTTCCGCTGTTGGTTATTGACCGGAGATGTGTCTCGGTCATGTCTACATAGTTCTCGAACCCGTAGGGTCCGCACGCTTAACGTTCGATGACGATTTGTATTATGAGTTATGTATTTTGGTGACCGAAGATTGTTCGGAGTCCCGGATGAGATCACGGACATGACGAGGAGTCTCGAAATAGTCAAGAGGTAAATATTGATATATTGGATGATAGTATTCGGACACCGGCCCACAAGGGTGCCCCCCCCCCCAAGGAAGGAGTCCAAATTGGACTAGGGGAGGGGGCGCGGCCCCCCTTTCCTTCTCCTTCCCCCTTTCCCCCTCAGATAAAAGGAAGGGGGCCAAATTGGACTAGGAGTCCAAGTGGGACCCCCCCCACTTGGCGCGCCCCTAGGCCAGCCTCCTCCCCTCTCCCTCCTTTATATACGGCGGCGGGGGCGCCTCTAAGACACACCAATTGTTCTTAGCCGTGTGCGGCGCCCCCCTCCACCGTTTACTCCTCCGGTCATATTGTCGTAGTGCTTAGGCAAAGCCCTACACGGATCACTTCACCATCACCGTCACCACGCCGTCGTGCCGAGGAAACTCTCCCTCGACACTTTGTTGGATCAAGAGTTCGAGGGACGTCATCGAGCTAAACGTGTGCAGAACTCAAAGGTGCCGTACGTTCGGTGCTTGATCGGTTGAATCGAGAAGACGTTCGACTACATCAACCGTGTTAAGCTAACGCTTCCACTTTCGGTCTACGAGGGTACGTGGACACACTCTCCCCCTCTCGTTGCTATGCATGTCCTAGATAGATCTTGCGTGATCGTAGGAATTTTTTTTGAAATTGCATGCTACGTTCCCCAACGGCAATCAACTAGTCTTCATCGAGCCAACGCAATTAAGAAAGGTGGTCCAACTTGAGGAAGTCAAGATCGTCATCAAGCTCAAGTGGACTATGTGCAAGGCAAAGGTTTGCCCTTGATAGGTTTTCTATTTTACCGGTCTCATGGTGTTAGGGAGACCGGGTTATAGGATCGATTGTCATACTATCAAGGGGAGCCCTCAAGTGAGTAGCTTGATAGTATCGTTCATAGAGAGCTCAAACCATTGCATCCTTGCATCATCTTTCTTTATTATTGTTTGGCGTTTCTCTTTGTGAGCTTTAGAGCTTAGGTTCATCTTCATGACAAGCTCGGCAAGGTCATCTTTCTTTGATGTTTTTGATGTTGGAGTTTTTGTCAGTTCTTCATTCATAGAGGTTTCACATCTCTATACCATTGGCATTTTTCTACGGTCTCTCCTCACTATAACCACTCGTTGCTTGGATAGTACTCGTCATCATCTATCCAACAAGCTTGAGTTTGCTCAATTCGGAGCTCATATGCAGATGTTATGACAGTTCTGGTTTTCTTGCTGCATTTGTTTTGCTTGGGGCTTGCTTGATGCACACCTGCGGTAGTATCGCTCTGGGCAGCAGTAGTACCGCTTGTAAGCGACAGTATTGTCCTAGCCGGGCAGTACTTCTGTCGTTCCAGTACCGCGTGCACTTCCGCTTATTCTGGGGGTTCTGTTTTTCGTGTCGAGTTCATCGGTAGTAGGGCGGCAGTGAGGTGTGGCAATACCACCTATAAGCGGTAGTCCCGTCCTGGTCGGGCGATAGTACCGGGGCTTTGGTACTGGCGTCGTGCTTTGCTCTGCCCTACCTCCTCAGCTCATGTGTTCTGTATCTCCCGCGGTATTACCGCTGGGATAAGCGGTAGTACCGATTCGTCGGCACTACCGCCCCGAGGTTCCTCGCCTTTGCTCTATTTTTCTAGATATACCGCCCGAGCGGTAGTACTGCTTGTGTGTGCACTAAGCACATAACAATTGGATTCGGGAGGTCCTATAAAACGGGGTCTTCTTCCCCAATGGTTCTTATCCTTCTAGCTCATGTTTGCCCCCCCCCCCCATTGTTGACCTTTTTCGAGCTTGCTATCTCTCAATCCCTACAATGATTTTTTGCTAGTTCTTGAGGGGAAAGAGAGAGAAGATCTAGATCTATATTTCCACCAATCACTTTCTCCTCTATGTGAGGGGAACCCCTTGGATCTAGATCTTGGAGTTCTTTGTGTTCTCTTCTTTGTTCTTCCTCTCATTTTCCTCCATAGCATTAGTTGTTGTGGTGGGATTTGGGAGAGAAGGACTTGGGCACTCTGTGTGCCCTTGCTATTGCATTTGGTGCATAGGTTTGAGTTCTTCACGGTGATACGTGGAATTGAAGTTTGAGAAGCTTATTACTCTTGGGTGCTTTCTACCCTAGAGCTTGTTCCTCTTGGGTGCTTGGGCACCCTAGATGGTTGGTGGTGCTTCGGAGCTCAATCATTGTGGTGTAAATCTCCAGACAAGCATCGGGGTCTTCAATTAGGTTGTGGAGATTGCCCCGAGCAATTTCTACGGGTACCAGTGATTGCCCCCCAAAGGGTTGCCAAAGTGTACGGGTTCGGTGCCCTCAAGGCTCCCATAGTGGAATCACAACATCTTGCATTGTACGAGGGCGTGAGGAGATTACAGTGGCCCTAGTGGCTTCTTGGGGAGCATTGTGCCTCCACACCGCTCCAAACGGAGATTAGCATCCGCAAGGGTGTGAACTTCAGGATACATCATCGTCTATGCGTGCCTCGGTTATCTCTTACCCGAGCCCTTTACTTATGCACTTTACTTTGTGATAGTCATACTGTCTCATGTTATCTTGTTATCACTTAATTGTTTATCTTGCTTAGCATAAGTTGTTGGTGCACATAGGTGAGCCTAATTTTTTTAGGTTTTGTGCTTGACAAATTATACGCTAGTATTATTTCGCATTTGTTCAAGCCTAAACCATAATTATTTTAAAGTGCCTATTCAACCCCCTCTCCCTCTAGGCGACATCCACGATCTTTCACCGCCGCCGCCTTCCACCATGTGGGCTTAGTCCGGCGACCTCATCTGGCGACGGCGAGGGGGGAGTCGGAGATGGGAGGAGGGCCGGCGGTGGCTCAATCTAGGGTTCCGCCCGAGCCGCCCCTAAAGGCGACGTAGGGGACGGGGACTACTATGTTTTGTAGGGACCGTTTGATTGTGACTCCATCCCTAGTTGGAATGTGTTTGAACTTTGTGGGTTTTATGGGTTTACTCTGGAATCTTGACAACAAAACGTTTTCTTTTGAGGAGTTGGCCAGAATCGTGAGAATCATTAACTTCCCAAGATTCTAAAATGCACTGTGATTGTGGGTTGATTCTAGACAATTCCTAGGTAAGAAATGAGTTCTTTTACGATTATTATGATTTTCCAAGCAGTGATTCTTCAAAAACGAGTCAAAAGAAGTGGCCACTATTCGTCTCCTTCCCCACCTCCACCGCTCCACGAACCAATCTGCCCTTTCAACTTGTATAAAAAATCTGATTTTTTCATTCCTCCCTCATCCCCGCCTCGCCTCCCCCTTCTCCTACACGTCCCACCAGGCGTGCGAAGTATAACAGCATAAATATAGTACTCCCTCCATCCACATATATAGGGTCTAATACATTTTTCGAGGTAGCCTTTGACTAATGATAAAATTATTAATATATAAGATGTACTTCCTCCATTCCTTTATGTTAGGTATATTATTTTTGGCACGGTGACCAAGACACATAAATATAGATAATCTTGGATGAAATTACCCTTGGCTAATTAGTTGATTATCGGCACGGTGACCAAGGCACATAAAGAAAGAGATACATGTACGTTGCCGAACTTCAAAAAGAGAGAGATACTTTTTTTTTTCTCTATAAAGAGATATACATTCAATCAGGAGAGAGATACTTCTCTTTTTCTAGAGGGATAAAAGGGGAAGTACGATGAATTAGAACAAATGCACCTTACATTGTGAAATTTTATTAAAAAACAAACACACCTGATATAAAGAAACGGAGGGAGTATGACATAAAAATTATATCACTAGAAACTCCTTTTACATACGAATTCAACGGTATGTTTTGTGTAACATGCATGTCATATATTATTGTGCTAACCTGTAGTTAAAGGCAACCTCAAAAATATATTAGGCCTTATATATATATGTGGATAGAGGGAGTACCGGCTTTTTCACATATATCCGGGTTCGCTATGTAGAGGCATGTCCTCTGTCAAGGTGTTGGTTCGTAGCTCGGTTTCAGACGAAAAACCAAAGTTCAACCCTTGGACGATCCTCAACAACAGAAGCTCATGCTCAAGAGTTTCTTAGTAGGAATGTGGAGATCGATACCACCGTTGGCAGGTTTAATTTGGATGGCCTTGGATTTTATTTTATTTTGTAAACCGGTTTAATTGGTGTCGATATTTAGCTTTGCTTGGCATTGTTAATTAAATAGTAATTAATGATATATGATAGCGTGCATCAATCCAATCCATCGATGCAAAGGCCAATATGTCCATCTTTTCAAAAAAGGAAAATAGGCTTGTGACATTTTGGTAAAGGGGTTTGTCTAGGTGACACATCTACTAGTGACATAATCAAGTAAAAAAAGGAAAGAAAAAAAATACCCACAGTAAAATCAATGACATACGATTTAGATGTACAATACTTATGGCACATCTAGATGTGTTTTACCAAAACTGTTTGGTAAAAGAGCATCCACCCTGAAGCGCATTAAACGTTAACACATTAGTATCTTCGTATTTTGTAGTCAGAATCAGGCACCGATACTGCCAAATATTATAGGGAAACGTTTAGAAACGGCGCGCCGGCCGAACCATTGCGCCGGTTGCCTCTGTGGCGAGCCTGGCTGGTGGACCCTTCACCTTATCTTCTATTTTTTCCTGGCCACTCGTTCCTCTTCACGTTGACCCGTCTTCTCCCCTCCATCAGTCAGCTTTTGGCTGCAGTGCAATGCGCGCCGCCGCCGCCATCATGCCAATGGAGTGCCAAAGGAGGCGTTTGCCCTCTAGGCCTTGCCTGATGTTGCCCGGAGGGGCCGCGCCCGACCACGACTGCAACGGGAAACTTCGCCGGTGTTGCGCGGCGGCCGCCATGTTTAACGGCCGCGCCACTCGTCACTGTTGTCTTTGACAACGACGCTTGTATGCACCCTTCACCTCTCCGTACAGGGCTCGGAGAGTGTCGGAGCTGCAACCGGCGGCGCATTTTTGCTACTAACCATGGTCACCGGTGCTGGGAAAGAAGACCACGCCGGCACATTTTTCCTACAGCCCCATAGAGCAAAGTTGCAACCTCTGTCGTGTTTTGCTACAACCAGCAAATCCATAGCTGGAACCAGCAAGTGGTTTTGCTACATCGTTTGGTTTGTTTTCTAAGGCGGCGAAGGCGGCCGTCCTCATTTGTTGCAACTGACAAGGAACCCCCTGAGCATTTTTGCTACCACGGCGACCGGCGAAAGCAGCGACCACGAGGTGGTTTGCAAACAAGCGAGTTGTCCCGGTAAGAAGCTCTGAGCTGGAACCAGCTTTTGGTTTTGCTACAACCGGCAAAATCCAGAGGTGGAACCGGCATGTGATTTTGCTGCATCCATCATGGCGGATCTGCAACCGTGATGGCGGCAAGATTATTTTGCTGCAACCGTCTTTTGATTTTGCTACTATCGGTAAGGGATTTTGCTACATCCATCATGGCGGAGTCGCGACCAGCGACAGTGGGGACGACGAATTTTGCTGCAACTATCGTTCTTTTTTGCTACGACCAGCTTTTTTTCTGCTACATCCATGAACGACGTTGAATCTTGGCTGTTGCTGAACGCAATCCCGGGCAGCGAGCTTCGACGGCGAGGGGGGCGGCGATGGCGCATCAGAGTGCTGCAACCATGGAGCTCGCCGCGAGCTGCTGCCGTCGCCACCGGAACTGCCTCCGTGGGTGGACGCGGCTACAACCGTGGAGCCGGCCAGAAGTGTAGGCAGCGACAGGCGACGAGGGCGGCAACCGGTGGCGCGGCGAGGGCGGCGACCAACGGTGAGGGAAGACGAAGAGGCGAGGCGGTCGGTGCATGCGGGGGCAGCGCTCCTTTTCCTCTCGTTTTTCCTCTGGAGGACAGGACAGATCTGACTTTTTTTTTTACTCTGGGGACAAATCTGGCGGCTGTATGTGCATATCAAACGGCTGCGGGCAGACCGGCCAAAAAATTCGGCCGGCGCACCGGCGCCCAGTAGTGGCCAATATTATATGAGTACAGATAATATTACAGCCAGCCGGAGAATGTCATTCTGCTTCTGACCTACCAGGTTTCCAAAACATGGAGCCAAATCCGCAAGATACACATAACTCCTGGAATTATTTTTTAGGGGCGTACCTTCAGGAGGCTTAAATGACAATTTGAAGATGATACGATCATGTGCATATTTTCTTTTGAATAAAAATTTATAAAGGCCTGCAATGTTGGAAAACTGCAGTCATAAGGCGCATATCATTGGGAAGGCTAAAAGCCTAAGATAAATGTGTCCTGTAATCCATTCCATAGCTCAAACAAATCAATGGTCCAGCTAAAGCAAAAAAATTGCACCTTGGATGCTGCACTAGGAATGAAAGCAAACCTGCCTGTATGCAATGCTCAAGAAATTTAACTTGAGAAGATCAAAGATCATAACTCTAAAATTCTTGAAAACACCAAATATATATATATATGAAGAAATAAGCATCATACTCAGAAGGGAGATCACAGGCAGCAACTGATGGCAAACATACATGGAATTCAACTGGTCAGCATTTCTAACAGAGCCAGCCCAGCCTCGTTAACAGCTAGCAAATCAGGACATGATAGCATAGCTACCAATCATGATTCAGCCTGACAACTAATGTGAGATTAATTTTGCAGAAATCAATGGAATGAACAGAGCATAACAATCAGGATAATCCATTTCCCACGATTGCAGTTCCGCGGATATATAAATGACAGACACAGATGTCTAGAGTTTGTAAACAAATAAATTGAAGCATTAATCGTTGCATCAGGATAAGAGACTCAACAACTGGTATCCATTCCAGATATATAAGCTAATATGCTCATAGCACTGTGAAGGTTAAAACAATTGAGCCATGTAATACATTCCATAGCTGTTAAAAACTTCAAATATTGTCAACAAAGCAATGATTCAGATGAAGAAAAAATGATCATGACTTTGGCTGCTGCACTAGTAAGGCCAGCAAGCCTCCCTGTGTGCAACGACAACAAAGCCTTTCACTCCCAAACAAGTTAAGGTAGACTACTCGTTTCAAAAAAAAAAAAAAAAAGTTAAGGTAGACTAGAGTTGATACCCACAAGATATCGAAACCAAGTCATGGTTCTGGCACGTGGATAGCTAACTTCCACGCGCCCTTGTGATATTCGAGTCCTTCAAATCTCTCTTTACGGACTCCTCCCATGTCAACTTTGGTCTACCCCGGCCTCTCTTTGACAGTATCAGCATGCCTTAACCGTCCACTATGCGCAAACTCCTTGTGTGCAATGCCTAATAAATTTATTTAACTTGAAAAAGGTCTAAAGATTCACAACACTACGCAACTGCTGGCAACATATATGGAGATCAACTAGTCAGCATTTCATCCAACAGGGCCATCATCAAATCTAAATAAGTGAGCATCATTCTCAAATAATGCTCAAATATAGATCTAAGTCAGCAACCTCAGGGAAATGCATACGGAATTCAACAGCAACTTCAGAGAAACACATATGGATTTCAATAGTGTAAGTATTTCATCCAAAAGGACAAACTCAGCCTCATTTACGCCTACCAAATCAGGACACGGTAGGTTAGCTAGCAACCCTGATTCATCTCGACAAAAGATATGTGCAGAGGTCAATTTTTCAAAGAATCGATGGAATGAACCGAGCATAACAACCAGGATAAGCCCATTTCACTCAGATTCTCCACTCCTCCGCTGCGGATATATAAACGACAGCCATAGATGTCTGAAATCTCTAAGCAGCAAAATAAACTGAAGCAGGACACACCGCATCAGGATAAGGGGCACGGCAATCCGCTACTACATGATGGTGGAGGAGAGCTTGAGGCACTCGCTCTGGCAGCGCTTGAGGCAGACGTCGTTCCAGTTGGGCACCTGGTGCTGGTTGACGCAGACGGTGCGCGCGCAGGCGTCGGCGCAGGCGTCGAGCTCGGAGACGCCGCAGACGGTGACGCAGGTGTCCGGGATGGGGTCCTTGGAGAAGGCGCCCACCTTCTTGAGCATCCGCTTGGAGGTGCAGACGCGCTCGCAGACGAAGACCTCGTCGGAGCTCTTCTCGCGCCCCCGCGCCGCCTTGAGGCGCTGCTCCTCGTCGCGCCGCCGCTTCACGCGGATGGCCTGGCCGGCCACGATCGCCGGGACGGCCGCGGCCAGCAGCGGCCACCACGCGTCCACCATCCTAGCCGCGGACCTGGGGTGGGATGGATGGATGGAGTTACCTTGCTGCGTCGTTAGCTTCGATCTGCAGCCGCCGCCGCCACCCACGGGAGAGGAAGGAAATGGAATGGTGGTTCCCAAACTGGAGAGAGATGATGGTCGGGGTCGGGCTTGGGCTGAATCAGGGCCGAAAACTAGAAATATCTTCTAAGCTGAAACCCCTATCCGGCCCGAAAATTGGAAATGTCTTATGCTGAAACCCGTGTAAAGGCATCTTCAACTCCGTGCTCAAGAATCTACGGGTCATTGTTAATCTTTTAAAAACTTTCCTCATAATGAACAGTAAGTGTATAGTGTTTTAGGTTGTTTTCCTCAAAAATTGTTGGGTCCGACCTCACAGATAACACATAAAAACGTCACTGCACTCAGACACATCAAATATCCGCGGACAGCAGATAGAGGGCTGCCCTCCAACCCCGTGCAATAAATGTCCATCCCTTGTCCTATTGAGGGAGAAAAGAGAAAGGATGTAGAGGGGAAAAAAGTGGGTTTGTGGTGGGATCCAAGGCTTGTCCGTCGTGTGCCCGAACTTCCTCAAACCTCCCCATATTTGCCTCCGGTTTGTGGGATTTCAGACAACCGAACTACTCCACAAATATTTGATGTACCTATTGGATGAAAAAAGTGTTCGAACCATGCAGTCCAGACATTTAGGGGCGCATTGAGGTACCCTGTTGGAGATGCCCTAACCCCATAGTTAACGCCAACACTATATTTGCAAGGGAGCGTTTATAACTCGCTTTTTTTTATCTTCATTCTAAAAACTTGTTTATTTTTCTTGTTTTGAGATATATATATAACTCCGCTTATTCCTATGCATGGACATGTTGGCTCTCTTCTCGCACGTTGTTGATGAGGATGTCTCGGTGGATCCCTCAACTGACTAGGGTTGCGGAAGCTCACCGAGCCAGGTTGCGCCGCGCCTCGCCGTCAACGTTGTTGTCCTCTTCCAGGACTCTGGACTGCGGGATTCTCACTCGATGTATCGACAAAAGCAACTCGGTGAGCACCTCACAGCTTCACCATATGCGGTCTTTCGGAGGTGTGGAGGCCCCCTTTGCTACCTTCCTCTAGGACAACAAGGCACCCTCCCAAGTGTGATTCTTCTAATGGCTCCTGATCCATTGCCGCATCCAATCAGGGATGTCCTGCTCCGAAAGCACATCATCGAAGTGGGTGCATGTACATGCCCGATCTACCCTACTAAGAGCGAGACGACTGATCACCTTATGTTTGGATACTTCTTCGGCCAGCGCTTCTGGCTCTTTGTTGGTTGTGATCACCCCCTGAATTGTGTGTCATATTGTCCGTATGGAATCTTTGGAAGCATGGTAACAATGTTGTCTTCAATGGCATGGCTTCCTCCATGTCGCTTCTTTGAATGGCCTGCTGAATGGTCTGCTGGGACGAGGCACACTAGGCTTCCTTGGCGGCTCAGCGGTGATCTTGTGTTTCTCGTATCACCCCTTTAACATCTTGTAAAAAAAACCTCATGTATCTACACCACTACCTCTGCCCCCACCCCCACCCTCCACCCCAGTGTAATTTCAGTTCCGTTAGCTTTCGCGTTTGGGCCTCTTATGAAATTTTGGGTGCGGAACCTCTCAACCCCCCCCCCCCCACCCACACACACGCGCGCGCGCTAAAATTCAAAAAAATCAGCTTATTGCGATCTGTCAAAAAATGACTCGCTTATTGCAAGTTGTAAATCGTGCTTGCATACAGTCGTATTGCACATGAACCGCCCAGCTACCTAGTGTGACGATTGTGGTAGCACTATGGATCGAACGGTCTGCTGTTGATTGAGAAATAGTTATCTGTTTCTTTCTTTTCTTTGCTTTTTGTATTTTATACTCATATTCTTCTACGTAACAAATAATAATATCTTTTGGAGATAAATAAGAATGTATTTTGGAGATATATCTACACCTTTTTAAGGGATCATGTAATTTAATAATATTTGCACATTTTTTGAAAATATATTCATGTATTTTAAATTCGGTGTATGCATTTTTCAAAAATATATTCACTAAAAATAGCATTCCCGCATTTTAGAAAAAAGGTTCATCTAACTAAAAGAGGTATTCACATATATAAAACAATTTTCATGTCATTTTAAAAAGTGATAACACGTTCTAAAAAGAATCTTCACATATTTTGGAAATGTTCATGTACTTATAAAAACTGATCATGCATGTTTCAAAAAGAATCTTGTAATTTAAAGTTACCACTCATTTAAAAAATGTTCGGGCATTTTAAAAAAATCAAGCACTTTAGACTAAGTTCATGCACTTTTTGAATAGCATTCACACATTTTAGAAAATCATGTATTTTTAAAAAAATGATCATTTGGTATTTTTTAAAAACAAGCATCTTATATTAGATGTGTTCATATCAGGTATTTTTTTTAAATCAGCGTGCATAAAATAGTTTGCCTTGTATTTTAAGAAAATTCCATTGTGTATAAGACATGTTTCTCATGTATTAGAAACTATTAATTGTTTATTTTAAAATGTTTACGATGTACTAAAATTGTTCATTTCTAATTTAAAAATGTTCATGTAATTAAACCAAGTGCTCATACATTCGTAAATAGCATTCAGGCAATAAACAAATCACCCATTATGAAAAATATCCATAAAAGGTGTCCATATATTCCAAAAATAATAATTTTAAAGTTTTAGAAAATGTTCAAACCTTTTAAAACATTGTTTAATTTTAAAAAGGGTTCACATATTTTCAAAATAATACATGTATTTATAAAAATACTTAAACTTATTTTGAAAACGGAACTGAAATATGAAGTTAAAATAAGAAAAATGAAATATAAAAAATAAGAGAATACAAAGAAATGGAAAATGCATTTTAAATAAGTTGAATTTATTTTTATTTTGAAAAGAAAAAGGGAAGAAATAAAATAAAAATAGAAACAGAAACAGAAAAATGAAAATGAAAACCAAAAAGGAAAAAATGAGAAAGAGAAGAGTAACTATTAACATAATTACTCTAATATAGATGCCTCTTTGTGGTATTTGAATATTCTTCAAGAATTCTTGTGCATTTGTTGTTATTATTTCTGTAAACATGGTAGTTAAATATTCCCACTGTTTTACATAAGGTAAGTATTGTATAATAGTTTGGTTTTCCGTGAATTTTTTCATTCCTCTTTATAAATAGCCTAATATGGGTTCACAATCAATAACATCCTCTCCATCGAGAGTAACGATCAGTCAAAGAGCACAATGCATTGATGGGTGTCCGATTCGTGAAACTCGGTGTTATGTTGACTCATTCTTAAGGGCCTCTTTGGCTCTAAGGATTTTGGTTAGTTTTTGAGGATTTATATCCTTGGAAAGTTTTCCTATGCTGATTGTTTGAATCTTGTAGGGATTTTTCCTAAGGATTCTTTTGTACTATACTTCACAAAAAGATTTGCATCCATCATACTTCTAGGTAAGAATCATTTGATTTTCTAGTGAAGCAATCAAAACAAACCAAATCATGTACTCCCAAACCTACATGGGTTTTTTCTATTCCTGCGCTTTGAAAATCATGTGAATCAAGATCCCCTAAGAAAATGAAACATTAAATCCTTCTGTCTAACAAAAAAAATGAAATTCCCGATGCAAACCAAATATATCGACCAAACCTCTCAACGAGAGAGCAAAACAAATATCAAACACTGACCAGAACAAAGCTATGGATAGACGAGGATTCGCGGCATCCGGCCATCCGGGTAAGCAACCATAACATGATGATGTAGTAATGCTCCTGAATTTCATAAATTAAAAAAAAACCATACTGTTTGGGCGTCAGAGACTATATACAACAGATCAGCTACTTCATCAGCTAACCAAAAGAGAGCAACTATTTACAGCTCGTCTGCAACATGTACAACGTATTTCTGTGTCTAATTGCGCAGGCTTCATAAAATACAGCACCCCGCCCAGATCTCCTACAAAAAGGACAAGAATCCCTTGGGAAAACGTAAGCCTCCATACCGCCGATGGAAATTATGTGCACTATCCGCATGCAAGCGATGTACTGTACTGTACTTCAGCTCGACCGGCATCAAGGAAAACAAGGGCTAGGCTTCTGCTCTTTTGCCCCGTGATTTCAGGCTTTTCTCCAAAAATGCCAGAGTCTCGGCGTATGAAGGGTCATTCTTGTTCACCGGTTTACACGAGTTTATATGGTCAGTGTTCTGTAGAACCTGCAAAGATACATAAGATTAATCATCACTTGCAAGTTGCATTAAGTGGCACAACCTTTTCTTTCAATTGAATAGACTCTTCTTCTAGTCTGGAGGAAATTACAGGAACATACTACAAGATAAACATAAGATAACAGGCGGGTCAGATGTTATAAACGTTGCTCTGACAATGAACTCTAAAGTCACCAGTTACAAAGGGATAACTACATATAATTGCACATAAATCACTGTTGTTATATCAATGTTGTTTAGCACCGCAATCAGGATATTCGAAACTAGCATCTACTTGGGCACATTTATATACCATTACCATCATTATTCATGCTACGACTGGACAGCCCGATATGTTTCAGTCAAGTCCCTCATAATGCAAGCAAGCATAACATATCCGTAAACGATGATTTGAATGACATAATCCAACTGATAGAATACTTACGACAAGCTCCCCGTATCCTGGGTATGCAGATTCGATCGGGACTATCTCCGCTCGGAATGCCCAACCACCATAACCTTCCACAATTGGTGTGACTTCGCTCTGTTAAGAAGCCAGTTAGCATACATAACATTTGTACAGAAGAGTTAACAAAAGACAACTTGGTGTTGTGGCAGTGAAAGCATGCTGTACTAGTCTATGAGAACATTTCATTACCTCACTAAAACTAAGAACATCGAGAAGTCCTTTGCTGTAGCGCTGCCGCACAAAATCATTTAACTCGACAAGTCTTGGAGACCCACTTCTTAATTCGCCAATCTACAGGAACAACATGTGTCACAAAATATACACACATGAAATACATCAATTATGTGTCATATAAAGAACGTACTGAAGGAGCTGGACGAAACACATAACCCATACGCCATGGCATGTCTGCAAGTTTACTGCCAAAATGCGGACAGCTATAAAAGACCTATCATACAAATAGAGTTAGAACTCATACAATCATAAGAATGGACAACCAAAAACATACTAGTTCCATCAAACAAAAAAATCAGACACATACTAGTCCAATTGTATTATTCAGGAACTTGTCGTAATTGTTCAGTTTCGCTTGATGCAATATCTGCTTAACCACCAGTCCACCCATGCTGCAAGTATGAAAATGGGAGAGGAAATATTAGTTCTTTGATTCTTTCAGCTGTTAGATTTTTCAGCCCATGTGTAAGCAGCATTATAAACCAAGCAGCCATCATTACCTATGAGTCACAAACACAACAGGTCGGCTACCGATCCCAGCAGCCACCAGCTTCCTCAGCAGCATAGAGCTCACCTCCTATACAACAAATGTGATCTCAATAAATGCAAATTAAGCAAGAAAAAAAGAGCAAACCCTCACCTAAAAACATCGAAATATCTCAAACCATGTATTAACCTAAAATAATATAAACTTTTGTACTGTATAGCAATGGTGAAAAGGTCTCAGAAAAACATAAAGTGTCATAAAATGCTCTATCTGTACAGAAAATAAAAATTGTATGAAACACAAAGGTGTCTTTTTCTATGCGCACTACTAAGTCAGAAAATTTTGTATTCTGACTAACAGGTTTGTCCAGGCCTAATCAGAGATAAAGGGAGGTAGGAGTATGTGCATCAACATGCACAACTCTCCAGAACACTAACCTGAAGGGACAGGCTGGCTCCAGTCCATTGTGTCAAATTTGTCTGCATAAACCATTTGAAACCAATAAGGATCTTGGAACATTTAAATCGTTCGAATGGCATCAGCAGATGAGCTTGATTTTTTTTAAATAAAATAATTATTAGCTTCTAAAGGAGCGATACAAGCCTCTCCCAACTTAAGAGACAGTCAGAAATTAGAGAACAAACCTTGTATTTGACCGTGAAGAAACGAGCTTGAGGAAAATCTGATGAAAGCCATTGTCTTGGCCAACAAGTACCTTCTTTTCCAGCATCTTCATCTATACTTTCCACCAGACCAGCTTTAGTAGTTGATGACTTGTCATCAGCTATCCGCCATGAGTTGAATGGGCCACCCCGAAGGCCATGGACAAACACGACATCAACTTCAGGGGAGACACGTCTTGATGCAGCACCTGAACCTTCTACGCTTCTAGTTTTAGAGCCACTATGTTCAATGCATCCATCATCCTTACAAGTATCTCTTGAAGTCCCACAGCCGCTGTTGCCCAAATGAACCTCAAGAGGTAATTCTGGATTCAGCAAGAACAGCGCATCTCCAAACTGAGGACACTTTCTTTTATACTCACATTCTGAGTCAGGATATTCACCAGAAACACTTCTTGTATTTTGACTCTCAGAGCAGAATACATTTAACAGAGTTAGTCTGCAGTAACTTTTTAACTTTATATCATTGCAAGGAATTCGTCCAGTTGCGCATTCCTCAAGCCACTTGCACCATACATCATCAGAAACAATTTCCTTCTTTGAGTTGGGTAGAAGGGAGAGAATGGTAAGCAGCCGCCCGGCATGCCTTCGAATATGTGCTGCTGGAGGAACACGTACACTACGGGGATCAGTGGTAGCAGCAGTAGAAGAATCATCGGAAGCAGACACATTCTTGTCTTGCACTTCTCGTATTCTTGATGCATCATATGCTTCAATTGCAGCAAGTTTCTCATAATCGTCACCGACGAGGATGTGTTTCAATAACGAAACAACTCCTAAATCAGCTATTCTCTTTTGGCACGTGACATCCTCAGAACAAAGCTCCGCTAGTGCTTTTATTCCCTTAAGCGTAGCTAAGGCTGAGTCAACAGCATCAAACTTGGGTGGGCTCTTTTTGTTCAAGTTCTTTACAGCTGTAGCAAATGGTTCAAGAGAAAGAAAATCGTAAAGTGGTACTTTGTCACCAGACTCAGAACCATAGTCCGACTGAATGCTTGCTAATTTGACAACAGCTGTAGCTAACTGATTCAAGACCTGTGTGGCAGTGTAAGCATTATGGTAATCAACTTGATTCTGCAAAAAAAAATGTATTAGGACAGTGGGAGGGAGAATAAGATTTGAAAGAAAATGCTGCATCAGGACGATAGCAACTTATCCACTTGCACATCCCTCAAATCATTAAAATCAAAATTAAGTTATACAGAGGTAAAATACAAGTGCAAGACTGAACATGCTGGTTGAACAGAACAAAATAAGAAATGTTGCTGCAATCAAATGTCTATATTTCAAACAAGGGATTTCAAAGGCTGCCAATCAAAACATATACGATGTAACTTCTCCATGAAACAAACAAGGATAACCCCATGTGGCTACCCTAAACAGCTTCTCTTGTGAGAAGCATTCTATAGTGTCTTTCAAAGTATATTAGCAAAATTCACATACAGAAATTGTTTAGAACATTTGTTGCTCTATGCCCAATACTTACGAGTTATGACAAATCTAACTTAAATCTGAACAAATGGCATACCGTATTATGCAAGGTTGACATTGACATTCCAGTAACAATTTGAACATTTTGTGTAATTCATTTATATGCAGCTCATTTATCCAGCCCTACTACCTAACAATTTTATGCTGTGATGTTAATAAATCTGCAAAGGGAACACACACTAAAGTACATTTTGCGGTAAAAATTGCACAGATTATAACCTTCACTCGTTCTGGTTCAGGCGGGGTGGCTCCTTTCAAACTTTGTGTCTTGTTGTCTCCAAGAATTTCAGAAAGCACGAGAGCTAACCATCCCTGAGAAATCGGTACGGAGGATGGTCCGTAATCCTCAAGTATAGATGAAAGGATTTTTACAGATGTATGATGTGTTGTGCCTGATACAGATTTGTCAAAGAGCCAACGAAGGAGAATGCCAGACCATCTTTGAGCTTCTTCAAGTGACAAAGGAACTTCACCAGAATAGAGCGAACTCAGGGCAACCACTAATGACTCCTTCATACCACTCTGACTATTTTCCTTTTCTATTTTTTTTGCAACACTACGAAGAAGATGAAGACCCTTCTGCCTTATCACAAACTTCGACTCATTGCATCGTATCATGGATAACAGGAAAGTTGACAGTGACATTTGGGCCAACGACATGTCGCCATTCTCAGTAGCCTGAGAAGCTGTTAAAAGAAGACTTGAGGACCAATCAGGGACAGAAGGAGCCAAAGTCAAGTTCTGGTCTTCCAAAAGAGCCCGGGCCACCAAGGCTCCATGCCACTTCACAGTTCTTTCAGGAGCTTTCAGTGCAGTTGTCACAGCATGCCCGTCGCTATCAAGTTCTTGAATACGAGTGCGGTTCAGATCCGATGCTATAGCCCAATTAGCAAGAGCCCAGGTAGCAAAGGGTACAGCTACATGCTCCCTCTGTAAATCATCCCATAGGCCTGGAGTAGCATGGGAACTTAGTCTCTCGATGTCTACATAATCAACAGTAGGCTCTTGGTTTACCAGTCCACTACTATTCTGGGCAACTTCCATTCTACTATTTTGTGCAACTTCCAGAACATCATCACCTGAGTTGCCAATCTTTAGTGAGTTATTTTCTCTAGAGAATCCCAATATAGTGGTCCCCCCAAGTACCTTAATCCCTATCCCTTTTAATCCCCTGTCACCATCATCACTGCTATCATCCTCATGGTCATCAAAATGCATCCCCCCTTCCTCAATGACTTCGATAGCTGCTGCAATATCTCTTATATCAGCATCTGCAGGCAACAAAGGCCGAAAGGCCGAATAATCTGCATTATCACAGTTGGATGTGATTATATCCATGAGTGCAGCGACAAGCATGCTCCTTCCTTTAGAGTGATCTGATACATCGAACGAAGAGTGTCTGGAGTTCTGTCTCGACAAGAGAACGATAGATTAGGAAAAAATAACTTAATAAAAAACTATAGACTGCTTCATTCCATACATAAAAATGTTTGTCAAGACATGATAAGCTATTGGAAAAGAAGATGAAATAAGCTGAACAAAAATCAAACAAAAAAATTCCATACAGAGAGTGGAGAAAGGAAAAGGATCACAATGGCATGAATTAAAATATAAATACTATAACATGATGGTCCATGAAAATGGCAAGGTCGTACAGCTAATTTGCAGTTTCAGAACTCATACCAAATGTAGATTTATTACCCTAACACTGCAGTAACATATATTACAAAGATCAGGCAACCAGAGATTCACATGGAATCAACATCCTAAACTTGCAACATCTGAATCCTGCAATGTAGCACATGACGACCCGATTCCTAGTTATATAGACCATGCTACATTGAGTCAAAAAGAACTTCTAACAGAAACTGCTGCATTATCAATTGATGGTCAAAATGTACAATGGGAAGTTTTTGTATATCCAAAATATGAGCAACCAAGCTACACTGAATTAAGAATTCTCAAAAACTATGAATTCTGCAATATCAATTTATACCCTAACCTTCCACAATATGATCAACCAAGCTACACTGAATTAAGAATTCTCAAAAACTATGAATTCTGCAATATCAATTTATGGTCAAGGTCCATAAGAGAAACTGCATCGCAGAATTATACTGAATGCATGCTTCTATCAAACCACATTTGAGCAATCAGGCAAAGCAAACAATCCAAAACTAACACCAGTTATCACCTTCTTGCCGCGCTTGGGCTGGTAGGAGAAGATAAACTGAAGGAGGGAGGGCACCGCTCGTGGCCGGCCGAGCACAGCAGGCGCAACCCACGGGTCGGCCAGCAGGTTCGCGAGCGCCCGCGCCGCCTCCGCCTGCGTGGCGCCCCGCACGATGCTGTCGAGCAGCCAGTCAACCACGGCGCCGCCGCCCGCGGACACGATGGCCGCACGCCGAGCGGCGCTGGCAGCGGTGATGTCGGCTAGCAGCGCGGCGACCCGCATCTCGAACCCGGACCGCACCTCGTGGTTGGCGGACGACAGGACGGACATGAGCGACTTGCAGAGCACCCCGCCCGCCGTCCACGTGTGCCGCATCTGCTCCGCCACGCGCGCGGCGGACGCCCTGGTCCTCGCTAGGGTCTCCTCGATGTTGTCGGTGGTGGCGTAGAGCGTCCCGGCGGCGGTGGCGACGGAGAGCGCGGAGATGGCGAGCAGCGGGGAGATGCGGCGGGGGCCGCGGAGGGGCGCGAGATGGTGCCGCGGCGGGGGAGGCGCCGCGACGGGGAGGGTCGACGAGGTGGAAGGCGGAGAAGGGGAGGCGGGCGGGGCGGGGCCGGACGAGAGGAGGCGGCGGGGCCGGAGGCCGGGGTGGCGGCGAGCATAGCGGAGGGAGGCGGCGAGGAGGCGCCGCAGCGGCAGCATCGCCGGGCCGGAGAAGCTACGCGGGCGGCGTCTCCTCGGGAGGGGCCAGATTTGGGGGCGGCTCGCTCGGTTTGCTTGGGGAAGACGGCGAGGCGGATTGGGAGGGGGAGCACGCGGGAATATCCGCCGGAGTGGAGAGCGGACGAGTCGGTGGCGCCGGGATGAGATCGACGGGCGTCGCCGCGTCACGGGTGGAAAGCGAGTTGTGGTGGGCTACCGGTTCCGTGATGGGCTGGCTATGTTTGGCTCGGTTCCGTAGAGCCACGACCCGTCTCCTATGCTCGCACGTTTTCCTTCTCCCCGTCCGTGCACGATGAGCACATGTCATAACGTAACTTCTTATAGCATTTTTTTTCTACGAGAAAAACTTCAATCTACTGTATATTCATTAAACATGTACAGTACTGTTGAAGTACCATGAACTATATCCAGATCTATAGCCTCCTAGTGACGACCATAAGCACTAAAGCGAGCGAAAAAGCACGCTGTCGTCATCGCCCGCAAACTTTGCTGTAGCAGACAGCCGAAAAGCCGTCGTGCTAAGACCATAAAGACTCAGCGCATCAGAAAAGCCGAATTTTCAGCTCATTTGGAGTTGTGCATAATAGGTACTCCCTTCGTCCCATAATGTAAGACGTTTTTTCTGACACTACACTAGAGTCAAAAAACGTCTTACATTATGGGACAAAGGGAGTATATCTGATATAGCTTTTTCAGATCCAGAATTCCAACTGCCGGCAATCTTCCTCTTAGTGTAAATCTTGTAAATTAAGAGAGAAAAGGCATTAGAATTGCATCAAAAAGTGTTATAATGATCAAAAACATTATAATTAATAGTAGGAAAACATGATGCAAAATGGACATATCAGTAGGCCAATAAAATCCAGCTCGGGAAGCTTTACTGACCAGAGCTTGAGCTGCGGCGTGATGGCCGCTCATGCCGAGGTGAATTTCCACAAGGAGCTCGCGTCCTTCCTCCTCGGCTATACCTGTGACGCTTCTTTTATACAACTCACCTTCATGGACCCGATAGGCCTTCGATGGGCGAATTATTCTCCGTGACTCGGTCCATGGCGCGATAACTGCCATTACTTCATGAGCCGAGGACGTTTCTCAACCGTCGAGCCTTCAATTATGCCCTCGCCCTCCTCGGTTGCAGGAGAGTTGACCTTTCCGGAGTCCGAAGGAGCCGACGCGATGTTCTCATCTTGCTAGACCACGGATGGCTTAAAGAGCCGTTCTGAAAACGTGTTTTCCAGGACCGAGTCGCGTTTAGCACCCATCCTAGCGAGGACATCGGCGGCTTGGTTATTATCTCGTGGGATATTATGGAATTTCAAACCTTCGAAGCAGGCAGAAATGGAAAGAGTGGCATTCCGGTATGTTGTCATCTTCGGGTCCTTTGCGTCGAATTCGCCATAACCTGCAATATCGCTAGGTTGGAGTCACCACGGACCTCCAGGCGCTGGACTCCCATAGACACCTGTCGGCGTCCTGGGAACGGGGGTACCCAGACTTGCCTGCCTGCGGCCCGCGACGTGGCTCCACCAACGGCCCGATACGGCCCAACTTCGGCAGCAAGGACTCAAGACCCTCGCGAGGGGCCAAGCCTCGCGAGGCGGACGACACCAAGACCTCCCTGGGGTGGCCTCGCTAGGTTGGCTCCCGAGGAGCGGAGATATCTATGCAAGGGGCACCTCGCGAGGCTCACGTGACGTGAGTCGTGACGACCAAGGCCAGGCGGGCGCAGTGTACCATTTTCCTCTTTGGTGCTAAAGAGGCAAGCGCAGGCGAGGAGTCCCGAGGCATCAGGCAAAGGTTTCCATATCGGTGCAACAAGACCGAGACCAGCAGGACGGCAGGACGGAGGTCACCACGGAGCCCACAACCACGTCACCACCAGAGCCTTTGGCAGGCGAAGACTACTTTTGTCAGGATAGCTTGTACTAGTTGTTCCCCTTCAAACTTGGCTGTTGTGGGATCCCTTCCCGCCTACATTTGGGAAGAGGACTAAGGCCTCTATAAATAGGACCTAGCCACCACCGTAGCAAAGGACCGGATCATCTTGGACTGGATCCATTCCATCCCCACATCACCAGCTCATCGAGCCCAAGAACACCTCTCCTCCTGAGGCTGTTCATCCACTGTACTAGTTCATCCCTAGCCCTCGAGGCAATCCACCACCACACACTGGAGTAGGGTATTACACCACAGCGGTGGCCCAAACCAGTATAAACCCCCGTGTCTCTTGTTCTTTGGGTTCATCGAGCTAGGCCGTGGGATCGTTGAGCGAGCGTGCTGGAGAGAGAGAGAGTTCTTTGTGCGCAGCCCAGAGATCGAACCTTTCACGGGTCTGCGGAACCCGAAATCTAACATTTGGCGCGCTAGGTAGGGGTGCGCCGAAGCTTTCCCTCCGTCGATTCACGCTCCACCGCTCCATCAGTTCCATGGCTGATACTCGCCGAGCCCGTGCTGAGCGCCGAGCCGCTCTCAACGCACGCGTCGCCCAGATGGCGCCCGTCGGCGGGCCTCCCCGTCGCTCTCCATCACCCGCTGCCAACGCCGCCACCGGCCCGGTGGGGAACGGGCAACAGGCTTCGTCGCTGCACCCCTCCGTGCGGCGGGACGGACGCACCGCCACCCCGTCACTGACTCCGGCCGGTTCGTCATCCCACGCTTGCCGCGGACCCGTGGACGCGCAGGCCGCGCTGCTCACGGCGTGCGAGCTCCTGCGCTACCGCCCAGTCGACAACCTCTACGAGGACTAGCTGGACCGCATCGTCGAGCTTGTCAGCACCGCCGGGGGCTCTCCTGCACCGTCCCTCTCATTGCCTCGTCCGCCACCTGCTGCGGGCGACGTAGCCCCCGGAGCGCCTCCACCACCTCCACGTCAAGATGTCGCCCTCGCGCGCAAGACACGCGGCCCTGCGGCACGACCCACGGTGCAAGGCGCCGCGCGCGTGAAGAAGGAAGCTGCCAGGAGGTCCCTCGGCCGCAAGAAGATGCTCCGGCACTCCCAGCACCACCACGTCAAGACCGTGCGCCGCCTGTGGCGGCGGCGTGTGGGTACCAAGACCAGGCTCCGGCCCCACGACGGGCTCCAGTGACTACAGCGGGCTGTCGTGCCTTCACTCCCGAGCTGCGCAGCGTCGTCTGGCCCGGGAAGTTCAAGCCCGACCTGCCTCCACGCTACGATGGCACCCCCAACCCTGCTGAGTTCCTGCAGCTCTACGAGCTAAGCATCAAGGTGGCCAACGGCAACGAGAAAGTCATGGCGAACTGGTTTCCCATGGCTCTCAAAGATGGCGCGCGCTCGTGGCTCTTGAACTTGCCCGCAGGATCGATCTCCTCATAGGGAGAGATGCGCGAGCGCTTCGTCACCAACTTCCAGGGCACTCGCAACCGCCCGCCGGCCGTGGGTGACCTGCGGCGCATCAAGCAACAGCCAGGGGAAACCCTGCAAAAGTACATCCAGCGCTTCAACAGCGTCCGCCTCAAGATTCCCAAGGTCACGGACGAGGCCATCATCTCAACGTTCTCTGATGGCGTCCGTGACGTCAAGATGAAGGAGGAGCTCGCCATCCACGAGGGCCTACGCACGGCCCTGGAGATGTTCAACATGGCAACCAAGTGCGCGAGAGCTGAGGAGGGGCGCCTCTCCCTCCTCGAGCTTCCGGCTGCCGACCCAAAAGACAAGAAGGCCAAGGCCAAGGACGTGAAGCGCAAGGGAGCAGCCGTGCTCACGGCCGAACAAAAGATGAAGCGCGGCCGCGACCACCTGGAGTCATCCAAGGGCAGCCGCCCATTCTGCGCCTTCCATAACATGCGTAGCCACAACACCAGCGACTGTTAGGAGCTCAGGGCCATCCGCGATGGGCGCTTCGGTTGACGCCCCGAGCGCAACGAACGATGCTACGGCTGAGGAGGAGCACGAGGTGGGGGACGCTGGGACGACCGCGGCCCCCGCCAAGAGTGGCGTGACCAGCCTCGTGAGGACCGCTGGCAGGACCAGCCTCGCGAGGGCGCCTAGAGGGATCAGCCTCGTGAGGACCGACCTCAAGGCAAGGCTAGCCTTCCTCGGCTGCCACCACCGCAAGGGAGGAACGACGATCATCATCAGGACGAGGGGGCTGGGGGCTTCCAGGAGCCGCGCGCCATCGCCAACATCTTGGGTGGCGCTCAGGCCCTAGCCTCCCAGTGCATCTTCAAGCAGTTCGCTCGTGAGGTGAACGCGGCTCTCCCTAGGCTTGAGGCCACGCGCCCGCTCAGGTGGTCCAAGTGCACCATCACCTTCAGCTCGTCAGACCAGCTCAAGTGCGCGGCAACTGCCGACGCCCTCCCGATGCTATGCTCGCTCATCATCAACAACATCCTTGTCACCAAGACCCTCATCGATGGCGGCGCGGAACTCAACGTTCTCTCCATCGATATGTTCGACCGCCTCCAAGTGCCATATGATCAGCTGCAACCGACCAAGCCCTTCTCAGGAGTGACCGACGGCTCCACCACCCCGATAGGGCAGATCCGCCTCCCCGTCACCTTCGGCAAGCGCGACAACTACCGCACCGAGCTCATTGACTTCGACGTCGCACACATTCGCCTACCGTACAACGCCATCCTCGGGTACCCAGCCCTGGCCAAGTTCATGGCAGTGACTCATCATGGCTACAACGTCCTCAAGATGCCAGGGAGCTGTGGCGTCATCACGGTCACCTGCGAAGAAAAGGACGCGGTGTGCTACCTCGAGCGCGCCTACCAGGCTGCGGCGGTCGAGGGCCCAGACAACGAAGGCACCATCTACCCTCCTGAGGCCGTCCCCGGGGTCCCAAACTGTGCGTCTAAGGTCGATGGTAACAGGAGACAGGGGACACAATGTTTACCCAGGTTCGGGCCCTCTCTATGGAGGTAATACCCTACTTCCTGCTTGATTGATCTTGATGAATATGAGTATTACAAGAGTTGATCTACCACGAGATCGTAATGGCTAAAACCCTAGAAGTCTAGCCTGTATGACCATAATTGCATATGTTTCCGGACTAAGCCCTCCGGTTTATATAGACACCGGAGGGGGCTAGGGTTGTACAAAGTCGGTTACAGAGAAAAGGAATCTTCATATTTGATCGCCAAGCTTGCCTTCCACGCCAAGGAGAGTCCCATCCGGACACAGGTGAGAGTCTTCGGTCTTCGTATCTTCACAGCCCATCAGTCCGGCTCATGTCCAACAGGCCGGACGCCCGAGGACCCCTTAGTCTAGGACTCCCTCAATAGCCCCTGAACCAGGCTCCAATGACGAGGTGTCCGGCGCGCAGATTATCTTCGGCATTGCAAGGCGGGTTCCCTTTCCCGAATACTCCAAGATAGTTTTCGGACGAACGTGTCCGGATCTGCAACACCAGTACCACACACAACCGTAGAGAATATAATATTTCATGAGCCCAACCTGTTGTCAACTTTTTGTAACATGACATCACGCTTGTCCGGTCATTATTTCGAACTGTTTCTTGTCCTGCCGTTCCATATTTTGAGGCGTGGTTTTTATTGGCACGTCTTGTTGAAGCAGAGATCGTGTCCCCTTATTGCGAGATTCTCATCAATACGAGCATGGGCAACCCAACCATTCCACTGGGAAGATTCCTTAGGAATAGGCTGGTTTTCAGGCTTAGGAGGAAGCGTTCGATACCCAATGCCTTTATAAAGGAGCCAAGGGTCGTCTCTGTTTACGCCAAACCTCTCCTCAGCCTTCCCAACCTCAAGTTCTAGCACCCAAGGCTCGACTTCATTGCTTCAAGATTCCCAATCATGTCTGGGCCCAGCCCACAGGGCCGATGGGTGGCTTCCTCCGTTACAGAGGAGGACATTGCGAAGCTTTGGGCGGCCAGATACCTGACCGCGGAGATCCCCCACAGGCTTCCTGCTCAGGGACAGGTTATTCCGACTCCCAGATCCGGCGAGAGGGTCGTATGCATCTCTCACTTCCTCCGAGGGCTAGGGTTCGCTCTTCACCCCTTCGTCCGGGGGCTCATGTTTTATTATGGACTAGATTTTCACGATCTAGCCCCAGATTCTTTCCTCCACGTCTCGGCGTTTATCATTACGTGTGAGGCCTTCCTTCGAATTCCCCCACACTTCGGCTTATGGCTCAAGACCTTTAGTGTGAAGCCGAAGGTGGTCGATGGGAAACAACCGGAGTGCGGCGGCGCTGTAGTGAGCAAGCTTACCAATACTCACTGGCCAAAAGGCTCTTTCACCGAAACTTCCAATCAATGGTAGCGGGAGTGGTTTTACATCACGGAACCCCGTGGTACCAAGTGGGCGGCTATACCTGCGTTTTGTTCTAGTCCTCCGCCACATCTTGCATCATGGATTAATAAGGGGTTGGACTGGGGATCAGTTGATGAAGTGCAGACTCTACAGAGTCGCATCCGAACCCTCCTTGCGAAGGACATCGATCTTGTCAACGTGATTCAAGTAATGCTAGTCCGCCGAGCCCTGCCATGCCAGCGTAGGCCTCTCCGCATGTGTGAGTTTAATCCAGAAGGACTACGGACCCTTCAACACTTCTTCGGCACTACGCGCAAAGGGATGTGGAAGTTGTTTTTCGGGAAACGAAAACAGTGGCCGGACACCACCGAGGACATCGGCCTCGACTGCAACCATCCGGATACCTCGGTAAGCGCTCAACTCCCGAACACTTTGTAGTTAAGTATGCCGTAATATGTTACTGAGCAAACTATCTTCTTCCAGGGCTAGATAAAGAAAGCGGAGCGGATTAGGTGTTCGGCCCCCCTCCCCGAAGACTCAGCGGATCCCGTGCTAACAAGGATGCTGGCCCCGGCACCATAACAGATGGCTGTGGAGGAGGACAAGGCGGAAAGCGGGAGGGCCAAAGGCGGCCTCCATCCCGAAGGTATATCAGACATTGTGTCTGGGGGAATCAAAATTCCCTCGTCTGAAGACAAAAGTGAAGGAGAAGTCGACGTCTCTTCACCCCATGGTAAGAAAAGGGTTGCCTCCGAAGATTGGGAGGAAAAGTCTCCCAAGCGAGGCAAGGTGCCCCAGTCGGGCGGCTCGGGCTTGGAGGATGGCGTCTTCGCACAGTCCCATGATAAGGACAAGCCTCTAGCCGAATCGTAAGTGAACAAGGATGTTTTTAAACATATCCCGTTCCTTTCCTGTTACCAAGGTAACATCTAGGATATATGTTTTTGCAGCTCGGCAAATAGTCTTCTTCACCAATCCTCCTCCTCGGGAGATCTTCTTCCGGAGATGATGGAAAGCGAGACACCGCCACCGGTCTCCTCGCCCAATAAGGTGGACGACTTTGAGGTGTGGTCCCGGAGGGTCTCTCCTGATCGACAAGTAGTGCGAGGGGTGATGAAGACACTACCCGAAGGTGATACTTCGGTAGCCCAGGATCCGGGGGCCAACAATAGAGGCCCCGAGCTGTCCGGCCTACAGCCGGAGACAACCACAGGGACGAATAAATGGATCCCTTCAAAGGGAGGATGTAAGCCTACGACAGCTTCAAAGGGAGGATCTAAAAACTCCGAATTTTTGGAACGCCTTCTAGGTAAAGGTAATTCATCTTCAGTACCATCATTATCAAGATTCATATTGCAAAACGAAGATTTAATAGGAGACACATCAATAACTTTTAGATCTTCATCTTTATTCTCATAGAAACTGGAAAAACACGCTTTCACAAAGCAATCTTTCTTAGCACGCATCCTAGCGGTTCTTTCTTTGCACTCATCAATGGAAATTCTCATGGCTTTGAGAGACTCATTGATATCATGCTTAGGTGGAATAGATCTAAGTTTCAAAGAATCAACGTCAAGAGAAATTCTATCAACGTTCCTAGCCAATTCTTCAACCTTAAGCAATTTTTCTTCAAGCAAAGTATTGAAATTCTTTTGCGAATTCATAAATTCCTTGACACTAGTCTCAAATTCAGAGTGCATCTTATTAAAATTTCCATAAGAATTGTTTTAGGTACCATAATTATTAGAGGAATTAGTAGGGAACGGCCTAGGATTAAAGTTTCCTCTATACGCGTTGTTACCAAAATTATTCCTACCAACAAAATTCACATCCATAGATTCATTATTATTCTCAATCAAGGTAGAAAAAGGCACATCATTAGGATCAGAAGAAACACTTTTAGTAGCAAATAATTTCATAAGTTCATCCATCTTTCCACTCAAAACATTAATTTCTTCTATCGCATGCACTTTTTTATTAGTAGATCTTTCGGTGTGCCATTGAGAATAATTAACCATAATATTATCTAGGAGTTTGGTAGCTTCTCCTAAAGTGTTTTCCATAAAAGTGCCTCCCACGGCCGAATCTAAAAGATTTCTAGAAGCAAAATTCAATCCGGCATAAAAAAATTGTATAATCATCAAAGATTCAAACCATGTGTAGGGCAATTACGTATCATTAATTTCATCCTCTCCCAAGCTTGTGCAACATGTTCATGATCAAGTTGCTTAAAATTCATAATGTCGTTTCTAAGAGAGATGATTTTAGCAGGAGGAAAATACTTAGAGATAAAAGCATCTTTGCACTTATTCCAAGAATCAATACTATTTTTAGGCAAAGAAGAAAACCAAGCCTTAGCACGATCTCTAAGCGAAAAAGGAAATAGTTTCAATTTAACAATATCATTGTCCACATCTTTCTTCTTTTGCATATCGCACAAATCAACGAAGCTATTTAGATGGGTAGCGGCATCTTCACTAGGAAGGCCGGCGAATTGATCTTTCATGACAAGATTCAACAAAGCAGCATTAATTTCACAAGATTCAGCATCGGTAAGAGGAGCAATCGGAGTGCTAAGAAAATCATTGTTGTTGGTATTGGTGAAGTCGCACAATTTAGTTTTATCTTGAGCCATCATGACAAGCAAGCAATCCAACACACAAGCAAATAATAAACAAGCGAAAAAGAGGCAATCGGAAAAGAGAGGGCGGATAAAACGGCAAGGGTGAAGTGGGGGAGAGGAAAACGAGAGGCAAATGGCAAATATTGTAATGCGAGGGAGATGAGTTTGTGATGGGTACTTGGTATGTCTTGACTTGACTTGTGCTTGACTTGACTTGGCGCGAATCTCCCCGGCAATGGCGCCAGAAATCCTTCTTGCTACCTCTTGAGCATTGCGTTGGTTTTCCCTTGAAGAGGAAAGGGTGATGCAGTAAAGTAGCGTAAGTATTTCCCTCAGTTTTTGAGAACCAAGGTATCAATCCAGTAGGAGATCACGTTCAAGTCCCACGCACCTACACAAACAAACAAGAACCTCGCAACCAACGCGATAAAGGGGTTGTCAATCCCTTCACGGTCACTTACGAGAGTGAGATCAGATAGATATGATAAGATAATATTTTTGGTATTTTTATAATGAAGATGCAAAGTAAAATAAACAGCAATAGAAATAACTAAGTATTGAAAGATTAATATGATGGAAAATAGACCCGGGGGCCATAGGTTTCACTAGTGGCTTCTCTTGAAAGCATAAGTATTACGGTGGGTAAATGAATTACTGTCGAGCAATTGATAGAATTGAGCATAGTTATGAGAATATCTAGGTATGATCATGTATATAGGCATCACGTCCGCGACAAGTAGACCGAAACGATTATGCATCTACTACTATTACTCCACACATCGACCGCTATCCAGCATGCATCTAGAGTATTAAGTTCATAAGAACAGAGTAACGCTTTAAGTAAGATGACATGATGTAGAGGGATAAACTCATGCAATATGATATAAACCCCATCTTATTATCCTCGATGGCAACAATACAATACGTGCCTTTCTGCCCCTACTGTCACTGGAAAAGGACACCGCAAGATTGAACCCAAAGCTAAGCACTTCTCCCATTACAAGAAAGATCAATCTAGTAGGCCAAACCAAATTGATAATTCGAAGAGACTTGCAAAGATAACCAATCATACATAAAAGAATTCAGAGGGGATTCAAATATTGTTCATAGATAAACTTGATCATAAACCCACAATTCATCGGATCTCGACAAACACACCGCAAAAGAAAATTACATCGAATAGATCTCCAAGAAGAACGAGGAGAACATGGTATTGAGATCCAAAGAGAGAGAAGAAGCCATCTAGCTAATAACTATGGACCCGAAGGTCTGAGGTAAACTACTCACACATCATCGGAGAGGCTATGGTGTTGATGTAGAAGCCCTCCGTGATCAATGCCCCCTCCGGCGGAGCACCGGAAAAGGCCCCAAGATGGGATCTCACGGGTATATAAGGTTGCGGCGGTGGAAATAGGGTTTGGCTCTCATTCTAATCATTTGGGGTACGTAGGTATATATAGGAGGAAGGAGTACGTCGGTGGAGCAACATGGGCCCCACGAGGGGGGAGGGCGCGCCCCCCTGCCTCGTGCTCTCCATGTTGATTGCTTTGCATAGACTCCAAGTCCTCTGGATCATGTTTGTTCCGATAATCACATTCCCGAAGGCTTCATTCCGTTTGGACTCCGTTTGATATTCCTTTTCTGCGAAACACTGAAATAGGCAAAAAAAACGCAATCTGGGCTGGGCCTCCGGTTAATAGGTTAGTCCCAAAAATAATATAAAAGTGTATAATAAAGCCCATTAAACATCCAAAACAGAATATAATATAGCATGGAACAATAAAAAATTATAGATACGTTGGAGACGTATCATCCGCCCGGACTACAGAAGTTGCCGATCTGGAGCGGAAGCTTGATGTGGCGGGAGATGACCTTACGCTTATTAACAAGCATCTTGACGAGTCGCAAGGTATGTTTTTGGGGCAGTATTTACAAGCGCGTGCTTTGTAATGTAAGCATGCCGCGAAATATTGTATACTGAAATATGCATGACTGCAAATGGTGCCGCCGCGGTCGAGATCCTTCGGGCCGAGCTGGCCCGGGCCAAGGAGCAGGCCCGGATTGGTAATGCGGCTGCCGAGAAGGCTTCTGCCGAGTTAAAGGCCGAACAGGCTGCTCGACGCCAATGCGAGGAGAGAATATCCTCGATGGCGCGTGAGCTAAAGGATGCCGCTAGCCGCTGTGAGTTCCTTGAGAAGGATAATAAAGCCAAAACGGCTGATCTTGACAAGGCCTTACGAGAGGCAAAAGAAACGCGGTCCGAATCTAGAGCGGCCCGGGAGGAGATCCGACAAGCTGGGGAGATCGCGGCTGGTAAGCCCTTTTTATTGCAAACTAAGTTCGGCGATCCGAATTATGCTCCGCTTAATCAAGTGTGGAGTTCTCCAGACGCATTTTTGGACTTGCCGAAGAGTGCTTCCGATGTGGCGCAGTTTTACCAAGCGCGAGAAGGGTATGCAACAGAGAAGCTTTTCTGGTCACAATTTGGTGCGTCAAAGCGCCCACTGTTGCTGAACGAACAGTTGACCCAATGGGCCGAGCTTCACCGGATATCTGGCGCTGCCATAAAGGACATCGCGGTCCGGCTGTGGCCGACCGAGCCAATTCTGGATAGTTATTTTGGTTTGGTGCGGCGACTTGCTGACGTGGTGCCGCGCATCGACGCCGTTAAGCGATTAGTGTGCATTGAAGGTGCACGGATGGCCTTTGCCCGTGCTAAGACATACTGGACAAAGATGAAGGCCATCGATGTTGCAGCGAAGAGTCCACCCAAGGGAAAGGACCACCATGCACCAGAGCATTATTTCGAGGATGTCTTAGAGGCTGCCCGCTTGATAGAGGATCAATGCTCGAAAGACATAATATTCGAGTGAAGTGTATGTAAATTGTAAAAGACAATATTATAATATAATAAAGCTATTTTCATTTTAGTGTTGCCTAAAAGCTTTGGTTCCTCCTATGCGGCCGTTTTTGTATAATCTGAAAGTTTTCCAGTCGTCGGCTTCAACCCCCTCATAGGAAGTACGGGGGTGTTCGGAAAAGCATTTGATCACTCTTAATCCAACGTCTTGGTCCATGAAGGAGGTGTCAATGCGGCGAACTAGGCAATCGGACTATAGGGCGTTAACACTTTCACTTCGCCATAGGAGTTTTATGGGGGGGGCTACGATATAGCCCCTGGTATGTACACGGCTTATTCCAATACGGTGCGTTACATATATGACCTGAAGAAAAAGGTCCTTCGTATAATACGGAGGGAATCGCGAAAGATTCTAATAAGTCGTCGAGCGGTTGACCAGCTCTCGCCGCATCATGACAGTCAGTTTTCGGCTTTCTCTACTGAGGTGCTTGACCAGATGAACCGGAAGCACAATCGCAGTAGTTCTCCCTTTACTACCTTAGCCGATAGAGCGGAACGTAAGGTAGCAAGCACAGGAGCTGGGCAACCCAACTATTGACCCAAGACATGATTCGGAGCTGATGCATATAAGGCCAAACTCGCGACGCCGAAGTATGTTGTAAAGCTGTTCGGACTTGTCAGCAACTCATTTGTTCCCATACCGAGCCCCTGGCAGGTTATGCCGAGGTGTGTGTGAAACAATCAAAGGAGCAAAATTCAGTTCTTTAGAAAAACGAATACCGAATACGGTTTATGTTCACTGGGACCTGAGTGATATGCCAGTTGTTATTTTATAGATGACAAAGCCGCAACCCCGGCTATTTGACATGCCGGGGGTCGAAGGCTGAGGAAAAAGGCACCTTACAGGCTCAAGATAGAGAGTGCGGTCTACAAAAAGTTATTTTGGACCTCCTGTTGCATGTCTGCGCCGCCTGTCCTCGGTGAAGGGGTTCCTTGACGGGAATAGCCTTTGGGTGAGTATATGAACCCGAACTTCAATAGAGTCCGTGGGATGACCCGCCTTTGAGTCACCTGTGGTAAAGGATAATGAAAAGAAAAGAGTAGTTAGAAAAGAAAAAAAGAGGTTTATGGGAGTACTTGCAGGCTCGTCCGTATATTGCTTCCGCCGATGCCCAGGGTATCTTAAGTGCATAGTTATGTATGCGCGGTACCGATTTCGCAGATATATGAGGAGGACGGCGGAAGCTGAACTGCTAGTCCAGCTCCGAAATTGGTCGATCCTGTTGAATGGAGACCGGTGGCTTAATGGCCGACAAGGTATGCGGTTTAATAAGACCGCTTTGTACTTCGGCTGAGGTTGTCGTAGTATGATCCTCAATTCGGAGGGAGTGCTTCTCCTGCTCCCCTTTAGAGTTGTGTGTCACGTATACCATGTTCACTGTTTTTACTTCGGGGGGAAATTACTTCTGACCCCCGGTGTTTGGTTGGCGAGTCTCTTCGTCATCGCTGTCGCCGGGCGGCCTCTTCCCCTTGTGTTCGCCATTTAACTTGTCGGCCTGTTTGAAGACCCAACAGCTTCTGTTGGTGTGATTAGCTGGTTTATTGGGGTGGCCGTGAATCTGGCATGGCCTATCCAATAGCTTGTCTAAATTGGATGGTATGTCTCTATTTGCCGTAAATGGCTTTTTTGGTTGACCCGGTTCGGGGCCGCTGAATCCGGTGTTGACTGCTGTGTCATGCGTTCCCTGATTAGTATTACCACGTTTGTGTTTTGGCATCGTGGTTTCCCATTGCCGTCTTGAACTTCGAAAGTGCCCGGATCGCTGGCGTTGTTGCTTCTACGAGCAAGCCAGCTGTCTTCTCCCGCGCAAAAGCGGGTCATCAGAGCGTTAAGGGCTGACATGGATTTTGGTTTTTCTTGACCGAGGTGGCGGGCGAGCCACTCATCCCGGACGCTGTGTTTGAAGGCCGCTAGGGCTTCTGCGTCCGGACAGTCGACGATTTGGTTCTTTTTAACTAAGAGCCTAGTCCAGAGCTTCCTGGCTGACTCTCCGGGCTGCTGGATCTTGATAACCCACAAGTATAGGGGATCGCAACAGTTTTCGATAAGTAAGAGTGTCGAACCCAACGAGGAGCTAAAGGTAGAACAAATATTCCCTCAAGTTCTATCGACCACCGATACAACTCTACGCACGCTTGACATTCGCTTTACCTAGAACAAGTATGAAACTAGAAGTACTTTGTAGGTGTTTTTGGATAGGTTTGCAAGGTAATAAAGAGCACGTAAATAAAAACTAGGGGCTGTTTAGATGAAGACACAATAAAGTTAGTATAGCGAGTGTGGAAAAGTGGTGGTAGGAGTTGTGAAATTGTCCCTAAGCAATTGACTACTTTACTAGACCGATAACAAGTTTTATGTGGGAGAGGCCACTGCTAGCATGTCATCCCTTACTTGGAATTCTATGCACTTATGATTGGAACTATTAGCAAGCATCCGCAACTACTAACGTTCATTAAGGTAAAACCCAACCATAGCATTAAGATATATTGATCCCCCTTCAATCCCGTATCCATCAATTTCTATGCTAGGTTGAAGCTTCTGTCACTCTTGCCCTCCAATACATAGTCCTATCAACAAACAACTAACCCTATGGTGTGATACACGCGCACGCTCATATGATGGGCACCAAAGGACAGAAACATAACCACAAGCAAATTAAATCAATCGTAGCAATTCATCAACCACCGATAGGACAACGAAAATCTACTCAGACATCATAGGATGGCAACACATCATTGGATAATAATATTAAGCATAAAGCACCATGTTCAAGTAGAGGGTACAACGGGTTGCGGGAGAGTGGACCGCTGTAGATAGAGGGGGGAAGGTGATGGAGATGTTGGTGAAGATCGCGGTGATGATGATGGCCCCCGGCAGCGTTCCGGCGCCACCGGAAGCGAGGGGGAGAGAGCCCCCCTCCTTCTTCTTCTTCCTTGACCTTCTCCCTAGGTGGGAGAAGGTTTTTCCCTCTGGTCCATGGTCTCCATGGCGTGGGAGGGGCGAGAGCCCCTCCGAGATTGGATCTGTCTCTCTGTCTCTCTCTGTTTCTGCGTTCTCCTCTGTTGCCCTTTCACCGTTTCGTGTATATATGGAGATCCGTAGCTCCGATTGGATTGAAACCTTCGCCCAGATCTTTTTCCAAAAATTAGCTTTCTTGCGGCCGAAGAAGGGCATCAGCCACCTTACGGGGGGCCCACGAGGGTTAGGGGCACGCCTGCTTGGAGTGGGCGTGGGCCCCACCCTCGTGGCCACCTCGGGCACCGTCTCGCGTTGATTTTACTTCCCAAAAATCACAAATATTCCAAAATAATTCTCCATCCATTTTTATCCCGTTTGGACTCCGTTTGATATGGGGTTTCTGCGAAACATAAAACATGCAACAAACAGGAACTGGCACTGGGCACTGGATCAATATGTTAGTCCCAAAAATAGTATAAAAAGTTGCCAAAAGTATATGAAAGTTGAATAATATTGGCATGAAACAATCAAAAATTATAGATACGACGGAGACGTATCAGCATCCCCAAGCTTAATTCCTGCTCGTCCTTGAGTAGGTAAATGATAAAAAAGATAATTTTTGATGTGGAATGCTACCTAGCATAATCTTGATCATGTATCTAATCATGGCATGAATATTAAGACACGAGTGATTCAAAACAATAGTCTATCATTTGACATTAAGACAATAATACTTCAAGCATACTAACCAAGCAATTATGTCTTATCAAAATAACATAGCCAAAGAAAGCTCATCCCTACAAAATCATAGTCTGGCTATGCTCCATCTTCACCACACAAAGCATTCAAATCATGCACAACCCCGATGACAAGCCGAGCAATTGGTTCATACTTTTTAACATGCTTCAGCCTTTTCAACCCTCACGCAATACATGAGCGCAAGCCATGGACATAGCACTATGGGTGGAATAGAATATAATGATGGAGGTTTGTGTGAGAAGACGAAAAAGGAGAAAGTCTCACATCGACGTGGCTAATCAACGGGCTATGGAGATGTCCATCAATTGATGTTAATGTGAGGAGTAGGGATTGCCATGCAACGGATGCACTAGAGCTATAAGTGTATGAAAGCTCAAACTGGAAACTAAGTGGGTGTGCATCCAAATTGCTTGCTCATGAAGACCTCGGGCATTTGAGGAAGCCCATCATTGGAATATACAAGCCAAGTTCTATAATGAAAAGTCCCACTAGTATATGAAAGTGATAGCTCAATGAGACTCTCTATATGAAGAACATGGTGCTACTTTGAAGCACAAGTGTGGTAAAAGGATAGTAACATTGCCCCTTCTCTCTTTTTCTCTCATTTTTTCTTTTTTTTTATTTTGGTGGGCTTCTTTGGCCTCTTTTTTTTTATTTGGGCTTCTTTGGCCTCTTTTATTTATCTTTAAAGTCCGGAGTCTCATCCCGACTTGTGGGGGAATCATTGTCTCCATCATCCTTTCCTCACTGGGGCAATGCTCTAATAATGATGATCATCACACTTTTATTTACTTACAACTCAATATTACAACTCGATACTAGAACAAAGATATGACTCTATATGAATGCCTCCGGCGGTGTACCGGGATGTGCAATGATCTAGCGTAGCAATGATATCAAAAAACGGACAAGCCATGAAAACATCATGCTAGCTATCTTATGATCATGCAAAGCAATATGACAATAAATGCTCAAGTCATGTATATGATGATGATGGAAGTTGCATGACAATATATCTCAGAATGGCTATGGAAATGCCACGATAGGTAGGTATGGTGGCTGTTTTGAGGAAGATATAATGAGGTTTATGTGTGATAGAGTGTATCGTATCATGGGGTTTGGATGCACCGGCGAAGTTTGCACCAACTCTCGAGGTGAGAAAGGGCAATGCACGGAACCGAAGAGGCTAGCAATGATGGAAGGGTGAGAGTGCGTATAATCCATGAACTCACATTAGTCATAAAGAACTCATATACTTATTGCAAAAGTTTATTAACCCTCGAAGCAAAGTACTACTACGCATGCCCCTAGGGGGATAGATTGGTAGGAAAAGACCATCGCTTGTCCCCGACCGCCACTCATAAGGAAAGCAGTGAAAGAACACCTCATGCTCCGACTTCGTTACATAACGGTTCACCATACGTGCATGCTACGGGACTTGCAAACCTCAACACAAGTATTTCTAAATTTCACAATTACTCAACTAGAACGACTCTAATATCACCACCTTTATATCGCAAAACTATTGCAAGGAATCAAACATATCATATTCAGTGATCTACAAGTTTTACGTAGGATTTTATGACTAACCATGTGAATGACCAATTCCTGTCATCTCTCTAAATAGATATAAGTGAAGCAAGAGAGTTTAATTCTTTCTACAAAAGATATGCCCACGTTCTAACAAATATAAGTGAAGCAAAAGAGCATTCTACAAACGGCGGTTTTCTATCTGAAGAGAAACAGGCAATCCAAACTTCAAATGATATAAGTGAAGCACATGAAGCATTCTATATAGCCATACTCAAAAGATATAAGTGAAGTGCAAAGAGCATTCTATAAATCAACCAAGGACCATCTCATACCAGCATGGTGCATAAAAGAAAAAAGAAAACTAAATCAAAAGACGCTCCAAGATTGCACACATCGGATGAACGAAACGAATCCGAAAACATACTGATACTTGTTGAAGAAAGAGGGGATGCCTTCCGGGGCATCCCCAAGCTTAGACGCTTGAGTCTCCTTGAATATTTACTTTGGGTGCCTTGGGCATCCCCAAGCTTGAGCTCTTGCCTCTCTTCCTTCTTCTCACATCGAGACCTTCTCGATCATCGAACACTTCATCCACACAAAACTTCAACAGAAAACTCGGTAAGATCCGTTAGTATAATAAAGCAAATCACTACTCTAAGTATTGTTGCAAACCAATTCATATTTTGTTTTTGCATTGTGTCTACTTTAATATAGCTTTTCCATGGCTTAATCCACTGATATAAATCGATAGTTTCATCAAAACAAGCAAACTATGCATCAAAAACAGAATCTGTCTAAAACGGAACAGTCTGTAACAATCTGAACATTCACCATACTTATTTTACTTGAAAAATTCTGCCAAAATTAGGAAAAATAAAAAATTTGCATATAAAGACAGTGCAAAAAGAATCAGAACCATTTGACGTTCCAGTAAAAATGTAAAATCGCGCACTACAGCCAAAGTTTCTGTCCTGCACCGTACAAACCAACAAGCATTGTAAACATCCTAAAGGCAAGCCTTGGCACATTATTTTTATTTCTAAACTTTATAAAAGCACACAACAGAAATAAATGACTCTCTAAAACTTCCGGGTTGTCTCCCTGGCAGCGCTTTCTTTAAAGCCATTAAGCTAGGCATATAGTGCTCAAGTAATGGATCCACCCGGATCCCAAGGTATATCAAAGCCAATTTTAATTAACAATGATTTGGCATTTAGTAATGAGCACAAAGCAACATATATTAAGCAATGACGAAGTCTAACACTCTTCCTATGCATCGGCATGTCATAAAAGAACAATTCATGCACACAAAGTAAAGGCCAATGCATAGTATAAACAGTTTCTTGCAATTTTATCGTGTTGGAAACATAGAGAGGTGGAGATATAGTTCCTCTCTCATAATAATTGCAAGTAGGAGCAGCAAGCACATGCATATTATATTCATCAAAATCATCATGTGCAACGATAAAAGGCAACCCATCAATATGATCCTTAATAAGTGCAAACTTCTCTGATATAGTGTAGTTGGGAGAATTCAAAAAGATAATAGGACTATCATGCGTGGGTGCAATAACAACAATTTCATGTTTAACATAAGGAACTATAGCAAGTTCATCTTCATAAGCATAATTCATATTGGCATCTTGGCCACAAGCATAGCAAGCATCATCAAAAAGGGATATTTCAAGAGAATCAACGGGATCATAATAGTCATCATAGCAATCATCCTTCGGTAAGCACGAAGGGAAATTAAACAATGTATGAGCTGAAGAGTTACTCTCATTAGAAGGTGGGCACGGGTGATCAATCCGCTCTTCCTCCTTTTGTTCTTCGCTCTCCTCCTCATCTTTTTCATCCAATGAGCTCACAGTTTCATCAACTTCTTCTTCCATAGATTCCTGTAAAATATTAGTCTCTTCTTGGACAGCGGAGTAGTCCTCAATATATGGTTCAACATAGGCATTAGAAGCATAATTATCATATCAATATTTAAGTATGGCAAAATTTTCAGATTTGTAAAGAGTAGTATCATACTTTTCAATCAAAGAAGCAATTTCGTAAGCACCCTTAAAAGCAACAAATTCTTCAATTTGTTGAACATCATAGTAATTATAAACACCCTTAGCATACGAAGATACAATTCCTTTATCACTAAACTCACATTGGTAGGGAAGGTGTTTCTTAGGGTTTTCAGAACAACAAGTAAAATCATATATTTCACATAAATTCCAAGCATAGCATTGCAAACGATGAATTTGACCCAATAGAATTTTCCCTTTTTCAGATATTCGGTGTCGCACATAACAAGCATGCTCATCTACGCATTTGCCCTCAACTAAGCTAGTTGGGGTTTTGATACGTCCATTTTGCATCATGCTTTTATATCGATATTTATTTCATTATGGGCTGTTATTACACATTATGTCACAATACTTATGCCTATTCTCTCTTATTTTACAAGGTTTACATAAGGAGGGAGAATGCCGACAGCTGGAATTCTGGGCTGGAAAAGGAGCAAATATTAGAGACCTATTCTGCACAACTCCAAAAGTCTTGAAACTCCACGAAAGTTATTTTTGGAAATAATAAAAAATACTGAGCGGAAGAAATACGTCAGGGGGGCCTCCACCTGTCCAAGAGGGTGGGGGGCGCCCTACCCCCTGGGCACGCCCCCTGCCTCGTGGGCCCCCTGTTGGCCCTCCGATGCCCATCTTCTGCTATATGAAGTCTTTCGTCCGAAGAAAAATCATAAGCAAGCTTTCGGGATGAGACTCCGCCGCCACGAGGCGGAACCTTGGAGGAACCAATCTAGGGCTCCGGCAGAGCTGTTCTGCCGGGGACACTTCCCTCCGGGAGGGGGAAATCATCGCCATCGTCATCACCAACGCTCCTCTCATCAGGAGAGGGCAATCTCCATCAACATCTTCACCAGCACCATCTCCTCTCAAACCCTAGTTCATCTCTTGTATCCAATTCTTGTCTCTAAGTCTGGGATTGGTACCTGTACGTTGCTAGTATTGTTGATTACTCCTTGTAGTTGATGCTAGTTGGTTTATTTGGTGGAAGATCATATGTTCAGATCCTTTATGCATATTAATACTCCTCTGATTATGAACATGAATATGCTTTGTGAGTAGTTACGTTTGTTCCTGAGGACATGGGAGAAGTCTTGCTATTAGTAGTCATGTGAATTTGGTATTCGTTCGATATTTTGATGAGATGTATGTTGTCTCTCCTCTAGTGGTGTTATGTGAACGTCGACTACATGACACTTCACCATTATTTGGGCCTAGAGGAAGGCATTGGGAAGTAATAAGTAGATGATGGGTTGCTAGAGTGACAGAAGCTTAAACCCTAGTTTATGCGTTGCTTCGTAAGGGGCTGATTTGGATCCATATGTTTCATGCTATGGTTAGGTTTACCTTAATACTTCTTTTGTAGTTGCGGATGCTTGCAATAGAGGTTAATCATAAGTGGGATGCTTGTCCAAGTAAGGACAGCACCCAAGCACCGGTCCACCCACATATCAAATTATCAAAGTACCGAACGCGAATCATATGAACGTGATGAAAACTAGCTTGACGATAATTCCCATGTGTCCTCGGGAGCGCTTTTCTCTATATAAGAGTTTGTCCAGGCTTGTCCTTTGCTACAAAAAGGATTGGGCCACCTTGCTGCACTTTATTTACTTTTGTTACTTGTTGCTCGTTACAAATTATCTTATCACAAAACTATCTGTTACCTATAATTTCAGTGCTTGCAGAGAATACCTTGCTGAAAACCGCTTATCATTTCCTTCTGCTCCTCGTTGGGTTCGACACTCTTACTTATCGAAAGGACTACGATAGATCCCCTATACTTGTGGGTCATCAAGACTCTTTTCTGGCGCCGTTGCCGGGGAGTGAAGCGCCTTTGGTAGGTGGAATTTGGTAAGGAAAAATTTATATAGTGTGCTGAAATTTACTGTCACTTGTTACTATGGAAAGTAATCCTCTGAGGGGCTTGTTCGGGGTATCTTCACCCCGACCAGTAGAGCAAAGAGTTGCTCCTCAACCTACTGAACCTACTGAAAATGAAAATGTCTACTTTGAAATTCCTTCGGGTATGTTAGAAAAACTGCTAGCTAATCCTTTTGCAGGAGACGGAACAATGCATCCTGATGAGCACCTAATCTATGTGGATGAAGTTTGTGGATTATTTAAGCTTGCAGGTATACCCGATGATGTTATTAAGAAGAAGGTCTTCCCTTTATCTTTGAAGGGAGATGCATTGACATGGTATAGGCTATGTGATGATATGGGATCATGGAACTACAAACGATTGAAATTGGAATTTCATCAGAAGTTTTATCCTATGCATCTTGTTCATCGTGATCGCAATTATATATATAATTTTTGGCCTCGCGAAGGAGAAAGCATCGCTCAAGCTTGGGGGAGGCTTAAATCAATGTTATATTCATGCCCCAATCATGAGCTCCCAAGAGAAATAATTATTCAAAATTTTTATGCTCGGCTTTCTGATAACAATCGCACCATGCTCGATACTTCTTGTGCTGGCTCTTTTATGATGAAGACTATTGAATTCAAATGGGATTTATTGGAAAGAATTAAACGCAACTCTGAAGATTGGGATCTCGACGAAGGTAAGGAGTCAGGTATGACACCTAAGTTTGATTGTGTTAAATCTTTTATGGATACCGATGTTTTCCGTAAATTTAGCACTAAATATGGACTTGACTCTGAGATAGTAGCTTCTTTTGTGAATCTTTTGCTGCTCATGTTGATCTCCCTAAGGAGAAGTGGTTTAAATATCATCCTCCCATAGAAGTAAAAGTAGCTGCACCTATTAAAGTTGAAGAAAAGACTATCACTTATAATGATCCTATTGTTCCTACTGCTTATGTTGAGAAACCACCTTTCCCTGTTAGGATAAAGGATCATGCTAAAGCTTCAACTGTGGTTCGTAAAAGCAATATTAGAACTTATACACCTCCTGAGCAAGTTAAAGTTGAACCTAATATTGCTATTGTTAAAGATCTCTTGTCTGATAATATTGATGGGCATGTTATTCATTTCTGTGATGAAACTGCTAGAATTGCCAAACCTTGTGCTAAAGATAAACATAGACCTGTGGTAGGCATGCCTGTTATTTCTGTTAAAATAGGAGATCATTGTTATCATGGCTTATGTGATATGGGTGCTAGTGCTAGTGCAATACCTATTGACTTATACAAAGAAATTATGCATGATATTGCACCTACTGAGTTAGAAGATATTGATGTCACAATTAAACTTGCCAATAGAGATACTATTTCACCAATGGGAATTGTTAGAGATGTTGAAGTCTTGTGTGGGAAAACTAAATATCCTGCTGATTTTCTTGTTCTTGGTTCCCCACAAGATAGCTTTTGTCCCATTATATTTGATAGACCCTTCTTGAACACTGTTAATGCTAGGATAGACTGCGAAAAGGATGTTGTTACTATTGGTTTGGGTGATATGTCTCATGAGTTTAATTTCTCTAAATTTCGTAGACAACACCGTGAAGAGGAATTGCCTAGTAAGGATGAAATTATTGGTCTTGCTTCTATTGCCGTACCTCCTAGTGATCCTTTAGAACAATATTTGCTAGACCATGAAAATGATATGTTTATGAATGAAAGAAGGGAAATAAATGAAGTATTCTTTAAACAGGAACCCATCCTGAAACACAATTTGCCTGTTGAAATCCTAGGGGATCCTCCTCCACCCAAGGGTGATCCCGTGTTTGAGCTTAAACCGTTGCCTGATACTCTTAAATATGCTTATCTTGATGAGAAAAAGATATATCCTGTTATTATTAGTGCTAACCTTTCAGAGCATGAAGAAGAGAGATTATTGAAAACTCTGAAGAAGCACCGTGCTGCTATTGGATATACTCTTGATGATCTTAAGGGCATTAGTCCCACTCTATGTCAACACAAAATAAATTTGGAGAAAGATGCCAAACCAGTTCGTGATCACCAACGACGGCTGAATCCTAAGATGAAAGAAGTGGTAAGAAAGGAAATACTAAAGCTCCTTGAGGCAGGTATAATTTATCCCGTTGCTGATAGTCAGTGGGTAAGTCCTGTCCATTGTGTCCCTAAGAAGGGAGGTATTACTGTCGTTCCTAATGATAAAGATGAATTGATTCCGCAAAGAATTATTACAGGTTATAGGATGGTAATTGATTTCCGCAAATTAAATAAGGCTACTAAAAAGATCATTACCCCTTACCTTTTATTGATCAAATGCTAGAAAGATTATCCAAACATACACATTTTTGCTTTCTAGATGGTTATTCTGGTTTCTCTCAAATACCTGTGTCAGCCGATGATCAATCAAAGACCACTTTTACTTGCCCTTTCGGTACTTTTGCTTATAGACGTATGCCTTTTGGTTTATGTAATGCACCTGCTACCTTTCAAAGATGCATGATGGCTATATTCTCTGACTTTTGTGAAAAGATTTGTGAGGTTTTCATGGACGATTTCTCCGTCTATGGATCCTCTTTTGATGATTGCTTGAGCAACCTTGATCGAGTTTTGCAGAGATGTGAAGAAACTAATCTTGTCTTGAATTGGGAAAAGTGCCACTTTATGGTTAATGAAGGTATTGTCTTGGGGCATAAAGTTTCTGAAAGAGGTATTGAAGTTGATAAAGCCAAGGTTGATGCTATTGAAAAGATGCCATGTCCCAAGGACATCAAAGGTATAAGAAGTTTCCTTGGTCACGCCGGTTTTTATAGGAGGTTCATTAAGGACTTCTCAAAAATTTCTCGGCCTCTGACTAATTTATTACAAAAAGATATACCATTTGTCTTTGATGATGATTGTGTAGAAGCATTTGAAATACTTAAGAAAGCATTGATCTCTGCACCTATTGTTCAGCCACCTGATTGGAATTTACCCTTTGAAATTATGTGTGATGCTAGTGATTATGCTGTAGGTGCTGTTCTAGGGCAAAGAGTTGATAAGAAATTAAATGTTATTCAATATGCTAGTAAAACTCTAGACAATGCTCAGAGAAATTATGCTACTACTGAAAAAGAATTCTTAGCAGTTGTATTTGCTTGTGATAAGTTCAGACCTTATATTGTTGATTCTAAAGTAACTATTCACACTGATCATGCTGCTATTAAATATCTTATGGAAAAGAAAGATGCTAAACCTAGACTTATTAGATGGGTTCTCTTGCTACAAGAATTTGATTTGCATATTATTGATAGAAAGGGAGCTGAGAACCCCGTTGCAGACAACTTGTCTAGGTTAGAAAATGTTCTTGATGACCCACTACCTATTGATGATAGCTTTCCTGATGAACAATTAAATGTCATAAATGCTTCTCATACTACTCCATGGTATGCTGATTATGCTAATTACATTGTTGCTAAATTCATACCACCTAGTTTCACATACCAGCAAAAGAAAAAGTTTTTCTATGATTTAAGACATTACTTTTGGGATGACCCACATCTTTATAAAGAAGGAGTAGATGGTGTTATTAGACGTTGTGTACCTGAGCATGAACAGGAACAGATCCTACGCAAGTGTCACTCCGAGGCTTATGGAGGACACCACGCTGGAGATAGAACTGCACATAAGGTATTGCAATCCTGTTTTTATTGGCCTACTCTCTTCAAGGATGCCCGTAAGTTTGTCTTATCTTGTGATGAATGTCAAAGAATTGGTAATATTAGTAGACCTATGAATTATTCACTTGTTATTGAACCATTTGATGTTTGGGGCTTTGATTATATGGGACCTTTCCTGCCTCTAATGGATATACACATATTTTAGTTGCTGTTGATTACGTTACTAAGTGGGTAGAAGCTATTCCAACTAGTAGTGCTGATCATAACACTTCTATTAAGATGCTTAAAGAAGTTATTTTTCCGAGGTTTGGAGTCCCTAGATATTTAATGACTGATGGTGGTTCACATTTTATTCATGGTGCTTTCCGTAAAATGCTTGCTAAGTATGATGTTAATCATAGAATTGCATCTCCTTATCACCCGCAGTCTAGTGGTCAAGTAGAATTGAGTAATAGAGAGCTCAAATTAATTTTGCAAAAGACTGTTAATAGATCTAGAAAGAATTGGTCCAAGAAACTTGATGATGCATTATGGGCCTATAGAACTGCATATAAAAATCCTATGGGTATGTCTCCGTATAAAATGGTTTATGGAAAAGCATGTCACTTACCTCTCGAACTAGAACATAAGGCATATTGGGCTATTAAAGAGCTCAATTATGATTTCAAACTTGCCGGTGAGAAGAGGTTATTTGACATTAGCTCACTTGATGAATGGAGAACGCAAGCCTATGAGAATGCCAAGTTGTTTAAAGAAAAAGTTAAAAGATGGCATGACAAAAGGATACAAAAGCGTGAGTTTAATGTAGGTGATTATGTATTGCTATACAACTCTCGTTTAAGATTTTTTGCAGGAAAACTTCTCTCTAAATGGGAAGGCCCTTACGTTATCGAGGAGGTCTATCGTTCCGGTGCCATAAAAATCAACAACTTCGAGGGCACAAATCCGAAGGTGGTAAACGGTCAAAGAATCAAACATTATATCTCAGGTAATCCTATAAATATTGAAACTAATGTTATTGAAACCATAACCCCGGAGGAATACATAAGGGACACTTTCCGGAACGTTTCAGACTCCGAAAAGGAATAGGTATGTGGTACGGTAAGTAAACCGACCCCAAAACAGTTCTAGTGGCAAATTTTCTCCGTTTTGGAATATTTAGAAAAATAGAAAAATAAGAAGCAGTCCGGGAAGGACACGAGGGCTCCACGAGGGTGGAGGGCGCGCCCTACCCCCCTCGGCGCGCCCCCTACCTCGTGGGCACCTCGTGTGCTCTCCGGACTCCGTTTTCTTGCATGATACGTATTTTGGTCGGTAAAAATTCATTATATAATCTCCCGAAGGTTTTGACTCCTGTATCACGCAAATATCCTCTGTTTTTGTTTCGAGCTGTTTCTGTAGCATATTTGAGCAAGATGTCATCCCAGGATTCCGACGGAGAGAGCTATGTCTCACACCTCATTGCTGACCCAAAGACCTATGGGGATCTATCTCCTTGTGGTCGAACTACGGATGAGGAGGAGGATGCTCATTTGATGAGGATCAATGATTCAAGTTCGGAGGAGGAGGATGTCCCTCTACCTCAACCTGGGGATATGCACGTGAAGTTCAAGAAATCTAGCCTCCCTAAGAGGGCTAAACTATCTAACAACTGATCTATTCCTTCTCGTTTTCGGTAGAAAAGCAAAGGAGATTTATGTGACAAGATCTTGAAGCTGGAATCGGAGGTCGATGATTTAAAGGAGGAAATTGCCCTTCTCAATTACAGTATGAAGAAGCTAAAGACACAACTGTCATCATCAACAACTCCATCATCACCATCTCCGAAGAAGGAGACATAATCATATGGGTATGGGCACTCCCCTTGGCAACTGCCAAGCTTGGGGGAGGTGTCCCGGTATCGTATCACCATCACATCTCCTATCTTTAGCGTTTTTCTTAGTTCGATCCTATTAGTAGTATCTTGATCTAGTAGAATAAAGTTTTGGTATGATCTAGTTTTGAGTTTTGCTTTTATGATCCCTCTATGTAATCGAGTCTGTGAGCTATATAATAAAGATTAGTGTTGAGTCAAGGGCTTGATTATCTTGCTATGATCTTGAGTGAACAAAAGAAAAGAGAAAAGAATAAAAATAAATAAAAAAGAGATCATATTGATCTTATGAAGAGTAATGACTTCACATAGAAAGAGTATGATGATTAAAAATTGTTGAGAGTTGACAAACATAGCTTTGGTCATCGTTTCAATTAATAGGAAGTAATAAAGAAAGAGAGGTTTCACATATAAATATACTATCTTGGACTTCTTTTATTATTGGGAGCACTCATTAAAATATGACATGCTAAAGAGTTGATGTTGGACAAGGAAGACAACGTAATGGGTTATGTTTTCTTATATCTGAGATAAAGTATATTGTCATGGATCATCCAACATGTTGAGCTTGCCTTTCCCCCTCATGCTAGCCAAATTCTTTGCACCAAGTAGAGATACTACTTGTGCTTCCAAAAACCCTTAAACCAGTTTTGCCATGAGAGTCCACCATACCTACCTATGGATTGAGTAAGATCCTTCAAGTAAGTTGTCATTGGTGCAAGCAATAAAAATTGCTCTCTAAATATGTATGATTGATTGGTGTGGAGGAAATAAGCTTTATACGATCTTGTGATGTGGAAGAAATAAAAGCGACGGACTGCATAATAAAGGTTCATATCACAAGTGGCAATATAAAGTGACGTTCTTTCGCATTAAGATTTTGTGCATCCAACCTGAAAGCGCATGGCAACCTCTGCTTCCCTCTGCGTAGGGCCTATCTTTCATTATTACCTTCTACCTTATGCAAGAGTCATGGTGATCTTCACCTTTCCTTTTTACATTTTATCCTTTGGCAAGCACAGTTTGTTGGAAAGATCCAGATATATATATCTAATTGGATGTAAGTTAGCATGAGTTATTATTGTTGACATTACCCTTGAGGTAAAAGGTTGGGAGGCGAAACTATAAGCCCCTATATTTCTCTGTGTCCGACTAAAACTCCGTAATCACAAGTATTGCGTGAGTGTTAGCAATTATGAAAGACTAAATGATAGTTGAGTATGTGGACTTGCTAAAAAGCTCTGACATAGACCTTTCTGATGTTATGATAAATTGCAATTGCTTCAATGAGTGAGATTATAGTTTGTTGGTTCTCAATAAAGTTTCTGATTCATACTTTGCATTGTGAATAGATTATTACTTGAGCATAAGAAATCATATGACAATATCCATATATGTTGCTGTTATAAGATAATCATGATGCCCTCATGTCCGTATTTTATTTTATCGACACCTCTACCTCTAAACATGTGGACATATTTATCGTTATCGGCTTCCGCTTGAGGACAAGCGAGGTCTAAGCTTGGGGGAGTTGATACGTCCATTTTGCATCATGCTTTTATATCGATATTTATTGCATTATGGGCTGTTATTACACATTATGTCACAATACTTATGCCTATTCTCTCTTATTTTACAAGGTTTACATAAGGAGGGAGAATGCCGGCAGCTGGAATTCTGGGCTGGAAAAGGAGCAAATATTAGAGACCTATTCTGCACAACTCCAAAAGTCCTGAAACTCCACGAAAGTTATTTTTGGAAATAATAAAAAATACTGAGCGGAAGAAATACGTCAGGGGGGCCTCCACCCTGTCCACGAGGGTGGGGGGCGCGCCCCCCTGCCTCGTGGGCCCCCTGTTGGCCCTCCGGTGCCCATCTTCTGCTATATGAAGTCTTTCGTCCGAAGAAAAATCATAAGCAAGCTTTCGGGACGAGACTCCGCCGCCACGAGGCGGAACCTTGGCGGAACCAATCTAGGGCTCCGGCAGAGCTGTTCTGCCGGGGACACTTCCCTCCGGGAGGGGGAAATCATCGCCATCATCATCACCAACGCTCCTCTCATCGGGAGAGGGCAATCTCCATCAACATCTTCACCAGCACCATCTCCTCTCAAACCCTAGTTCATCTCTTGTATCCAATTCTTGTCTCTAAGTCTGGGATTGGTACCTGTAGGTTGCTAGTAGTGTTGATTACTCCTTGTAGTTGATGCTAGTTGGTTTATTTGGTGGAAGATCATATGTTCAGATCCTTTATGCATATTAATACTCCTCTGATTATGAACATGAATATGCTTTGTGAGTAGTTATGTTTGTTCCTGAGGACATGGGAGAAGTCTTGCTATAGTAGTCATGTGAATTTGGTATTCGTTCGATATTTTGATGAGATGTATGTTGTCTCTCCTCTAGTGGTGTTATGTGAACGTAGACTACATGACACTTCACCATTATTTGGGCCTAGAGGAAGGCATTGGGAAGTAATAAGTAGATGATGGGTTGCTAGAGTGACAGAAGCTTAAACCCTAGTTTATGCGTTGCTTTGTAAGGGGCTGATTTGGATCCACATGCTTCATGCTATGGTTAGGTTTACCTTAATACTTCTTTTGTAGTTGCGGATGCTTGCAATAGAGGTTAATCATAAGTGGGATGCTTGTCCAAGTAAGGGCAGCACCCAAGCACCGGTCCACCCACATATCAAATTATCAAAGTACCGAACGCGAATCATATGAACGTGATGAAAACTAGCTTGACGATAATTCCCATGTGTCCTCGGGAGCACTTTTCTCTATATAAGAGTTTGTCCAGGCTTGTCCTTTGCTACAAAAAGGATTGGGCCACCTTGCTGCACTTTATTTACTTTTGTTACTTGTTGCTCGTTACCAATTATCTTATCACAAAACTATCTGTTACCTATAATTTCAGTGCTTGCAGAGAATACTTTGCTGAAAACCGCTTATCATTTCCTTCTGCTCCTTGTTGGGTTCGACACTCTTACTTATCGAAAGGACTACGATAGATCCCCTATACTTGTGGGTCATCAGGTTTCAGCACGAGCACAGAGGGATCGAAGATGATCCAAGTAAAAAGCTTTAGGAGTGTGATAGATTTTGAGTGGTTCTTCAACCATTGGTTTAGTAGGTACAACTAATTTTTTTGGTATTTTGCGTTTCCTACCCATAGCTAAAGATAGCAAACGTCTAAGAACAGCAAATAAAAATTACTTAGTGATAAAGCAAACAAGCACACACGAGAATATTCACCCCACGCTATTGCTCCCCGGCAACGGCGCCAGAAAAAGGTCATGATAACCCACAAGTATAGGGGATCGCAACAGTTTTCGATAAGTAAGAGTGTCGAACCCAACGAAGAGCTAAAGGTAGAACAAATATTCCCTCAAGTTCTATCGACCACCGATACAACTCTACGCACGCTTGACGTTCGCTTTACCTAGAACAAGTATGAAACTAGAAGTACTTTGTAGGTGTTTTTGGATAGGTTTGCAAGGTAATAAAGAGCACGTAAATAAAAACTAGGGGCTGTTTAGATGAAGACACAATAAAGTTAGTATAGCGAGTGTGGAAAAGTGGTGGTAGGAGTTGTGAAATTGTCCCTAAGCAATTGACTACTTTACTAGACCGATAGCAAGTTTTATGTGGGAGAGGCCACTGCTAGCATGTCATCCCTTACTTGGAATTCTATGCACTTATGATTGGAACTATTAGCAATCATCCGCAACTACTAACGTTCATTAAGGTAAAACCCAACCATAGCATTAAGATATATTGGTCCCCCTTCAATCCCATATGCATCAATTTCTATGCTAGGTTGAAGCTTCTGTCACTCTTGCCCTCTAATACATAGTCCTATCAACATCAAACTAACCCTATGGTGTGATCCACGCGCGCGCTCATATGATGGGCACCAAAGGACAGCAACATAACCACAAGCAAATTAAATCAATCATAACAATTCATCAACCACCGGTAGGACAACGAAAATCTACTCAGACATCATAGGATGGCAACACATCATTGGATAATAATATGAAGCATAAAGCACCATGTTCAAGTAGAGGGTACAGCGGGTTGCGGGAGAGTGGACCGCTGTAGATAGAGGGGGGAAGGTGATGGAGATGTTGGTGAAGATGGCGGAGGTGTTGGTGAAGATCGCGGTGATGATGATGGCCCCCGGCAGCGTTCCGGCGCCACCGGAAGCGAGGGGGAGAGAGCACCCCTCCTTCTTCTTCTTCCTTGACCTTCTCCCTAGGGAGAAGGGTTTCCCCTCTGGTCCATGGTCTCCATGGCGTGGGAGGGGCGAGATCCCCTCCGAGATTGGATCTGTCTCTCTGTCTCTCTCTGTTTCTGCGTTCTCCTCTGCTGCCCTTTCACCGTTTCGTGTATATATGGAGATCCGTAACTCCGATTGGATTGAAACCTTCGCCCAGATCTTTTTCCAAAAATTAGCTTTCTTGCGTCCGAAGAAGGGCATCAACCGCCTTACGAGGGGCCCACGAGGGTCAGGGGCGCGCCTGCCTAGAGTGGGCGTGGGCCCCACCCTCGTGGCCACCTCGGGCACCGTCTCGCGTTGATTTTACTTCCCAAAAATCACAAATATTCCAAAATAATTCTCCGTCCGTTTTTATCCCATTTGGACTCCGTTTGATATGGGGTTTCTGCAAAACATAAAACATGCAACAAACAGGAACTGGCACTGGGCACTGGATCAATATGTTAGTCCCACAAATAGTATAAAAAGTTGCCAAAAGTATATGAAAGTTGAATAATATTGGCATGAAACAATCAAAAATTATAGATATGACGGAGACGTATCACTGGACAATGTGACTTAAGTCATCGGCATCTGGTGGCCGGACATATGTACCTTGGAAGTTGTCGCGGAAGGCGTCTTCCAAGTCCTCCCAGCTGCCAATAGAGTTTTCCGGCAGACTGTTTAACCAGTACCGAGCTGGTCCTTTGAGTTTTAACGGGAGGTATTTCATGGCATGGAGGTCATCTCCGCGGGCCATATGGATATGGAGAAGAAAATCCTCGATCCACACAGCGGGATCAGTTGTTCCATCGTATGATTTGATATTCACGGGTTTAAACCCTTCTGGGAATTCATGCTCCATTACTTCGTCAGTGAAGAAGAGTGGGTGTGCGGCGCCTCTATATTGGGCCACGTCGCGACGTAGCTCAGATGGAGTCCGTCTGCGGTCTTCGGCCCGGGCGTGACTAGACTTGTCACATCCAAATAGGTAGCTGGCATTGCGTGTCGAGGCACGTCCTCGCGATCCGTAGATTGATCTGGTTTGTCCTACTCTACTGTCCAGGTCCTGCCGAGAGTCGTATGTATGACCCCGAGCTGTTTTATCTCTGTTTTTTCGTTGGGGTGAGGCGGGCTGCTGTTCGGCTTGAGCTGTTGCTTTATCCCGACCGCGTTGTGGTCGGTCAGCCGCATTGTCCCGACCGCGTGGTGCAGGTTCAGTCGCCTCCTCATCGAACTGAGGTAGCAATCTGCGCTTTGGGTAACCCTTGGTTCGGTGCTTGAGGCCGTATTCTTCGGCTGCTAGGATATCTGTCCATCTATCGTTGAGCAGGTCTTGGTCAGCTTGAAGTTGCTGCTGCTTCTTTTTCAAGCTCCTTGCAGTGGCTATTAGCCGGCGTTTAAAGCGCTCCTGCTCGAGAGGTTCCTCAGGCATGATGAAATCCTCGTTGCTGAGGCTCTCCTCGTCCTCGGAGAGTGGAAGATAATTACTGTTCTCCGAGTCTTCATGTATGGCCTATTCATCAGGGCTAACGTGCTCGTCTTCCCGTTCATCCTGTTTGGAGGTTGCCCCGACAGGGTCTTCATTGTCTTCGACATCGTCCGGAGTATTGTTTTCTCCGGTGCCGATATTGCTGTCTTTTGCACGAGATGACTTAGAGCGGCACCACTGACGCTGGCGTCTGGGCTGTGTCTCGGAGGGTTTATCCTCGACTGGATCTTCTTTGTCGTCGTCGTTATGTTCTTTAGGTGTATCCACCATGCATACGTCGTACGAAGACGTGGCCGTCCAGCATCTGGTGAACGGCGGGTTTTGGCCGTGCTCCTCATCTGCATCGTCGTCCATACCGTCGATGTCTTCAGAGCCGTAATCGAGCATGTCGGTTAAGTCCTCGACAGTGGCTATGTAGTGGGTGGCGGGTGGGAAGCGAAATTCTCCATCATCAGCCTCCGGTTCAAACCGGATATAATTCGGCTGAGAGTCCCCCGCTAGGGATAGATTTTTTAATGAGTTGAGCACGTCGCCTAAAGGCGAGTGCCGGAAGATGTCCGCGGCGCTGAATTCGGCGATCGATGACTGATCCTGCTTGACATACGCGGACGCACATGGTTCGGAACTTATAGCCGGAAATGAGTCCGAGGTTTCGAAAACACAGTTATCACCCGAGGTTAGGTCTCTGTGCGGCTCCAACGTCGCGGAATCTACGGCTTCCATGGCGGGGTTGAGCTTCCCGTCCTCGGATGGCGCGATCTGCTCCTGATCTAAGGCCAGAGCGGTTATAGGTGCAATTTCCTGGGCATGGCCTCGATGACAGATTTAAATCATGTTCATCGTGGCGACGGGGAGCGACTGCCGTGGTCTTGAATCCGTCGAAGATCAAGTCTCCGCGGATATCTGCGACGTAGTTCAAGCTCCCAAATCTGACCTGATGGCCAGGGCCGTAGCTGTCGATCTGCTCTAGATGGCCAAGCGAGTTGGCCCGAAGTGCGAAGCTGCCGAACACGAAGGTCTGTCCGGGGAGGAAGGTTTCCCCTTGGACGGCATTGTTGTTAACGATTGAAGGAGCCATCAAACCTTTTGAGGATGGCACAGTGGAACTCTCAATAAAAGCACCAATGTCGGTGTCAAAACCGGCGGATCTCGGGTAGGGGGTCCCGAACTGTGCGTCTAAGGTCGATGGTAACAGGAGACAGGGGACACAATGTTTACCCAGGTTCGGGCCCTCTCTATGGAGGTAATACCCTACTTCCTGCTTGATTGATCTTGATGAATATGAGTATTACAAGAGTTGATCTACCACGAGATCGTAATGGCTAAAACCCTAGAAGTCTAGCCTGTATGACCATAATTGCATATGTTTCCGGACTAAGCCCTCCGGTTTATATAGACACCAGAGGGGGCTAGGGTTGTACAAAGTCGGTTACAGAGAAAAGGAATCTTCATATTTTATCGCCAAGCTTGCCTTCCACGCCAAGGAGAGTCCCATCCGGACACGGGTGAGAGTCTTCGGTCTTCGTATCTTCACAGCCCATCAGTCCGGCCCATGTCCAACAGGCCGAACGCCCGAGGACCCCTTAGTCTAGGACTCCCTCACCCCCCCCCCCCCGCATAGGAAGGCGCGCCCGGCGCCCTCCTCGGGCTGGGCTCGGGGGCTCTCTTCTGTAGGGCCTCAGACCTAGCCAACGTCACGAGGGAGGCGCTCGGGCACCACGTGGAGGCATGCTTCGCCACACGCTTCCCTCATTAGGGCACAAGGCACGAGGGGCCTGGTTCTCAGGAGTTCATCACCAAGACCACCAAGGAGCTTCAAGAGGTGAGAGCCATGCACGCCTCGTGAAGCACATGAGTAAATGACAAACTACTCCAAAAGGTATAAGTGAAGAACACTGAGTAGTCAAATAATTAACTAGCCATGGGAGGATTCTTTTTCATTCAATAATTAAGATCCAATGATTTTATTCAAACAGCAAGTAAAAATGAAAATACGCTCCAAGCAAAAACACATATCATGTGATGAATAAAAATATAGCTCTGAGTAAACTATACCGATAGTTTTGAAGACGAAAGAGGGGATGCCTTCCGGGGCATCCCCAAGCTTAGGCGCTTGAGTCTTCCTTGAATATTACCTTGGGGTGCCTTGGGCATCCCCAAGCTTAGGGTCTTTCCACTCCTTATTCTCCTCATATCGATATCTCACCCAAAGCTTGAAAACTTCAATCACACAAAACTTAACGGAACTTCGTGAGATAGGTTAGTATGATAAAGAGCAAACCATTCACTTTGGTACTGTCAAAGACAAGGTTCATAGTTGTTCTCACACAATTCCTACTGTACCTTATCATTTCTACAATTTATATTGAGAAATATAAGCCATAGAAACTAGAAAACAAGCAAACTATGCAATGAAAACAGAATCTGTGAGAAACAGAACAGTCTGTAATGATCTGAACAGAAATCATACTTCTCCTACTCCAACAATTATGAACTAAATTGGTGGACGTGAGGAATTTGTCTATTCATCTTCAGCAAAAGAATCAACTTAAAATCACTCTTATGTAAAAAAATGGCAGCTAATCTCGTGAGCGCAAAGTTTCTGTTTTTTACAGCAAGATCACATTAACTTTCACCCAAGTCTTCCCAAAGGTCTTACTTGGCACTTTATTGAAACAAAAGCTATGAACATGATTACGACAGTAGCTTAATCATGTAGACACACAAAAACAGTAAGGGTCAATATTGGGTTGTCTCCCAACAAGCGCTTTTCTTTAGTGCCTTTTAGCTAGGCAAGATAATTTCAATGATGCTCACATAAAAGATAAGAATTGAAACATAAAGAGAGCATCATGAAGAATATGACTAGAACATTTAAATCTAACCCACTTCCTATGCCAAGGGATTTTGTGAGCACACAATTTATAGGAACAACAATCAACTAGCATAGGAAGACAAAACAAGTAATACTTCAAAACTTTAAGCACATAGAGAGGAAACTTGATATTATTGCAACTCCTACAAGCATGTATTCCTCCCTCATAATAACTTGAAGTAGCATCATGAATGAATTCAACAACATAACCATCACATAAAGCATTCTTTTCATGATCTACAAGCATAGAAATTTTTCTACTCTCCACATAAGCAAAAAATTCTTCATTCGGAATAATGGGAACACTAATTCCTAAAGTTGACACTCTTCCAAACCCACTTTAGATGATAGTATTATTCATACTACAAAAGATATAAGTGAAGTTCATGGAGAATTCTATAATTAATATAGACTAACCAATATCCAAGCTCAAAATATATAAGTGAAGCACACGAAGCATTCTATAAAACCATACTCAAAGATTTAAGTGAAGCACAAAGAGCAATTTCTAAGATCATACTTAAAAGATATAAGTGAAGCACATGTAGTATTCTATAAATTGATGAAGGGACATCTCACACTAGCATGTTTCTTGAAGGAAAAGAAAAACACAAAGGACACAAATCATGTGAACAAAACAAAAACCGAGGTATACTGATAATTGTCGAAGAAGAAATATGGGATGCCAACCGGGGCATCCCCAAGCTTAGATGCTTGAGTATCCTTTGAAATATTTACTTGGGGTGCCTTGGGAATCCCCAAGCTTGAACTCTTTCCTCTCTTTATTCTCCTCATATTGATAGCTCCTCGATCTTCGAACACTTCATCCACACAAAACTTTAACAAAAACTTTGTGAGATCTGTTAGTGTAATAAAGCAAACTACCACTTTAAGGTACTGTAATGAACTCATTCTTTATTTATATTGGTGTTAAACCTACTGTATTCCAACTTCTCTATGGTTCATACCCCCCGATATTAGCCATAGATTCATCAAAATAAGCAAACAACACACGGAAAACAGAATCTGTCAAAAAACAGGACAGTCTGTAGTAATCTGGAAGTTTAGTAAACTTCTGTAACTCCAAAAATTATGAAATAAATTTTAAAATTTGAAAAATTTGTACAGAAGTAATGTTCAAAAAGTTTCAGACCCATTTGATCTTCCATTAAAAAATGTAAAATTACGCGCTACAGCCAAAGTTTCTGTTTTTGTTCTGCACATAGTAAACAAGCAATCTAATCATCCTAAAACCAAAGCTTGGCACATTATTTTTATAATACAATGGATATACACAAGGGGATAATTATTTACATAGAAAATTCCATGAAAATTCTACATTGTTTCCGTGAGCATGAACACAAGTGCTCAAGGTCGACCCTCACTTCTTCAATGCATAACTTTCCAATCACTTCTCTTTTTGAAAAGCTTTTTAGGCATGAGAGGCAAGTAATAATTTTTTTGTATTTTCATTCTTTTAAAAAAAATTGTATGTTTCACCCACAACTAAACAGAAACAAAAAGCAAAAACAAAATCTGCTTAGTGAAGAAAGCAAACAAGCACACACGAGAATATCAACCCCACGCTATTGCTCCCCGGCAACGGCGCGAGAAAAGAGCTTGATAATCCCCAAGTGCAAGGAATCATCGTAGCAATTTCCAAAGGTGGAAGTGATAAGTATGGAGTGTCGAACCCACAAGGAGCTAAAGGTAAGATCAATATTCTCTCAAGCCCTATCTGCCACTGATACGACTCAACGTACACCGAACGTTTGCTTCCAACTAGCAACGAGAAATAAAACTACGTTGTGGGTATGAAGAGGATAACTTTGCATGGTATCAGAGAGCTAAAATATAAAAGTAGGTGCTGTTATCATAAAGTTAGAATATATTACTAAATATTATAAATAGCAAGTGTGGAATAATGATGGATCGGTGTGCGGAATTGTCCTAGGCAATTGTTAACAAGACCGGTAGTCGTCATTGCAATTTCATATGAGGGAGAGGCATAAGCTAACATACTTTCTCTACTTGGATCATATGAACTTATGATTGGAACTCTAGCAAGCATCCGCAACTACTAAAGATCATTAAGGTAAAACCCAACCATAGCATTAAAGCATCAAGTCCTCTTTATTCCCATACGCAACAACCCCCTTACTCGGGTTTGTGTTTTATTCACTCACCAACCCACTATAAGCGAATCATGAACGTATTGCAACACCCTACAGAGGGAATCCCTCACACTTGCGCGACACGGAGGGCACCATAGGACAGCACCAAAATAAAACATACAACTCGTACCAATCTAGATCATCAATCAACCCAAAGACAAAGGATATCTACTCAAAACATCATAGGATGGCAACACATCATTGGATCATAATATGTGGCATAAAGCACCATGTTCAAGTAGGGATTACAGCGGGGTGCGGGAGAGTGGACCGCATAAAACAGATACGGATGGTGATGTTGATGAAGACGATCACCGCGGCGATGATTCCCCTCTCGATGGCACTCCGGTGCCACCAAGAGAGAGGAGGAGAGGTTCTCCCCCTTGTGCTTCCTCCTCCATGGCCTCCGGTGATGATGGGCCCCTCCGGCAGGGTGCCGGAGAGGGCCTAGATTGATTTCTCATGGCTACAGAGGCTTGCGGCGGCGGAACTTCCGATCTAGGTTTCTTTCTGGAAGTTTGGGTATATATGAGAGGTGTTGGCATCGAGAACAAGTCAGGGGGGTCTCCGGGCTGTCCACGAGGCAGGGAGGCGCGCCCAGGGGGGGCGGGCGCGCCCCCCACCCTCGTGGGCAGCCCGGGACTCTTCTGGCCCAACTCTTTGACTCCGTGGCCTTCTTCTGGTCCAAAAATAAGCTCCGTCAAGTTTCAGGTCAATTGGACTCCGTTTGGTTTTCCTTTTCTGCGATACTCTACAACAAGGAGAAAACAGAAACTGGCACTAGGCTCTAGGTTAATAGGTTAGTCCCAAAAATCATATAAAATAGCATATAAATGCATATAAAACATCCAAGGTTGATAAGATAATAGCATGAAGACTTCATAAATTATAGATACGTTGGAGACGTATCAGATTACACTTCGCCGCACCCCGCGTTGCTGACCGACCTTCTGCTCATCGCGCAAAGGGGACACATGCTGGCACGACGCTTGTGCTCGGATCCGTACCTGCAACGCTGATAAACCTGAGAGATCAAGCTCTGGCTCGCGGCCCGCCCCGCGCACGTCACCTCACCAGATCATCAGTGCCTTCATCTTCTTGCGAAACGATCAGCGGCAGGACATCAAACGCGATTTAGGAGCTGTATTTCCCTCTCGAATTAACCCATGGGAATCTCCGGAGCCTAACTGCGGGTGGCCCCACCAGCTCTTTCCTTTTCTCATACAATTCACTTGCGCGTTAAAGGGGGGGCTCCTGAGCATCGCGCCTCAGGAGCTCTTACTGACTCTCCAGCCCTCACCCCTGGCCTTGACCATGGCATCGCGACCTGGCATACTAGCGGCGGTTGAGCCTTGCTCGAGGGTCGGGACCCGAGGACGCAAAGCATTTTGAAGAGCGTGAAAAGGGGGAGCTGGCGCGGGCCGAACTTAGCCATATCACCGCCGCCGAAACGCAAATCAGGCGCTGCACAAGGAATCGCTCCGAGCTCGATAAGATAAGTCGCGCATTCAAGTTAGCCTATCATTGCGACTCAGGATTTTCAACTCTAACAGCCTTGCTCTGGCGATGCCACCTTCCTTTTTTGCCTTCAGGGAGCTGCTTGCACTCTAAAGGGGACCTCTTGAGCATCGCGCCTCAGGAGCTCTTACCGGACCTTGGGCCGCTCACCTCCTGGCCTTGACCACGGCATCGCGACCTGGCATACCAGTGATGGCTGAAGCCTACCTGGGGACTGGGACCTGCCGGCGTAGAGCGCTAAGCTACCGCGAGGATGAAAAGGGGGGACAAAGCCGAAGCAAGGCGCACAACCACGAATTTCGTAATGGGAATAATATTGACGCAAAGCACTACAGATTCTTTACACACCCCCACGGGGTTCATCTCGATTCCTCGCAGGGAACAAAAGAGGAAGGCTCCCAGGAGTCGAATCTACGGGCGTCGCCGCTGACGCCATCATCAACAGTGGGCCACGCGAGGCGGACGCCAACCCTATCTTGATCATCGACGGCGACGAGCAGATGCCATCGCTGCGCTAAGGGCACGGCGGGAGCTCGGCGACACGTAGCTATCGTCGCTCGTCTCCGGAGTGTCGTCAAGCTCAGGAGAGTCGCTGGACTCCCAGGCACCGTCGCTGCTGCTGGGGGAGCTGTCAGCAGGACCAAGGGCGGGCCCAGCGCCTGCCGTTGCGCCGTCCTGGCGGCCCCCTCCGGGGCAGCACTCCAGCCGGCGGCCTTCCTCGTCGAAAACCTTGAAAAACAGCGTAGTGGCACCGTCGTACTCGAAGTGGATGGCGAGGGCCCCCTCCGCGTGGCAGGTGCGGGCAACCTCGCCCCATCCTCGGGTCATGAAGATCTTGCCCGGGGCGACGACCTCGACCTCCGCCCTGTTGCCGGAGTGCTGCACTCGGCGTGTTGCAGCCACAGCTCGAGAGGCCCTCTCGGCAGCATCTCTTCAGCGAAGAACCACGAAGGCTTGATCCATGAACGCGGTGGCATCGCCGCCCACACCACGAACTTGCGCGAGGAGCCCTCGGCGTGGGTTCATGGGTCGGCGGCTCGAGCAACCGCAGCTTGGCCACCACGGCCGAGACGCGAGCGGCGCGGGGCGCCACCTCCCCCTCCGGAGCCTGGCGCTTGGGCGTACAAGGGCAGCGAGTAGCTAGGAGGAGGCCGCTCGTACCAAGGCCTTGTCACCTCTAGCCTCGCGCCGGCGTCGCGAGAGCCGCCAAACCTCTTGTTTGGAGGAAGCGGCCCTTGATCCTCGCGGGGGGCCTTGCCCTTCTAAGCAGCGGAGAACCTCCTTATCGGTGCCATGGATGCCGCGGCAAGACGGCGAAGTGAGGAGGAAGAAAAAGGAGCGGGCAGCGAGATGAAGAGGATGAGCAACGAGGGCTCCGCTCCCCTCTTCATTTATAGCCAGCCGGAGGCCAACCGTCGGCCTCCACGATCGCACGCAATGATGGTTTTTCTTCTGCATGCAGCAGGGTCTCGTCAAGTCGAGGACGGTTGCCGAGGCAGCATGGGGAAGCAGAGGCGCCCATGTCCCATCAATCGCCACGCGTCGACCAAGGCCGCACGCGGTTGGGGCCCGCGGCGTTCCGCACTTGCCCTTTGGCTTCGCCTCGAAGCCAAGTCCGAGCGCGCCTTGGGCCCGGGGGCTACTGTCGGCGTCCTGGGAACGGGATTACCCAGACTTTCCTGCCTGCGGCCCGCGACGTGGCTCCACCAACGGCCCGGTACGGCCCAACTTCGGCAACAAGGACTCAAGACCCTTGCGAGGGGCCAAGCCTCGTGAGGCGGACGACACCAAGACCTCCCTGGGGGTGGCCTCGCTAGCCTGGCTCCCAAGGGGCGGAGATATCTATGCAAGGGGAACATCAAGAGGCTCACGTGACGTGAGCCATGACGACCAAGGCCAGGCGGGCGCTAGCGGGCGCAGTGTACCAGTTTCCTCTTTGGTGCTAAAGAGGCAAGCGCAGGCGAGGAGTCCCGAGGCATCAGGCAAAGGTCTCCATATCGGTGCAACAAGACCGAGACCAGCAGGACGGCAGGACGGAGGTCACCACGGAGCCCACAGCCGCGTCACCACCAGAGCCTTTGGCAGGCGAAGACTACTTTTGTCAGGATAGCTTGTACTAGTTGTCCCCCTTCAAACTTGGCCATTGTGGGATCCCTTCCCGCCTACATTTGGGAAGAGGACCAAGGCCTCTATAAATAGGACCTAGCCACCACCGTAGCAAAGGACCGGATCATCTTGGACTGGATCCATTCCATCCCCACATCACCAGCTCATCAAGCCCAAGAACACCTCTCCTCCTGAGGCCGTTCATCCACTGTACTAGTTCATCCCTAGCCCTCGAGGCAATCCACCACCACACACCGGAGTAGGGTATTACACCACAGCGGTGGCCTAAACCAGTATAAACCCCCGTGTCTCTTGTTCTTTGGGTTCATCGAGCTAGGTCGTGGGTGGTTGAGCGAGCGCGCTGGAGAGAGAGAGTTCTTCGTGCGCACCCCAGAGTTTGAACCTTTCAAGGGTCTGCGGAACCCGAACTCCGACAACACCGCTATTCGTAGTCCGTGTAGCAGGGCCTACATATTCGGCCGCATTATTTGAGTCGGTGTACATGATTTGTAATATGTACCGTATACTGTCACCGGTGGGAGAGGTGAGAACTACTCCAGCCCCAAGCCCGGCCAGCATCTTGGAGCCATCGAAGTACATTGTCCAATGTGAATATGTATTGTACTCCCTAGGGAGTTTGGCCTTTGTCCACTCGGCTACGAAATCTGCCAACACCTGAATTTAATAGCTTGGCGTGGCCGAAACACGGTTTCAAAAGGGAGGAGTTCAATTGTCCACTTGGCGACGCGACCAGTCGCGTCTCTATTGTTTATGATGTCGCCTAGAGGGACCTCGAATGCCACGGTGATAGGACACTCCTGAAAGTAGTGTCGTAGCTTCTGAGATGCCATGAATACTGCATAGGCAATTTTCTGGTAGTGAGGATACCTTGTTTTACACAGGGTTAATACCTTGAAAACATCGTATACAGTCCTTTGCACCTAGAATTCGTGACTTTCAGCATCATGTTCGACCATAAGGACCGGGTTGACGACTTTTGGTTAGTGGCCGAGATGTATAGTAACATCAGCTCGCCTATTCCGGGCGCCGCGAGTATAGGATTGGTAGCGAGGAGCCTTTTGATTTCCTCTAGAGCCTCTCATGCCTCGCTGGTCCACTTGAAATTCTTAGTCTGCTTCAGAAGTTTATACAACGGCAATGCCTTTTCTCCTAGTCGGGATATGAATCCATGGAGGGCGGCCATGCAGCCGGCAAGTTTTTGAACGTGCTTCAGTTTGGTAAGTGCTGCCAACGCAGCTAGGGCTCGGATCTTGGTCGGATTGGCTTAGATTCCTCTATGGGAAACGATGAATCCGAGCAGTTTACCTATCGGTACCCCAAAGACACATTTCTTTGGATTGAGCTTAATGTGATATACCCGGAGACTAGTGAATATGTCACCAAGGTCCTTGACTAGCTGCCAAACATCTTTGGTTTTGACAACCACGTTGTCTACGTAGGCTTCGGTTGTTTTGCTGATATGTTTCTCTAGACATGTCTGAATCATACGATGATATGATGCACCAATGTTTTTTAATTGGAACGACATTGTATTGAAACAGAACGGCCCATATGGCGTTATGAAGGTTGTTGCTTCCTGATCGGATTCCTTCATTTTGATTTGATGGTACCCCAAATATGCGTCGAGGAAGCATAGAGAGTCATGTCCTGCGCTGGCGTCAATGATTTGGTCGATGCGCGGTGGAGGCAAAGGATCTTTGGGGCAGGCTTTGTTAACGTCTTTAAAATCCACGCAAAGCCGCCAAGATTTGTCCTTCTTTGGTACCATGACCAGGTTAGCCACCATTCGGGGTGATTTATATCTCGAATGAACCTGGCCTCTAATAATTTGGCCAGTTCTTCACCCATGGCTTGACATTTGGGTTGGGAGAACCGCCGAAGTGCTTGGTTGACTGGTTTAAATCCTTTGATGATGTTCAAACTATGTTCAGCCAGATTCCTTGGGATTCCTGGCATATCCGATGGGTGCCAGGTGAATATATCCCAATATTCCCGAAGGAAATCCCGTAGGTCTTCGTCAATCTCTGGATCCAGATGGGCACCAATGGACGCCGTTTTATTTGGGTCCGTTGGGTGTACTTGAAATTTGGCGATCTCATTTGTTGGTTTGAATGAGGTTGACTTAGATCTCTTGTCCAGAATGACATCATCCTTATCGACCAAGGCCCAGAGTGCCATTAACTCTTCGGCTGCGAAGGCCTCGGGCAGGGACTCAAGAGTGAGTGAGGTCGTTTTGTTCTCGGCCCTAAGTGCCCTATCCGGGTTGATGCCGATAGTTATCACCCCATTGGGACCTGGCATTTTGAGCTTCATGTATCCGTAATGGGGTACAACATGAAATTTTATGAACACTTCTCGCTCAAGAAGGGCGTGGTAGCAACTTCGGAGAGGTAGGGCGTGGAAGGTAAACTCCTCGGACCGATAGTTCTCGGGAGTGCCGAAGACCACATCAAGGGTGATCTTTCCCTTGCATCGCGCTTCTATGCGGGGGATAATTCCTTTGAACGTAATGAAGCTATGTTGGATGCAAGTTGTATCAAGTTGCATTTTTTCAGCGTGCTCTCATAGATGAGGTTCAAGCTGCTAACACCATCCATTAGCACTTTATGCAGTCGGCATCCGTCCACTATGGGGTCGAGGACCAGAGCGGCTGGGCATCGGCTTAGATCGACCACCGGCTGATCATGTTGCTCGAACGTGATCGATGTGTCCATCCACGTGGCCGGAGGTGTGCGTATCTGGGCGTGGCCGAGCTCCTGTAGAGCTCGTTTTCTCTGATTCCCTGATTTGTATGTTTGGTAAATCATCTGGACCTCGGCTTCGTTTGAGGACTTTGTTGAATGACTAATAGCGTGCCTATCTGCGAGGAGGGCTTCTCCACCCTTAGCCACTTGTTTCACAACCCAACAGGCTCAAAGGCTGTGGGTTGGATTGGTGTTGAGCAAAATAGAGTGTATAGGGCACGGTTGGTCCAGCAGTCCGTCTAGGGTGGTCTGGGATCCCATCTTTTTTTATTTTTCGTGATGGTTCCACTAGCACGGGGCGCCTAGATGGATCTCTTCATCGTGCGAGGTCGGAGTCTTTCGAATTTCTTGACCGGATGGGTTCAGAATATTCATCTTGAGCTAGCCAGGCATCTTCAATGGCGCAAAAATTCAATACCAGTTCGGAGAGCTCGGAGAAAGTTTGAACTCGGCGCCGAGCGAGGGCGTTTAACACCCCCTCGTCATCACAATTATGATGGAAGGCGGCTAGTGCTTCTGCGTCGGGGCAGTTGGTTATATTGTTCTCGACGAATAAGAATCTCGACCAAAATTGCCGGACTGTCTCCCCGGCTCGTTGTTTTATAAAGATTAGGTCCCAGACGTCGGGAGGCCCCAAATTACCTGGGCAATACTCGACGTGGGGGTGGGTGGGATCAAAACTTTCAATCCGATCGCGCGGGGGGGGGGGGGCTCCAACGTGCCCCCGTATTCCTCGCGGGGAAAGTGTTGGGGAACGCAGTAATTTCAAAAAAATTCCTACGTACACGCAAGATCCATCTAGGTGATGCATAGAACCGAGAGGGGAGAGTGTAGTCCACGTACCCTCGTAGACCGAAAGCGGAAGCGTTATGACAATGCGGTTGATGTAGTCGTACGTCTTCACGATCCGACCGATCCTAGCACCGAAGGTACGGCACCTCCGCGATCTGCACACGTTCATCTCGGTGACGTCCCACGAACTCTAGATCCAGCTGAGGTCGAGGGAGAGTTTCATCAGCACGACGGCGTGATGATGGTGATGATGAAGCTACCGGAGCAGGGCTTCGCCTAAGCACTGCAACGATATGACCGAGGTGGAAATCTGTGGAGGGGGCACCACACAAGGCTAAACAATCAACTTGTGTGTCTAAGGGGTGCCCCCCTCACCCATATATAAAGGAGTGGGGGAGGGGGAGGGCCGGCCCTCTCATGGCGCGCCCAAGGGGGGAGTCCTACTCTCGGTGGGAGTAGGATTCCCCCTTCCCTAGTTGGAGTAGGAGAGGAAGGAAGGAGGAGAGAGGGAGAAGGAAAGGGGGGGGGGGGGCGGCCCCCACCCAATTAGGATTGGGCTTGGGGGCGCGCGCCCTCCACCTGGCTGCCTCCTCCTCTCTCCCACTAAGGCCCATTAAGGCCCATACACTCCCCGGGGGGTTCCGGTAACCCCCCAGTACTCAAATGCCCGAACTCACCAGGAACCCTTCCGATGTCCAAACATAGCATTCCAATATATCGATCTTTATGTCTCGACCATTTCGAGACTCCTCGTCATGTCCGTAATCACATCCGGGACTCCGAACTACCTTCGGTACATCAAAACACATAAACTCATAATACCGATCGTCACCGAACGTTAAGCGTGCGGACCCTACGAGTTCGAGAACTATGTAGACATGACCGAGACTCATCTCCGGTAAATAACCAATAGCGGAACCTGGATGCTCATATTGGTTCCTACATATTCCACGAAGATCTTTATCGGTCAAACCGCATAACAACATACGTTGTTCCCTTTGTCATCGGTATGTTACTTGCCCGAGATTCGATCGTCGGTATCTCAATACCTAGTTCAATATCGTTACCGGCAAGTCTCTTTACTCATTCCATAATGCATCATCCCGCAACTAACTCATTAGTCACATTGCTTGCAAGGCTTATAGTGATGTGCATTACCGAGAGGGCCCAGAGATACCTCTCCAATACACGGAGTGACAAATCCTAATCTTGATCTATGCCAACCCAACAAACACCTTTGGAGACACCTGCAAAGCATCTTTATGATCACCCAGTTACGTTGTGATGTTTGATAGCACACAAGGTGTTCCTCCGGTATTTGGGAGTTGCATAATCTCATAGTCTAAGGAACATGTATAAGTCATGAAGAAAGCAGTAGCAATGAAACTGAAACGATCATAATGCTAACCTAACGAATGGGTCTTGTCCATCACATCATTCTCTAATGATGTGATCCCATTCATCAAATGACAACACATGTCTATGGCTAGGAAACTTAACCATCTTTGATTAACGAGCTAGTCAAGTAGAGGCATACTAGCTAGGGACACTCTGTTTGTCTATGTATTCACACATGTACTAAGTTTCTGGTTAATACAATTCTAGCATGAATAATAAACATCTATCATGAAGTAAGGAAATAAATAATAACTTTATTATTGCCTCCAGGGCATATTTCCTTCAGTCTCCCACTTGCTCTAGAGTCAATAATCTAGTTCACATCGCCATGTGATTTAACACCAATAGTTCACATTACCATGTGATTAACACCCATAGTTCACATTTTCATGTGATCAACACCCAAAGGGTTTACTAGAGTCAATAATCTAGTTCACATCCCTATGTGATTAACACCCAAAGAGTACTAAGGTGTGATCATGTTTTGCTTGTGAGAGAAGTTTAGTCAACGGATCTGCCACATTCAGAGCCGTATGCATTTTGCAAATATTCTATGTCTGCAATATTCTACACGGAGCTACTCTAGCTAATTGCTCCTACTTTCAATATGTATCTAGATCGAGACTTAGAGTCATCCAGATCAGTGTCAAAGATTGCATCGACGTAACTCTTTACGACGAACTCTTTGTCAACTCCATAACCGAGAAACATTTCCTTATTCCACTACGGATAATTTTGACCGTTGTCCTGTGATCCATTCCTGGATCACTATTGTACCCCCTTGCCAAACTCATGGCGAGGTGCATGCCTTGAGCACTGCGTTGGTTTTCCCTTGGAGAGGAAAGGGTGATGCAGTAAAGTAGCGTAATTATTTCCCTCAGTTTTTGAGAACCAAGGTATCAATCCAGTAGGAGGCCACGCTCAAGTCCCTCGCACCTACACAAACAAATAAAAACCTCGCAACCAACGCAATAAAGGGGTTGTCAATCCCTTCACGGTCACTTACGAAAGTGAGATCTGATAGATATGATAAGATAATATTTTTGGTATTTTTATAATAAATATGCAAAGTAAAATAAAAGGCAATAAAAATAGCTTAAGTGTTGGAAGATTAATATGATGGAAAATAGACCCGGGGGCCATAGGTTTCACTAGTGGCTTCTCTCGAGAGCATAAGTATTACGGTGGGTGAACAAATTACTGTTGAGCAATTGATAGAATTGAGCATAGTTATGAGAATATCTAGGTATGATCATGTATATAGGCATCACGTCCGTGACAAGTAGACCGACTCCTGCCTGCATCTACTACTATTACTCCACACATCAACTGCTATCCAGCATGCATCTAGAGTATTAAGTTCAAAGGAACAGAGTAATGCTTTAAGTAAGATGACATGATGTAGAGGGATAAACTCATGCAATATGAAATAAACCCCATCTTGTTATCCTCGATGGCAACAATACAATACGTGCCTTGCTGCCCCTGCTGTCACTGAGAAAGGACACCGCAAGATTGAACCCAAAGCTAAGCACTTCTCCCATTGCAAGAAAGATCAATCTAGTAGGCCAAACCAAACTGATAATTCGAAGAGACTTGCAAAGATAACCAATCATACATAAAAGAATTCAGAGAAGATTCAAATATTGTTCATAGATAAACTTGATCATAAACCCACAATTCATCGGTCTCAACAAACACACCGCAAAAGAAGATTACATTGAATAGATCTCCACGAGAATCGTGGAGAACTTTGTATTGAGATCCAAAGAGAGAGAAGAAGCCATCTAGCTAATAACTATGGACCTGAAGGTCTGAGGTAAACTACTCACACATCATTGGAGAGGCTATGGTGTTGATGAAGCCCTCCGTGATCAATGCCCCCTCCGGCAGGACGCCGGAAAAGGCCCCAAGATGGGATCTCACGGGTACAGAAGGTTGCGGCGGTGGAATTAGGTTTTCGTGGATGCTTCTATTGGTTTGGGGGTACGTAGGTATATATAGGAGGAAGAAGTACGTCGGTGGAGCAACATGGGCCACACGAGGGTGGAGGGCGCGCCCAGGGGGGTAGGCGCGCCCCCCTGCCTCGTGCTCTCCTGGTTGATTTCTTGACGTAGACTCCAAGTCCCCGGGATCACGTTTGTTCCGGAAATCACGTTCCCGAAGGTTTCATTCCGTTTGGACTCCGTTTGATATTCTTTTTTGCGGAACTCTGAAATAGGCAAAAAAAACAATTTGGGCTGGGCCTCCGGTTAATAGGTTAGTCCCAAAAATAATATAAAAGTGTATAACAAAGCCCATTAATCATCCAAAACAGAATATAATATAGCATGAAGCAATCAAAAATTATAGATATTTTGGAGACGTATCAAGCATCCCCAAGCTTAATTCATGTTCGTCCTCGAGTAGGTAAATGATAAAAACAGAATTTTTGATGCGGAATGCTACTTGGCATAATTTTTTAATGTAACCCTCTTAATTTGGTATGAATATTCAGATCCGAAAGATTCAAGATAAAAGTTTAATATTGACATAAAAGTAATAATACTTCAAGCATACTAACTAAGCAATTATGTCTTCTCAAAATAACATGGCCAAAGAAAGTTCATCCCTACAAAATCATATAGTTTAGTCATGCGCCATTTTCGTCACACAAGAATGCTCTCATCATGCACAACCCCGATGACAAGCCAAACAATTGTTTCATACTTTAGTAATCTCAAACTTTTTCAACCTTCACGCAATACATGAGCGTGAGCCATGGATATAGCACTATGGGTGGAATAGAATATAATGATGGGGGTTATGTGGAGAAGACAAAAAAGGAGAAAGTCTCACATCAACGCGGCTAATCAACGGGCTATGGAGATGCCCATCGATTGATGTTAATGCAAGGAGTAGGGATTGCCATGCAACGGATGCACTAGAGCTATAAATGCATGAAAGCTCAACAAAAGAAACTAAGTGGGTGTGCATCCAACTTGCTTGCTCACGAAGACCTAGGGAATTTGAGGAAGCCCATTGTTGGAATATACAAGCCAAGTTCTATAATGAAAAATCCCCACTAGTGCATGAAAGTGACAAAACAAGAGACTCTCTATCATGAAGATCATGGTGCTACTTTGAAGCACAAGTGTGGAAAAAAGGATAGTAGCATCGTCCCTTTTTATTTTCTCTCTCTTTTTTTGGGCCTCCTTTTTTTATTTGGCCTTTACCTCTTTTTTTATTGGGACAATGCTCTATGAATGATGATCATCACACTTCTATTTATTTACAACTCAAGGATTACAACTCGATACTAGAACAAAGTATGACTCTATATGAATGCCTCCGGCGGTATACCGGGATAGGCAATGAATCAAGAGTGACATGTATGCAAAATTATGAACGGTGGCTTTGCCACAAATACGATGTCAACTACGTGATCATGCAAAGCAATATGACAATGATGAACGTGTCATGATAAACGGAACGGTGGAAAGTTGCATGGCAATATATGTCGGAATGGCTATGGAAATGCCACAATAGGTAGGTATGGTGGCTGTTTTGAGGAAGATATAAGGAGGTTTATGTGTGGCAGAGCGTATCATATCACGGGGTTTGGATGCACCGGCGAAGTTTGCACCAACTCTCAATGTGAGAAAGGGCAATGCACGGTACCGAAGAGGCTAGCAATGATGGAAGGATAAGAGTGTGTATAATCCATGGACTCAACATTAGTCATAAAGAACTCACATACTTATTGCAAAAATCTACAAGTCATCAAAAACCAAGCACTACGCGCATGCTCCTAGGGGGATAATTGGTAGGAAAAGACCATCGCTCGTCCCCGACCGCCACTCATAAGGAAGACAATCAAAGAACACCTCATGTTTCAAATTTGTTACATAACGTTTAACATACGTGCATGCTACGGCACTTGCAAACTTCAACACAAGAATTTCTCAATTTCACAACTACTCAACTACCACAGCTTTAATATCACTACCTCCATATCTCAAAACAATCATCAAGCATCAAACTTCTCTTAGTATTCAACACACTCATAAGAAAGTTTTTTACTAGTCTTGAATACCTAACATATTAGGATTAATTTCCCAATTTAAGCAAATTACCATGCTGTTTAAGACTCCCAAAATAATATAAGTGAAGCATGAGAGAATAATAGTTTCTATAAAACAAAACCACCGCCGTGCTCTAAAGATATAAGTGAAGCACTAGAGCAAAAACTATATAGCTCAAAAGATATAAGCGAAGCGCATAGAGTATTCTAATAAATTCCGAATCATGTGTGTCTCTCTCAAAAGGTGTGTACAGCAAAGATGATTGTGGTAAACTAAAAATCAAAGACTCAAATCATACAAGACGCTCCAAGCAAAACACATATCATGTGGTGAATAAAAGTATAGGTCCAAGTAGAGTTACCGATGGAAGTAGACGAAAGAGGGGATGCCTTCCGGGGCATCCCCAAGCTTTGGCTTTTTGGTGTCCTTAGATTATCTTGGGGTGCCATGGGCATCCCCAAGCTTAGGCTCTTGCCACTCCTTGTTCCATAATCCATCAAATCTTTTACCCAAAACTTGAAAACTTCACAACACAAAACTTAACAGAAAATCTCGTGAGCTTTGTTAGCGAAAGAAAACAAAACACCACTTCAAGGTACTGTAATGAACTCATTATTTATTTATATTGGTGTTAAACCTACTGTATTCCAACTTCTCTATGGTTTATAAACTATTTTATTAGCCATAGATTCATCAAAATAACCAAACAACACACAAAAAACAGAATCTGTCAAAAACAGAACAGTCTGTAGTAATCTGTAACTAGCGCAAACTTCTGGAACTCAAAAAATTCAGCCAAAATAGGACGACCTAGACAATTTGTTTATTGATCAGAAGCAATTGGAATAAATATTTTATCACGTTCTGGTGATTTTTAACAATTGTTTTCGTGGACAGAAAGTTTCTGGAATTTTCAGCAAGATCAAATAACTATCATCCAAGAAGATCCTATAGGTTTAACTTGGCACAAACACTAATTAAAACATAAAAACAAGTCTAACCAGAGGCTAGATCAAATATTTATTCCTAAACAGAAGCAAAAATATTGGGTTCTCTCCCAACAAGCGCTTTTCTTTAAAGCCTTTTTAGCTAGGCATTGAGATTTCAATGATGCTCACAAGAAAGACAAGAATTGAAGCACAAAGAGAGCATCATAAAACACGTGACAAACACATCTAAGTCTAACATACTTCCTATGCATAGGCATCTTATAGGCAAACAAATTATCAAGGCAAGCAAAAACTAGCATATGCAAGGAAGCGGAAAGAAACAATAGCAATCTCAACATAACGAGAGGTAATTTAGTAACATGAAAATTTCTACAACCATATTTTCCTCTTTCATAATAATTATATCTAGGATCATAAGAAAATTCAACAATATAGCTATCACAAAACATATTCTCAACACGATCCGCATGCAAGCAAAGTTGACACTCTTCCAAGATAGTGGGATTAACATTAACTAAAGTCATGACCTCTCCAAACCCACTTTTATAAAAAATATCATAAGATTGAACATACTCCAAATATGTGGGATCTAAAGTTGACACTCTTCCAAACCCACTTTCAATATTATTACAAACATTATTATCAATCTCATATTCATCATGGGGCTTAACTAAATTTTCAAGATCATAAAAAGAATCACCCCAATCATGATCATTGCAACAAGTAGTAGACATAGCAAAACTAGCATCCCCAAGCTTAGGGTTTTGCATATCATTGACACAATTGACATTAAGACTTATAATAACATCATTGCAATCATGCTTTTCATCGAAGGAACTATCAAGTATGGGTGCAATAGCAACGATCTCATGTTTAACATACGGAACTATAGCAAATTCATCTTCATAAATATTGGCATCATGGCCACAAGAATAGCAAGCATCATGTTCATCAAGGGATATTTCAATCAAATCATCGGAATCATAATTATCTATAGATACATGCATATCATTATTTTCTTCCGAAGCAACGGTCATTCTTTCAATAAATTCCTTGACATAGACATTATGAGCATAGTTTTCATAGCAATATTTAAGTATGTCAAGATTTTCAGATTCGTAGAGAGTAATATCATACTTTTCAAACAAAGAAGCAACTTCATAAGGACCCTTAAAAGCAACAAATTCTTTAATTTGTTCGATATCGTAGTAACTATAAACACCCTTTGCATAAGAAGATAAGATTTCATTCTCATTAAACTCACATAGGTAGGGGAGGTGTTTTTTAGGGTTCTTAGAGCAACAAGTAAGATCACAAATTTCACAAAGATTCCAAGAATAACACAACAATTTTTTTATTTGATTCCATAAGAGTCTCCCTTTTTCAGATAAACGGTGACGCACAAAATGAGCATGCTCATCTAAATATTTCCCATCAACTAGGCTAGTTGGGGTTTCAGCACGAGCGTATAAGGATCGAAGATGATCCAAGTAGAACACTTTAAGTGGATTCATAACAATAGATTTTTAGCAGGCAAAGATGCAAGCAAATAGAAGGCACATGGTAACACAAGCAAACAAGAAACAAGCGAAAAAGAGGCGAACGGAAAAGAGTGGGCGAATAAAACGGCAAGGGTGAAGTGGGGGAGAGGAAAACGAGAGGCAAATGGCAAATAATGTAATGCGAGGGATAAGAGTTTGTGATGGGTACTTGGTATGTCTTGACTTGACTTGACTTGGCGCGAATCTCCCCGGCAACGGCGCTAGAAATCCTTCTTGCTACCTCTTGAGCACTGCGTTGGTTTTCCCTCGAAGAGGAAAGGGTGATGCAGTAAAGTAGCGTAATTATTTTCCTCAGTTTTTGAGAACCAAGGTATCAATCTAGTAGGAGGCCACGCTCAAGTCCCTCGCACCTACACAAACAAATAAAAACCTCGCAACCAACGCAATAAAGGGGTTGTCAATCCCTTCACGGTCACTTACGAAAGTGAGATCTGATAGATATGATAAGATAATATTTTTGGTATTTTTATAATAAAGATGCAAAGTAAAATAAAAGGCAATAAAAATAGCTTAAGTGTTGGAAGATTAATATGATGGAAAATAGACCCGGGGGCCATAGGTTTCACTAGTGGCTTCTCTCGAGAGCATAAGTATTACGGTGGGTGAACAAATTACTGTTGAGCAATTGATAGATTTGAGCATAGTTATGAGAATATCTAGGTATGATCATGTATATAGGCATCACGTCTGTGACAAGTAGACCGACTCCTGCCTGCATCTACTACTATTACTCCACACATCGACCGCTCTCCAGCATGCATGTAGAGTATTAAGTTCAAAGGAACAGAGTAATGCTTTAAGTAAGATGACATGATGTAGATGGATAAACTCATGCAATATGAAATAAACCCCATCTTGTTATCCTCGATGGCAACAATACAATACGTGCCCTGCTGCCCCTGCTGTCACTGGGAAAGGACACCGCAAGATTGAACCCAAAGCTAAGCACTTCTCCCATTGCAAGAAAGATCAATCTAGTAGGCCAAACCAAACTGATAATTCGAAGAGACTTGCAAAGATAACCAATCATACATAAAAGAATTCAAAGAAGATTCAAATATTGTTCATAGATAAACTTGATCATAAACCCACAATTCATCGGTCTCAACAAACACACCACAAAAGAAGATTACATCGAATAGATCTCCACGAGAATCATGGAGAACTTTGTATTGAGATCCAAAGAGAGAGAAGAAGCCATCTAGCTAATAACTATGGACCCGAAGGTCTGAGGTAAACTACTCACACATCATCAGAGAGGCTATGGTGTTGATGTAGAAGCCCTCCGTGATCAATGCCCCCTCCGGCAGGACGCCGGAAAAGGCCCCAAGATGGGATCTCACGGGTACAGAAGGTTGCGGCGGTGGAAATAGGTTTTCGTGGATGCTTCTGTTGGTTTGGGGGTACATAGGTATATATAGGAGGAAGAAGTACGTCGGTGGAGCAACATGGGCCCCACGAGGGTGGAGGGCGCGCCTAGGGGGGGTAGGCGCGCCCCCCTGCCTCGTGCTCTCCTGGTTGATTTCTTGACGTAGACTCCAAGTCCTGTGGATCACGTTTGTTCCGAAAATCACGTTCCCGAAGGTTTCATTCCGTTTGGACTCCGTTTGATATTCTTTTTCTGCGAAACTCTGAAATAGGCAAAAAAAACAGCAATTTGGGCTGGGCCTTCGGTTAATAGGTTAGTCCCAAAAATAATATAAAAGTGTATAACAAAGCCCATTAATCATCCAAAACAAAATATAATATAGTATGAAGCAATAAAAAATTATAGATACGTTGGAGACGTATCAGTGCACAATAGGTTTGGTACACAGCATAGCATACTTTATAGAACTTATGACTGAGGCATAGGGAATGACTTTTCATTCTCTTTCTATTTTCTGCCGTGGTCGGGTTTTGAGTCTTACTCAACTTCACACCTTGCAACACAGGCAAGAACTCCTTCTTTGACTGTTCCATTTTGAACTACTTCAAAATCTTGTCAAGGTATGTACTCATTGAAAATTCTTATCAAGCGTCTTGATCTATCTCTACAGATCTTTATACTCAATGTGAAAGCAGCTTCACTGAGGTCTTTCTTTGAAAAGCTCCTTCCAAACACTTCTTTATGCTTTCCAGAAAATTCTACATCATTTCTGATCAACAACATGTCACTCACATATACTTATCAGAAAGGCTGTAGTGCTCCCACTCATTTTCTTGTAAATACAGGCTTCACCACAAGTCTGTATAAAACTATATACTTTGATCACACTATCAAAACGTATATTCCAACTCCGAGATGCTTGCACCAGTCCATAGGTGGATCGCTGGAGCTTTGCACACTTTGTTAGCACCTTTAGGATCGATAAAACCTTCTGGTTGCATCACATACAACTCATCTTTAAGAAATCCATTAAGGAATGCAGGTTTGACATCCATTTGCCAAATTTCATAAAATGCGGCAATTGTTAACATGATTCGGACAGACTTTTAAGCTTCGATACAAGTGAGAAAATCTCATCGTAGTCAACGCCTTGAACTTGTCAAAAACATTTTTGCGACAATTCGAGCTTTGTAGATAGTAACACTACTATCAGCGTCCGTCTTCCTCTTGAAGATCCATTTATTCTCTATTGCGTGCCGACCATCGGGCAAGTCAACCAAAGTCCATAATTTGTTCTTATATATGGATCCCATCTCAGATTTCATGGCCTCAAGCCATTTGGCGGAATCTGGGCTCATCATCGCTTCCTCATAGTTCGTAGGTTTATCATGGTCTAGTAACATGACTTCCATAACAGGATTACCGTACCACTTTGGTGCGGACCGTACTCTGATTGACCTACAAGGTTCGGTAGTAACTTGATCTGAAGTTTCATGATCATCATCATTAGCTTCCTCACTAATTGGTGTAGGAATCACTGGAACTGATTTCTGTGATGAACTACTTTCCAATTCGGGAGAAGGTACAATTACCTCATCAAGTTTATACTTTCCTCCCACTCACTTCTTTCGAGAGAAACTCCTTCTCTAGAAAGGATCCATTCTTAGCAACAAATATCTTGCCTTCGGATCTGTGATAGAAGGTGTACCCAACAGTCTCCTTTGCGTATCCTATGAAGATGCATTTCTCCGATTTGGGTTCGATCTTATCAGGTTGAAACTTTTTCACATGAGCATCGCGGGCCCAAACTTTAAGAAACGACGACTTAGGTTTCTTGCCAAACCACAGTTCATATGGTGTCATCTCAACAGATTTAGATGGTGCCCTATTTAGCGTGAATGCAGCTGTCTCTAATGCATAACCCCAAAACAATATTGGTAAATCGGTAAGAGGCATCATAGATCGCACCATATCCAATAAAGTACGGTTACGACGTTCGGACACACCATTACGCTGTGGTGTTCCAGGTGGCGTGAGTTGTGAAACTATTCCACATTGTTTTTAAATGAAGACCAAACTTGTAACTAAAATATTTGCCTCCGCGATCAGATCGTAGAAACTTTATTTTCTTGTTACGATGATTCTCCACTTCACTCTGAAATTCTTTGAACTTTTCAACTGTTTTAGATTTGTGTTTCATTAAGTAGACATACCATATCTGCTCAAATCATCTGTGAAGGTCAGAAAATGACGATACCCGCCGCGAGCCTTAACACTCATTGGACCGCATACATCCGTATGTATTATTTCCAATAAGTCAGTAGCTCGCTCCATTGTTCCGGAGAACGGAGTTTTAGTCATTTTGCCCATGAGGCATGGTTCGCAAGCATCAAATGATTCATAATCAAGTGATTCCATAAGCCCATCAGCATGGAGTTTCTTCATGCTTTTACACTAATATGACTTAAACGGCAGAGTCACAAATAAGTTGCACTATCATTATTAACTTTGCATCTTTTGGCTTCAATATTATGAATATGTGTATCACTACGATCGAGATCCAACAAACTATTTTCATTGGGTGTATGACCATCGAAGGTTTTATTCATGTAAACAGAACAACAATTATTCTCTGATTTTAAATGAATAACCGTATTGCAATAAACATGATCAAATCATATTCATGCTCAACGCAAACACCAAATAACATTTATTTAGGTTCAACACTAATTCCGAAAGTATAGGGATGTGCGATGATGATCATATCAATCTTGGAACCATTTCCAACACACATCGTCACTTCACCCATAACTAGTCTCTGTTCATTCTGCAACTCCCGTTTCGAGTTACTAATCTTAGCAACTGAACTAGTATCAAATACTGAGGGGTTGCTATAAACACTAGTAAAGTACACATCAATAACATGTATATCAAATATACCTTTGTTTACTTTGTCATCCTTCTTATCCGCCATATACTTGGGGTAGTTCCGCTTACAGTGAACAGTCCATTTGCAGTAGAAGCAATTTAGTCTCCGGCTTAGGTCCAGACTTGGGCTTCTTCACTTGAGCAGCAACTTGCTTGCGATTCTTCTTGAAGTTCCCCTTCTTCCCTTTGCCCTTTTTCTTGAAACTAGTGGTCTTGTCAACCATCAACACTTGATGCTTTTCTTGATTTCTAGCTTCGCTGATTTTAGCATCGCGAAGAGCTTGGAAATTGTTTTCGTCATCCCTTGCATATTATACTTCATCACGAAGTTCTAGTAACTTGGTGATAGTGACTAGAGAACTTTGTCAATTACTATCTTATTTGGAAGATTAGCTCCCACTTGATTCAAGCAATTGTAGTACCCAGACAATCTGAGCACATGCTCACTGGTTGAGCTATTCTCCTCCATCTTGTAGGCAAAATACTGTCAGAGGTCTCATACCTCTCCACACGGGCATGAGTCTGAAATACTAATTTCAACTCTTGGAACATCTTATATGTTATGTGGCGTTCAAAACGTTTTTGAAGTCCCGGTTCTAAGCCGTAAAGCATGGTGCACTAAACTATCAAGTAGTCATCATACCGAGCTTTGCCAAATGTTCATAACGTCTGCATCTGCTCCTGTAATAGGTCCGTCACCTAGCGGTGCATCAAGGACATAATTCATCTGTGCAACAATGAGGAAAATCCTCATATCACGGACCAAGTCCGCATCATTGCTACTATCATCTTTCAACTTATATTTCTCTAGGAACATATAAAAAATAAATGGGGAGCTACATCGCGAGCTATTGATCTACAACATAGATGTGCTAATATTACCAGGACTAAGTTCATGATAAATTAAAGTTCAATTAATCATATTACTTAAGAACTCCCACTTAGATAGACATCCCTCTAGTCATCTAAATGATCACGTGATCCAAATCAACTAAACCATGTCCGATCATCACGTGAGATGGAGTAGTTTTCAATGGTGAACATCACTATGTTGATCATATCTTCTATATGATTCACGCTCGACCTTTCGATCTCCACTGTTCCGAGGCCATATCTGCATATGCTAGGCTCGTCAAGTTTAACCCGAGTATTCTGCGTGTGCAAAACTGGCTTGCACCCATTGTATGTGAACGTAGAGCTTATCACACCCGATCATCACGTGGTGTCTCGGCACGACGAACTGTCGCAACGGTGCATACTCAGGGAGAACACTTGTACCTTGAAAGTTAGTAAGGGATCATCTTATAATGCTACCGCCGTACTAAGAAAAATAAGATGCATAAAGGATAAACATCACATGCAATCAATATAAGTGATATGATATGGCCATCATCATCTTGTGCCTTTGATCTCCATCTCCAAAACACCGTCATGATCACCATCGACACCGGCTTGACACCTTGATCTCCATCGAAGCATCGTTGTCGTCTCGCCAACTATTGCTTCTACAACTATCGCTACCGCTTAGTGATAAAGTAAAGCAATTACATGGCGATTGCATTTCATACAATAAAGCAACAACCATAAGGCTCCTGCCAGTTGCCGATAACTTTTACAAAACATGATCATCTCATACAACAAATTATATATCACCACGTCTTGACCATATCACATCACAACATGCCCTGCAAAAACAAGTTAGACGTCCTCTACTTTGTTGTTGCAAGTTTTACGTGGCTGCTACGGGCTTCTAGCAAGAACCGTTCTTACCTACGCATCAAAACCACAACGATTTTTTGTCAAGTGTGTTGTTTTAACCTTCAACAAGGACCGGGCGTAGTCAAACTCGATTCAACTAATGTTGGAGAAACAGACACCCACTAGCCACCTGTGTGTGAAGCACGTCGGTAGAACCAGTCTCGCGTATGCGTACACGTAATGTCGGTCTGGGCCGCTTCATCCACCAATATCGCCGAATCAAAGTATGACATGCTGGTAAGCAGTATGACTATTATCGCCCACAACTCTTTGTGTTCTACTCGTGCATATAACATCTACGCATAGACCTGGCTTGGATGCCACTGTTGGGGAACGCAATAATTTAAAAAAAATTCCTACGCACACGCAAGATCCCACTACTGGGGAAAACCTTATACACAGAACTTTAGTTGTAGCGCGTGTTTCAAAAGCACGCTGGTGCTAAGTAGCAGTAGTGCGCTGGTGTAAACGGCGCTACAGATACAATTGTAGCAGTAGCGCGCCTGAAGATAAAAGCGCTACTACTAAAATTCCCACGACTTAGCCGATAGGCTACACATAGTAGTAGCGATCTACGTAGAACCGCGCTACCGCTACTTGCTTTGTAGCAGCGCGTTTACGATGAAATGCGCTAATGCTAAAGGAAATAAAATTAAATGGAAAGCAAATAGAAAAGTAAATGAAAATGAAAGAAATAGAAAAAGGTGAAAGGAAAAAATAAAATGTGAAGAAAAATAAATGAAAAAGGGGAAAAAAGATAAAGGAATAGCAGTAGCGCGTATCGAGGAAAACGTTGTAGCTAGCTTAGCAGTAGCGCACTTCCTGGAACGCGCTACTGCTAGTTCTGACTTAACCACGCGGTCGTTCTTCCCCACGGCCACTTCCCCCAAATCCAACTCCTCCGCTGTCGCCACCGCCGTCGCCCGTCGGCCGCCGCGCGCTCTCCCGTCACTCACCGCGCACCCTCGACGCCGCCCCCGACCCCGACCTCGACGCCGCCCTCCGCCGCACGCCCGAGCCCCGACCCCGACCTCGACGGCGCCTGCCCCTCCCTCGCCGCAGGCACCCGAGGTGAGCACGCCTGCTCCTCCCCCTCCCCTACCTCTGCCTAGCTAGGGTTCTTCAAATTTTAGTTGCATCAAATTAGTTAGGGTTCATCTATGGGTGGAAATGAATCGGATATAGATGCGGCTCGGATGTTTTCTTAGATGGTGAATAAACACTATTGTAATGCATAATAAAACAAGTAAAATTTGACCACTTATTTCACTTTTAAGTTGGATAATTGGAATATCCGCTACCACTTTCCACCCCTAGGTTCATCAAATTAGATGGTAATTAGGACAGTAGTTCCTAGGTACTAATTAGTTAGTAAGAACTAGGTACTAATTAGGTACTAGTTTATTTTTATTTATAGTAAGTTTATTTTTAGTAAGAACTAGTTGAATTAATAGAACTAGTTAGTAATAACTTGTTATTTTTCTAGTTAAAGCAATTTTTCCCGCATCGACGTCGACGATGCCTATCCCGCATCCTCGTCGTCGACTCGGTGGAGGACACCTGCTTGACCAGATGGGCCATGTCCGGGACTGGGCTCCGCCGGGCTGGTATTGGGAGGCGCTACCTACCGGGGGCGCAGCTTGGTGAGAAGCCAGCCCATCGTTGAACCGAACCTTCTTTGGTGGCGGTCGCGTGGGCCAGTGACGGTGCAGAGGCTTGAGGACCCCACGGAGGTGGTACGTCACCGTGTCAGCGAGGAGGACGTGCACGTCCGTCGCTACTTGTTTGCGTTGGAGCACAGGTTCTCCAATACCTGGCAGGTTCTCGAGGGATCTCACTGGAGCTATGATCATGTGATGGTTCCTTCTCTTTGGGTGTCCACCGCCCGCGCCGATACCCGTCGTGCGCTAGGGTTTTAGTTGTATTAGTGATGTTATATGTATGATACTATTCGGGATGTATTAGTGATAATATTCGACAATGTACGGACGCATGAGATGATTTACTTTTGCTTATTGAATGCATGCTAATTTGAATACTTATTTATTTTACGATTTGGTTTTGCTTATTGAATGCTCATGTCAATATGAGTCCTATAAGATATTTTGAAATGTATATCTTGTGTTGCTCAAATAGGATATGTGCTTGCCCAAGTGGCCGGCCATGTTTGCAGGTTACACCTCCGAGTGGCCTATGTTTTGCCGGAGTGTTGATTCATTTCTGTTCCGGCAAATTTCAGGCGCTCGATATGTCCTATTTTAGCAAAGGTCATGCCGGATTTTTTCGTGAATTTTGGCATGACTTGTGCCAGAATATGTAGAAAATATCGAGTGCCCCGGATTTGTGTGTTGAGTATCCTGGTAGTTGTCTTCGATCGATTTTCAATTAATGATTCAACTATGAACACAGGAAATGTCTGACAACGAAAAAGATTTCGGTATTTGCAAATACTGCGAAGACGAGTGCGGCCTGTGCGACGGAATCTTCCTAGATGATGATAGGTGCTTCAGCATCAAGCTGGACGAGAACTTCGAAGTGGATACAGTAAGTCACAACGACAAGTCTTTTTTCGTAATTAAGCATGACATCTGCTTCATTTGCTTCAACTTATAATATTTTTTACTATTCTACTAGCGTATCCCCTGCCATGCAAGAGTTTTTGTCTTGGATAAGATAGGTTTCAGTCGTACTATGGAGGTAAAGAATGTTTACTTGAAGACCGAGCATGGTTGTATTTTCCACGCAAAATTATACAACGCAGACGACTACACCTATTTTGGATGCAAAACTTGGCGAGCACTATGCAAGACTTATGCATTTGAGCCTGATATGGTTATCACCTTTGATATTCGTCCGGAAGATGATATTGAAGGTAATATCGACATCTGGGTCGATGTGCAGACGCCTCCAGTTATACCATTATGTGAGTTTCTCAACCATATTTATGTCTTTGATATTGTTTATTCAAAAATAGTTGACAACTAATTTCTATTGTCAGCTTATTTCCGTTCAAGCAAACATGTCCAACGCTTGGTAGACAGGACCTACTACTACCCCGGGGCTGAACTAAACTGCGAGGAGATAAGTCATTATGTTTCATGGCTTGAGGATCTTCATACTGTCAAGACAAATTTTCTTCCCGCACTTAGAAATGTTAGTACTTAAAATGTGCGACCAATAGTGTTCGTACTGAACTATGGTCACATCTATTTAGGAAAGATGTTAAGATTTTTACTATTTGTCCTCAGTGCATCTTTTGCATACATTATTTTTTAAGCTAAACTTCATTGCTAAGTATGTTACTATACGATGTTCTTCAACAGGGACTCCCCATGAATGTTGTGCCTCATGGGATCGAGACTAAAGGTACCATGAGTATTGTTAGCTTACGGCCAAGATATCCTACAATGCACTTTAGTGCATTCAGGATTTCTAATAGCGAGGAATGCTTAATAGTGAAAGACTGGAGCAAAATTGTGAAGGAGGAGTGCAGAGAAGTACTAGGGGGCAGCAATCAGAAGCGCATCCCATGATTAGGAGACAGGTTCATCTGCATGCTCCAACTTGATGAAGGAGTGCTACACATGTTTTATGTTATTTTACCTGAGAGAGAGCAGCATGAGTGATTAGCTAGCTAGAAATGAGTTTGAAGATGATGATGTGCTACACTATGACTATGATGATTAAATAGCTAGTGTTGGTGGTAATGACTATGATGATTATTATTAGCTAGTGTTGGTGGTGATTAGATAGCTACCGCAGCTAGTGTTGGTGGTGATTAGCTAGCTAGAATGAGTTTGAAGATGATGATGTGCTACACTATGACTATGGTGATTAAATAAATATTGTTGGTGGTAATGACTATGATGATGATTAAATAGCTTCTGCTGGCGGATTAGATTCAAGTGGAGACAACATGTGGTGCACATCGAAAGTACTACTAGTCCAAACTAGATCAAGTTTGGATTAGTAGTATACTTTTGACATGCACCACATATTGCCTCCACTTGAACCTAATCCACCTTCATTTGACACACTGTTATGGACATAATAATATAAACCTCATAATTGGTATTGTACCAAAATTTGTATAACGGCGTATAAATACACTAAAAATAAAAAAAATGAAAAAAAGAATACTAGTAGCGATGGATAGTAAACACGCTGCTACTAGCTAGATTAGCAGCAGTGCGGGAGAGAACAAGCGCTGCGGCTATGTGTCTCACGCTACTGCTAAGTAATAGCTGTAGCGCCTTATTAGTAACGCGGCAGCACGCGCTACTAGTGGGCATTAAACCCGCACTACTACTAGGGTTTTCCCTAGCAGTGTCCATCTAGGTGATGCATAGCAACGAGAGGGGAGAGTGTAGTCCACGTATCCTCGTAGACCGAAAGCGGAAGCGTTATGACAATGCGGTTGATGTAGTCGTACGTCTTCACGATCCGACTGATCCTAGCACCGAAGGTACGCCACCTCCGCGATCTGCACACGTTCAGCTCGGTGACGTCCCATGAACTCTAGATCCAGTTGAGGTCGAGGGAGAGTTTTGTCAGCATGACGGCGTGATGACGGTGATGATGAAGCTACCGGAGTAGGGCTTTGCCTAAGCACTGCAACGACATGACTGAGGTGGAAATCTGTGGAGGGGGGCACCGCACACGGCTAAACAATCAACTTGTGTGTCTATGGGGTGCCCCCTCCCCCGTATATAAAGGAGTGGAGGAGGGGAGGGCCGGCCCTCTCATGGCGCGCCCAAGGGGGGAGTCCTACTCCCGGTGGGAGTAGGATTCCCCTTTCCCTAGTTGGAGTAGGAGAGGAAGGAAGGAGGAGAGAGGGAGAAGGAAAGGGCGGGCCGGCCCCCACCCAATTCGGATTGGGCTTGGGGGGCGCCCTCCACATGGCCGCCTCCTTATCTCTCTCCCACTAAGGCCCATTAAGGCCCATACACTCCCCGGGGGGTTCCGGTAACCCCCCGGTACTCCGGTAAATGCCCGAACTCACCCGGAACCCTTCCGATGTCCAAACATAGCATTCCAATATATCGATCTTTATGTCTCGACCATTTCGAGACTCCTCGTCATGGCCGTGATCACATCCGGGACTCCGAACTACCTTCGGTACATCCAAACACATAAACTCATAATACCGATCGTCACCGAACGTTAAGCGTGCGGACCCTACGGGTTCGAGAACTATGTAGACATGACCAAGACTCATCTCCGGTCAATAACCAATAGCGGAACCTTGATGCTCATATTGGTTCCTACATATTCTACGAAGATCTTTATCGGTCAAACCGCATAACAACATACGTTGTTCCCTTTGTCATCGGTATGTTACTTGCCCGAGATTCGACCGTTGGTATCTCAATACCTAGTTCAATCTCGTTACCGGCAAGTCTCTTTACTCGTTCCGTAATGCATCATCCCGCAACTAACTCGTTAGTCGCATTGCTTGCAAGGCTTATAGTGATGTGCATTACCGAGAGGGCCCAGAGATACCACTCCGATACACGGAGTGACAAATCCTAATCTTGATCTATGCCAACCCAACAAACACCTTTGGAGACACCTGCAAAGCATCTTTATGATCACCCAGTTACGTTGCGACGTTTGATAGCACACAAGGTGTTCCTCCGGTATTTGGGAGTTGCATAATCTCATAGTCTGAGGAACATGTATAAGTCATGAAGAAAGCAGTAGCAATGAAACTGAAACGATCATAATGCTAAGCTAACGAATGGGTCTTGTCCATCACATGATTCTCCAATGATGTGATCCCGTTCATCAAATGACAACACATGTCTATGGCTAGGAAACTTAACCATCTTTGATTAACGAGCTAGTCAAGTAGAGGCATACTAGGGACACACTGTTTTTTCTATGTATTCACACATGTACTAAGTTTCTGGTTAATACAATTCTAGCATGAATAATAAACATTTATCATGAAATAAGGAAATAAATAATAACTTTATTATTGCCTCTAGGGCATACTTCCTTCAGAAAGTGCATGGAGGGAGAGAGATCCGGTTTCGGCTTAACATCCGAAACGCACACCTTTTCTGGTCGATCGATCTCGTACTCGTCCCTCGAACGGGGGCTCAGGTCCGAGGTTTCCTTAAGTTGGATTCCGCCGGCCGAGCTAATCAAAGGAGCATAAAGCTCCGAACAGGGTTCCCGATCGCGCTCTGCCACCTCGAAGGGGGAGTGCGACTAGGGATCCATCGGGCCCTCAGATGGCCTGTTGGTGAGAATTGTCGATACGCCAGAAGTACTGAGGGGACTCGGATTGCCAATTGGTGAAGCCATCGTCCCAAGGCGATCACACAGCGACCTCTCAATGAAAGCACCAATGTCGGGGTTAATACCGGCAGACCTCGGGTAGGGGGCCCGAGCTGTGAGATCAGATCGATGGGTAACAAGAGACAAGAGACATGATGCTTTTACCCAAGTTCGGGCCCTCTTTAAGGAGGTAAAACCCTACGTCCTGCTCTTGCTTATATTATGGATGTATCAAAGTACATAGTTGATCTACCTCGATATCGTAAACTGTGGTCTAAACCCTAGGGGTAATGGTGATAATGATGAATAAATGAATGACTGCCTCTGCGGACTAAACCCTCTGGCTTATATAGGCACCAGGGGTATCTAAGGTTACACATGGTCGGTTGCCATCCAGGGGTTACATGCCAAACCTAAATAGACATACTTGGAGTACACGCCAAGTCCTCGGTGAAGTCCGATACACTCACGCCACATATTAGAGGCCTTTGTAGTTCCTCCTCTTTAGCGGATCGTCAGGCCGGCCCATGGACTAGGCCGGCTAGGCCGGGACCCCCTAGTCCAGGACACCGTCAGCTGCCGTCTACCATCCTAACGTCAACCATGTTGCAATCTCTGTCGAAGCGCGGGACGGATCGACATCAACGACAACCGCATCATCAGCCGTGTTGCAAAACACTCTTCATGCAAATCTCCGAGCATAACATGACCCATGTTGCAAACATCCATCGTCAAGTGGATTGGACTGAACACGACATAGTCATGTGGCAAACCTCATCAAGACCATCCTGCTATGTATCCAACGACTCGCAACCGGACAAATCTTTTCAATCTATCAGCGGCCGAACGCTTAGCGTCGTCCAAAAACTAACCGGCGCAGTCACCTGAAATGCCGCGGGCATCGCTCGTGGAGCGTTGTGCCAGGAGCCCAAGACCAGGCAAGCTCCCATATTGAACACGACTTTTTTTTAACACAATACAGACACAAGCGCTCATATACACGCGCATACACTAATCTCTATTTTAACACAATACAGACACAAGCGCTCATATACACGCGCATACACTAATCTCTATGAATGCACACATGCACACCCACGACTTGAAGGCATCCCGACACCCAAACGAGGCTAAATTGCAGTACTCACTAACCTACAAGTCACTGGCACGAATCTGCTGATAGCGTGCAGAGACGGATACGGCAGCGTCATGTTCAACCTACCAATCCTCCGAGGTTTCCCCTCTTGATTTCGTCCATTTATCTTATCTATCTACCAACAGCACGAGGTTTCCCATGCTAAGCATCAACTGGAGTAGATGTCAGTAACATTTTCACACAAACAAACAAGCGCTGGAGCACTGCACTGGATCGTCGGGTGATTTACGAAAAGTCAAATCAAATCAAGGATGATTAGTTCCAGATCAGAGCAGGAGGTTGCCGAGCGCGAGGCCGACGCACACCGCCAGCGCGACCCACCACGCGGCGGCCACCGGGTGCCGGGCGGCCCCCGCGCCATCCTCCTCCTCGGGCTCCTCGGTCTCCGCACGGGCGGCTCCTACTCCTCCTGCTCTGAGCGCGGAGTTCTCGGCCTCGAGCATCATCACCCACCGGCGGTGCGCCGAGAGCGCCACCGAGTCCCGCACGAGCAGCGCCGCGAGGCCTCCGCTGCTGGCGGCCGCGGCGGCCAGCTTCTCCTCGGCCTCCCGCGCCCGCGACTGCGACAGGCGCAGCGCCCGCAGCAGGCTGTCCTTACCGTCGCCGTTACCCTTCTCGTCGGCTCCGCCCGTGCTCCCCAACCTTTCCCTGCGCAAAAAGAGGAGAGGGAGAGAGAGGCCACTCAGTCCGAGCAACGCAAATCCGTCGAGGCGAACGCATGGCGCGACAGTAAAAAGAGCACGGCGCCTTGCCTTACCTCGGCAGGTGCAAAGCCGGGAGCGGGCCGAAGAGCTTGGCCGGAGGGGGCAGGTCGCAGTTGAGGAGCAGATCGGCGGACGGCGGCCGTCCCCGGCGGCGCCTCTGGTGGTCGTCGGCGCCGGGCGCGGCCATCAGCAGCATCCCTTCCTCGGCTGAAGCGCCGGGGCCGGGTCTGGTTTGGTGAGGGGGCGTGGGGTTTGGTGCAGAGGAAGGAAGGAGGTAGATGGGGGAGCGGTTGCTGGGAGTAGGCTTCCGCTGGGAAGAAACCGCGCGGGGCAGTGGGTTGCCGCCGCACGGAGGAACCCGTTTCGCGTGAGGCTTGGCTTGTCCAAGTGCCGAGACGAGGAGTGGCGGACGACGTCGTCGTCGTGACGCTGCTTCCGAAACCTGGCGTGCGTGCTTTTCGGTTCGGCCCACCCTTGGGCTCGTCTCGACGGTCGGTCTCTGCGTCTTTGAGGAAGTAAAGTATATATATCGCGCTTCGCAACTTGCAGGGACGGACCCGGCGTTTCCGGCATAGATTATCTGCCGAGTGCGCGACACACGACGGACAGGAGTGAGCACGGACGGAATCGCGGTGGCAGGTTGCCGTCGACAAATGGCGCATGAACGCGACCGACGAATCTCCGCCGGGACGGTCGGGTTAAACAAGCGATTGGCTGGAGACTTTGTTCGAAACGCATCCCAGCCGCGCACGCCTCTTCCGGCGTCCCGTTTTCAGCTGCCATGCGGTTTTTGTCGGCGAGGCGTGAATAGCGCCATGTGTGTCTATTAAGCAGCAGCAGATACACTCCAAACGCCATGCGTGTCTATTAAGCAGCAGCAGATACACTTTCCAGCGTCTGCGTATGTTTTTTGTTTTACTCCTTCCGTCTCTAAATAATAATAATCTTCTTAGAGATTTCTATATGTAGTTCCTATTTCTAAATAATAATATAAGTCTTCTTAGAGATTTCTATATGCACTACATACCGATGTATATAGACATATTTTGGAGCGTAGATTCACTCATTTTGCTCCATATATAGTTCATATTGAAATCTCTAAGATCCACTCCTTTTGCTCCATACCAGTCTCGCCTCGTAGATCCACTCCTTTGCCGATCGCTACTTCTCACGCCGCTACCGGGGAAGGTTTCTTGTTGGGAGCCCAATATTGATGGTTACCATGATGGATGCACATGAGATCACCGTGGGAGGGTACCCGCCGGAGCCATGGAGTTTGTAAAAAAAACTACCATTTCCGCAATAGAAGCTCGTCTATGAGTCAGCCGAGACGACACCTGCGGAAGGAGTTGGATCCAACCCTCCTCCATGTATAGATAATTAGAGATCAAAGATCATACTGGAGGTCGGCTTACCAAGAAAAGCTACCATTGCCGCAGTAGGAGCTCGTCTATGAATCAACTCGGACGACACCCGCGGAAAGAGCTAGATCCAACACCCCTCCATGTTCTCACTGACAATGGATGCCCAGCCCGGTGTTGCCACCATCATGGTCCTTCAAGGCCAAAAAGAAAGCACTCCACCCTATGAATATGGTCCAGCCCGGCGTCGCCACCATCCCGTTCCTTCAAGGCCAAAAGGAAAAGCACTCCACCCTATGGATATGGCCCTCCCCAGCGGCGTGTCCAATCCATGGCTGAGGTCGACGTCGTCACCAGATCCGTAAGAAAGCCAACTTCGGAACCCCAGCGGTCGGTATGATCTGATGGAACTGAATGGAATTAACCTCCCGAACAACGCTAGAGCGCCGAGGTACCTTGGTTGGAACGGAGAGAAATAAGGGAGAGGAGGACCAACGCATCACGAACACCATCTCGATAACACAATCACCACACCGGAGGGGAACATAGTGTGAGAGATTTAGGAAGAACCGTGGAGGCGAGTCGGACCGACGGTTGTGCCGGAGGAGTGCCTTCACACAGAGATGGGATCAGAGGCCGCGCCCTATTGTGGCCATGGGAAAATATTTGTGTAGGAAAGGAGGACTCGATGGTAGGGAAAATACAGGAGAGAGGGATCAATCCTGGGAGAGAGAAGGTTGTGTTGTACGCTGGTCATCTTGCGGTGTGCATGTTCTGTAGTTGTAATTAAATTGAAAAGGAAACAATAGTCTCTTTGGTGACAAGGTTTCAGGGAATGGGTACATGTAAAATGTAATTGATCACACGATTTGTTGTCAACATGTGGTGGACCCTCCTGCAATTGCTTGTGTGGTTGGATTGTTGATGTGGACAACCTGCATGTTAAGATAAATATGATAGCGGGGATGGGTCTCTTAGGTATATATAGGATGAGCTCTTGCCAACATCTCTAGGGTTTAGAAAGGTATTTTGGATACATTGAAGGAAATTCAGGGTTTCGCCACTTTACTAGTTATTTTGAGGCTTGTTCATCATCATTTCAAATTCATTTAAATTTATTTATGGTGCACTTTGGTCATTTGCATACAATTCTATTTAAGTACCTTCAAGTAATTTTTGCCAATTTTAGGATCAAACTATAACACACTTGTAGTTCAATTTTGTAACACTTTTCGTAAATGTCCAGAATTTATAGTAAATGGAGTATAGCAAAGAAGCTCAAAAACACAAAATCTTTTGATAGTAGGCATCCAATATGGTCTAATTTGTGTGAAAAACAACATAAGTCAAAATTTCAATCTTATTTGTGGTAGCTGATTCCTAAAACCCCCCATTTTGGAACTTCAAAAATCGAAAATCAATTTTTTCCCATAACAAGTTGGAAACTCCTTTTGTCATTCTTGTTTGGCATGCCAACCCACATGTGTCTGCCAAATATGGTCACCTTATCATCAAATATGCCATGGATATGGCCATGAGCTTGATCATTTGTCTTGGAAGCCATGAATCTTCATACATGGTATTCCATTTTGTGAACACCTTTTTAAGAAATTGCCGTGTTCATAGTTTATTATTTTCCTGACATCCAGTACACATAGGACTCCATGTGAAAGATTGCAATTTTCTTCATTTTAATTTGTGTTACTTGACTCACAAAAAAACATCTGTGGCATTTCACAAACGAAAAATCAATGTCTTCCCATAAAAGTTGGAAACTCTCTTTGCCATTCTTATTTGGCATGCCAAGCCACATGTGTGTGTGTGAACATAATTTTTTGAAAGCTATGATTCCTCATGCATGATAGTCCATTTTGTGAACATATTTTTAGAAAAATCATTGTGTTCCTAGTTTATCCTTTTTCCTCGCAAGCATTACACAAAAAATGACTACATGCGAAAGGATTGCAATTTTTGGATTTTTTTTTCTTCATTTTCTTTGATTTTTAAATGAGGTCAAAATTACACACATGGCTATTCATAGCAAGGGGTTAACTCTTTGAACTTTTTTGTGGATATTGTATACAATTCTACTTGGGTACCTTAAACATTTTTTGTCAATTTTTAGAACCAAAATTTAACACACCTTTGCTCGGCATTCCGGTAATTCATATGATCAATAGAATATAGCAATGAAGATCAAGAATTCAAAATCTTATCCACATGTTTACAGACTGAGCCACCAAACCCGTCGGAAGACACCGGGCACGAGAGGTGCAACCTAAGTGGATTTATTGGATCCTGGGGAACCATCACAAGTACGGTCGTGAAAGAGTAGAATGAGAAAGCTAATGAATCTTAAACCCATTGTTAAAAAGAAAAAATAGAGGATAAATAATAATAATATAGTATAGTTAGGGAATAAAAGAGGGTCAAGCATGATCACCTATTGCAAACTGCAAATATCGTGGTCGGCATACCCCCGGGGTATGCTCCCTTGACGGGCACTCCAGGACCCGCCTAAGAAAAATGCAACCCATTAATTGACCCCTCGTTAGAGTAGTATAAGTACATCCTCGACTATAGCACGAGTAGAGTCGAGTTCTTGTACTAACCTAAGAGCATATATGCCGAAATATTTCCACGTTCAAGCAGCTAATCAGTAAATGACTTCTCCGTAACAGTTTGAATATTGGTCGCAACGTCCCAAGGTGGTACGTATCCTATAAAATCTGTCACAGTCATTAATAGGAATATGACAACTCCGAGACACCGAACAAATTCCCTAAGAATAAAAAAACGTTATGATTAAGTGGAAAAGTTGTATCTGAGAGATAAAATGATTTATTTCGACGGTTGCATGACCGTTCTTTTCTGTCAGTTCAGCTCTCTACCGGGACCCAACACAAGTATTCATCCTTCCCAATTTGAAAAAGGTGTTTCCGAAAGCTTACCGTCTTCCACACGGATGCTACAGCCGCTATCACTTTTGCAGGAGTGATTAGAAAGGAGGAGCCGACGAAGCATGAACTAAAAAGATTGAAAATTGGTATTATGCATAATATAAAACGACAAAGGTACCTGACTTCGTAGGATACTTTGATAGACTAGTAGAATGGCAAAAACTACTTTGAATTGAAACCCTACTACTCTATATCAGTCTAATCTAATTCGGATTGCTCTACCGGGTCAAAAAACAAGGGATCGCCTACTATAGGTATGAAACTGGGAAAGTATCAACTCATTAAAGAATTTTGAGGGCATGCTTAGGTTAATGAATATGTTTCATTCATATATAATGCGTACAACCTGTGTATGTTCTATCATATTGGAATTCCACTATAGGAATTCGATAGGAATTTTCGACTCCTTACTCCAGAGCATACTTATTCTAGAAATTGTAGGTTTTCAAATTGAGGACCAACTGTGCTCCGCAAGTGAGAGAAGAGATCTCAAAAGAAACCTGTTCACTAAAATCCAAATAGAAAAAGACAACTACTTATTAAACATGTAGTTGAGTGCTCGATCGTTGTTCGGATCTTGACCGAGTCCGCGACCTCGTAGGGCAGATTTTGCTAAAACTCGAGCAGTTTCTTGAAAACTTGCTTCAGATATGAAACTTTGGGTATTCAGGGAAGCCCTTGTTATTCCCTAATTCCATTTCAGTGGAAATATAGGGATGAAAGTTTCTCTCCTACTGATTTCGATTGCACATCTAATGAAAATATATGCAAATGAATGTTCAAAAGCAAGGCTATCCCCTTTGTCGTTACCCTTAAAATAAAATTAATAAAAAAACATACCCTACATAACATATCCAACTCTTCTTGGTTCAGGGTCTTCCGTTTTCGAAGACTAGTAAAATAGGCGGATTCTGGAACCCCAAGGATTCAATGGTTCTCAAGGACAAATGATTGATTTACCTATTCAAAGCAATTTACGCGCGGGACTTTCTTTGACATAATATATAATTTCTTGCTATGGAGCCCGCGCTCTGATTTTTTTTCTATTTGGAGCTTCTTCCAAAGTAATGAAAATGCTCTTGGCTTGACATAGCCTGTTCTATTCATTCCAAACCAAATTTGCGCTGGGTTTAAGTAACATAGTACACGATGGAGCTCGAGAGGATAGATTTTTTTATCAAGGGAAATAATACAACAGGTCAAAATAAGAACGGAGAAGATTCGTTGATACGAAGCTGGTCCATTTTACATTGTTTTTAGTATAATAAACAGGTTTAAGCCATGGAAGACATGAGTCACTAAAGTGACCCGGTACAACTTTCCTCCTCCCCTCTTGATTCCTTCTAGCACCACTTAAACACTGCGGAAAGGTTCTTAAATTAAATTTGGTTAATATTTATTAACCCCATAAAAAGAAATAATAAAGGCCATTTCTTCGCAAGGAGGTGCCTGGAAGTGGAACAGAGGATCCGGTGGGAAGAAATCCCCAAGAGCAGGGCAAGTCTCGAAAAGGCTGAGCACGAGGAAACTTTACAATGTTACAAAGAACTTCAGGACATTATCGCAATTCTTGGCTTGGATGAATTATCGGAAGAGGATCGTTTAACTGTAGCAAGAGCAAGAATTATTTTATCGATGCAAATTGGATTTGGATAGAAGGGTACATTCTTCCTAATGTTTTAGATAGAAGAAACATTTCTTCTATTTAAAATATTAGAAAGAATTTTGTGCTTGGACAGGAATCTTTCAATCAGTGGAATCTTTTGTCAACAAGTGTCAAATCTGTCGGCAAGCTAAGGTAGACCATTAAAAACTCCCTGGCTATTATTCCTGCAATATAAACTAGGGGATATAGGGGGTAACACTGTCCCCATAAATTCCTTTTTTTCCTTTTCTTTTTTTATCCGGAATTGAACAAAAAATAAATTATGGAAGATGTTTTCTTCATTTTCCATTTCGGTAGGAAAATGCAGTCGGATGTTTGGGGTACTATAAGTGACCAAGGGGTGGTAACTCATATTACAGGGGGAAACTTTGCCAGGAAGAAAAGCTGGATCGACGTGTTATAAGCCGTCACCGTAGCAGAGAGAAGCTCTCTAATCACACCTGCTTCCTTAGCTCTATCCAGAATTGCAGATAGTGCATCACCTACTAGGTGAAAAAGCAAAGAAAAAAGTAGGCTGTGAAATGATAGGAAATATGCCATGCAGATCGGATGACCCGGCTTATCTTTGCAGTTAGTAAAAGAAAATTAATGAACCTACAAATATCGGCAAAACAACAAGTATTGTTAACCAAGGAAAATAACTCATGATAAAGTGATAAAAAAACCTTCAATGGAAGAGTTTACTTTTTTTGGCAAATTTTCTGTAAATTTGAAGTTGAACTTAATTAAACAAGCCAAGCAATTCCATTTGCTCACAATCACAAGAAATTTGTCCTCTGCCATATTTTCTTCTTAAGAAATTGTGCATATAGAAACCTCTAAAGAAAAAAAAGGAGACCGTCTGTCTTCTGGATTTGGAGAAGTGCTGATTTTCAAGAACGCGAATCCTATGATATGGTGGGAATCCTAGCACTTTCTTCTTCTTTATTCGCTGTTGCTCATATACAAGAAGTGCAATGGATCCAGAACGCAGCGGAGAGTTGAAGCTCAAATAGCAATTATTCGAAGCACTTCTTTTTCCATTACACTATTTCGGAAACCTAAGGACTTGGTCGTATGGATATGGAAGATACAGGATTTTGGACTATTAATTAGTCCAAAAAATACTACTAATTTTGCGACAAAACCACTCATTCCTGGTAAGGCAAGAGAAGACATTGAAAAGCTACTAAACATGGTGTTTGTATTGCAAAATGGAGAGGGAACTACTTGCTAATGGTAGTAAAACCGCCCTGCTCTTCTTGGTTAGTATGGAGAGAAGTTATCCGAAAGGTTGAAAGATGCCAATGTGAGCTAGCGTCTCGTTATGCTTTATCATCAAAGAATACCAAAAGGTATTTCCGGAGAAAAAACGTGATTCATTAAAGATTGGAAGGTAGCAGGTGCATTAGTGAGTCCAAATGGCATCACTAAGTATTCATAATGACAAAAATATGTCCTAAAATTTATGAATGACTTGATGTTGGGGAACGCAGTAATTTAAAAAAAATCCTACGATCACGCAAGATCTATCTAGGAGAAGCATAGCAACAAGCGGGGAGAGTGTGTCCACGTACCCTCATAGACCAAAAGCGGAAGCGTTTTATCAACGCGGTTGATGTAGTCGTACGTCTTCACGATCCGACCGATCTTAGCACCGAACGTACGGCACCTCCGTGTTCAGCACACGTTCAGCTCAATGACGTCCCTCGTACTCTTGATCCAGTTGAGGCCGAGGGAGAGTTTCGTCAGCGCGACGACGTGGCGACGGTGATGATGAAGTTACCGGCGCAAGGCTTCGCCTAAGCACTACGACGATATGACCGAGGTGTGTAACTGTGGAGGGGGGCACCGCACACGGCTAAGAGATTGTCTGTTGTGTTTTGGGGTGCCCCCTTGGCCACATATATAAAGGAGGGAGGAGAAGGAGGCCGGCCTAGGAGGGGCGTGCCTATAGGGGGAGTCCAACTAGGATTCCCAATCCTAGTTGGAGTCCCCTTCCTTTTCCAAGAGGGGAGAGAGGGAAGGAGTAGGAGAGGGAGAAGGAAAGAGAGGGGGACGCCACCCCCTCCCTAGTCCAATTCAGACTTGCCATGGGGGGCGCGCGGCCACCCCTTGAGGCCCTTCTCTCCTTTCCCGTATGGCCCATTAAGGCCCACTACTTCCCCCGGCGAATTCCCGTAACTCTCCGGTACTCCGAAAAATACCCGAATCACTCGGAACCTTTCCGATGTCCGAATATAGCCTTCCAATATATCGATCTTTACCACTCGACCATTTCGAGACTCCTCGTCATGTCCGTGATCTCATTCGGGACTCCGAACAAACTTCGTTCATCTAATCACATAAATCATAATCGTCATTGAACGTTAAGCGTGCGGACCCTACGGGTTCGAGAACTATGTAGACATGACCGAGACACATCTCCGGTCAATAACCAATAGCGGAACCTGGATGCTCATATTGGCTCCTACATATTCTACGAAGATCTTTATCGGTCAAACCGCATAACAACATACGTTGTTCCCTTTGTCATCGGTATGTTACTTGCCCGAGATTTGATCGTCGGTATCATCATACCTAGTTCAATCTTGTTACCGGCAAGTCTCTTTATTCGTTCCGAAATGCATCATCCCGCAACTAACTCATTAGTCACATTGCTTGCAAGGCTTATAGTGATGTGCATTACCGAGAGGGCCCAGAGATACCTCTCCGAAACACGGAGTGACAAATCCTAATCTCGATCTATGCCAACCCAACAAACACCTTCGGAGACACCTGTAGAGCATCTTTATAATCACCCAGTTACGTTGTGACGTTTGATAGCACACAAGGTGTTCCTCCGGTATTCGGGAGTTGCATGATCTCATAGTTAGAGGAACATGTATAAGTCATGAAGAAAGCAGTAGCAATAAAATTAAACGATCATTTATGCCAAGCTAACGGATGGGTCTTGTCCATCACATCATTCTCTTAATGATGTGATCCCGTTCATCAAATGACAACACATGTCTATAGTCAGGAAACATGACCATCTTTGGTAAACAAGCAAGTCAAGTAGAGGCATACTAGGGACACTCTGTTTTGTCTATGTATTCACACATGTACTAAGTTTCCGGTTAATACAATTCTAGCATGAATAATAAACATTTATCATGATGTAAGGAAATAAATAATAACTTTATTATTGCCTCTAGGGCATATTTCCTTCAGTCTCACACTTGCACTAGAGTCAATAATCTAGTTCACATTGCCATGTGATTTAACACCAATAGTTCACATCATTATGTGATTAACACCCATAGTTCACATCGCCATGTGACCAACACTCAAAGGGTTTACTATATTCAATAATCTAGTTCACATCGTTAATATGATTAACACCCAAGAGTAATAAGGTGTGATCATGTTTTGCTTGTGAGAGAAGTTTTAGTCTACGGGTCTGCCACATTCAGTTCCGTAAGTATTTTGCAAATTTCTATGTCTACAATGCTCTGCACGGAGCTACTCTAGCTAATCGCTCCCACTTTCAATATGTATCCAAATTGAGACGCAGAGTCATCTGGATCAGTGTAAAAGCTTGCATCGACGTAACTCTTTACGACAAACTTTTAGTTACCTCCATAACCGAGAAATATTCCCTTAGTCTTCTAAGGGTAATTTTGACCGTTGTCCAGTGATCCACTCCTGGATCACTATTGTACCCTCTTGCCAAACTCATGGTGAGGTACACAATAGGTCTGGTACACAGCATATCATACTTTATGGAACCTATGACTAAGGCATAGAGAATGACTTTCATTCTCTTTCTATTTTCTGCCGTGGTCGGGTTTTGAGTCTTACTCAACTTCACACCTTGCAACACAGGTAAGAACTCCTTCTTTGAATGTTCCATTTTGAACTACTTCAAAATCTTGTCAAGGTATGTACTCATTGAAAAATCTTATCAAGCGTCTTGATCTATCTCTATAGATCTTGATGCTCAATGTGTAAGAAGCTTCACCAAGGTCTTTCTTTGAAAAACTCCTTTCAAAGACTCCTTTATGCTTTCTAGAAAATTCTACATCATTTCCGATCAACAATATGTCACTGACATATACTTATCAGAAAGGCTGTAGTGCTCCCACTCACTTTCTTGTAAATACAGGCTTCAACGCAAGTCTGTATAAAACTATATGCTTTGATCAACTCATCAACGCGTATATTCCAACTCCGAGATGCTTGCACCAGTCCATAGATGGATCGCTGGCGCTTGCACATTTTTGTTAGCATCTTTAGGATTGAAAAAACTTCTGGTTGCATCATATACAACTCTTCTTTAAGAATTCCATTAAGGAATGCAGTTTTTGATTCCATTTGCCAGATTTCATAAAATGTGGCAATTGCTAACATGATTCGGACAGACTTAAGCATCGATATGAGTGAGAAAATCTCATCGTAATCAACACCTTGAACTTGTAGATAGTAACACTACTATCAGCGTCCGTCTTCCTCTTGAAGATCCATTTATTCTCAAATGGCTTGCTGATCATCGAGCAAGTCAACCAAAGTCCATACTTTGTTTCTCATACATGGATCCCATCTCAGATTTCATGGCCTCAAACCATTTTGTGGAATCTGGGCTCATCATCGCTTCCACATAGTTTGTAGGTTCGTCATGGTCTAGTAACATGAATTCCAGAACAGGATTACTATACCACTTTGGTGCGGAACGTGCTCTGGTTAACCTACGAGGTTCGGTAACAACTTGATCTGAAGTTTCATGATCATCATCATTAACTTCGTCACTAATTGGTGTAGGCATCACTGGAACTGATTTCTGTGATGAACTACTTTCCAATTTGGAAGAAGGTACAATTACCTCATCAAGTTCTACTTTCCTCCCACTCACTTCTTTCGAGAGAAACTCCTTCTCTAGAAAGGATCCATTCTTAGCAACGAATATCTTGCCTTCGGATCTGTGATAGAAGGTGTACCCAACAGTCTCCTTTGGGTATCCTATGAAGACACATTTCTCCGATTTGGGTTCGAGCTTATCAGGTTGAAGCTTTTTCACATAAGCATCGCAACCCCAAACTTTAAGAAACGACAACTTGGGTTTCTTGCCAAACCATAGTTCATAAGGTCTCGTCTCAACGGATTTAGATGGTGCCCTATTTAACGTGAATGCAGCTGTTTCTAATGCATAACCCCAAAAATGATAGCGGTAAATCAATAAGAGACATCATAAATCGCACCATATCTAATAAAGTACGGTTATGACGTTCGAACACACCATTACGCTGTGGTGTTCCAGGTGGCGTGAGTTGCGAAACTATTCCACATTGTTTCAAATGAAGACCAAACTCATAACTCAAATATTCTCATCCACGATCTCAGATCATAGAAACTTTATTTTCTTGTTACGATGATTTTCCACTTCACTCTGAAATTCTTTGAACTTTTCAAATGTTTCAGACTTATGTTTCATTAATTAGATATAGCCATATCTGCTTAAATCATCAGTGAAGGTCAGAAATAACGATACCCGCCGCGAGCCTCAACACTCATCGGACCGCATATATCGGTATGTATTATTTCCAACAAGTCTGTTGCTCGCTCCATAGTTCCGGAGAACGGAGTCTTAGTCATCTTGCCCATGAGGCATGGTTCGCAAGCATCAAGTGATTCCAAAAGCCCATCAGCATGGAGTTTCTTCATGCGCTTTACACCAATATGACCTAAATGGCAGTGCCACAAATAAGTTGCACTATCATTATTAACTTTGCATCTTTTGGCTTCAATAGTATGAATATGTGTATCACTACGATCGAGATTCAATAAACCTTTTATATTAAGTGTATGACCATAGAAGGTTTTATTCATGTAAACAGAACAACAATTATTCTTTGATAAATGAATAACTGTATTGCAATGAACATGATCCAATCATATTCATGCTCAACGCAAACATGAAATAACATTTATTTTAGGTTCAACGCTAATCCCAGAGGTAAAGGGAGTGTGCGATGGTGATCTTATCAACCTTGGAATCACTTCCAACTCACATCATCACCTCGCCCTTAACTAGTCTTTGTTTATTTTTGCAACTCCCGTTTCGAGTTACTACTCTTAGCAACTGAACGAGTATCAAATACTGAGGGGTTGCTATAAACACTAGCAAAGTATACATCAATAACATGTATATCAAATATACCTTTGTTCACTATGCCATCCTTCTTAGCCGCCAAGTATCTAGGGCAGTTCCACTTCCAGTGACCATTTCCTTTGCAGTAGAAGCACTTAGTTTCAGGCTTGGGTCTAGCTTTTGGCTTATTCATGGGAGTGGCAACTTGCTTGCCATTCTTCTTGAAGTTCCTTTTCTATTCCTTTGCCCTTTTACTTGAAACTAGTGGTCTTGCCATCAACACTTGATGCTTTTTCTTGATTTCCAGCTTCGCCGATTTCAGCATTGCGAAGAGCTCGGGAATTGATTTCGTCATCCCTTGCATATTATAGTTCATCACGAAGTTCTAGTAGCTTGGTGATAGTGACTAGAGAACACTATCAATCACTATATTATCTGGAAGATTAACTTCCACTTGATTCAAGTGATTGTAGTGTTGGGGAACGTAGTAATTTCAAAAAAATTCCTACGCACATGCAAGATCATGGTGATGCATAGCAACGAGAGGGGAGAGTGTTGTCCACGTACCCTCGTAGACCGAAAGCGGAAGCGTTAACACAACGCTGTTGATGTAGTCGTACGTCTTCACGATCCGACCGATCAAGTACCGAACGTACGGCACCTCCGAGTTCAGCACACGTTCAGCTCGATGACGTCCCTCGAACTCCGATCCAGCCGAGTGTTGAGGGAAAGTTTCATCAGCACGACGGCGTGGTGACAATGATGATGTTCTACCGACGCAGGGCTTCGCCTAAGCACCGCTACGATATTATCGAGGTGTAATATGGTGGAGGGGGGCACCGCACACGGCTAAGAGATCAATAGATCAATTGTTGTGTCTCTGGGGTGCCCCCTGCCCCCGTATATAAAGGAGCAAGGGGGAGGCTGCCGGCCAAGGAGGAGGGCGCGCCAAGGGGGGAGTCCTACTCCCACCGGGAGTAGGACTCCTTTCCTTGTTGGAGTAGGAAAAGGGAAGGGAGAAGGAGAAAGAAGGAAGGGGGCGCCCCCCCTCCCTAGTCCAATTCGGACTAGTCCATGGGGAGGGGTGCGGCCACCCTTTGGGGCTTTTCTCTCCTTTCCCGTATGGCCCATTAAGGCCCAATACGAATTCCCGTAACTCTCCGGTACTCCGAAAAATACCCGAATCACTCGGAACCTTTCCGATGTCCGAATATAGTCGTCCAATATATCGATCTTTACGTCTCGACCATTTCGAGACTCCTCGTCATGTCCCCGATCTCATCCGGGACTCTGAACTCCTTCGGTACATCAAAACTCATAAACTCATAATAAAACTGTCATCGTAACCTTAAGCGTGCGGACCCTACGGGTTCGAGAACTATGTAGACATGACCGAGACACGTCTCCGGTCAATAACCAATAGCGGGACCTGGATGCCCATATTGGCTCCCACATATTCTACGAAGATCTTTATCGGTCAAAACGCATAACAACATATGTTGTTCCCTTTGTCATCGGTATGTTACTTGTCCGAGATTCGATCGTCGGTATCTCAATACCTAGTTCAATCTCGTTACCGGCAAGTCTCTTTACTCGTTCCGTAATACATCACCCCGCAACTAGCTCATTAGTTGCAATGCTTGCAAGGCTTATAGTGATGTGCATTACCGAGTGGGCCCAGAGATACCTCTCCGACAATCGGAGTGACAAATCCTAATCTCGAAATACGCCAACCCAACAAGTGCCTTTGGAGACACCTGTAGAGCACCTTTATAATCACCCAGTAACGTTGTGACGTTTAGTAGCACACAAAGTGTTCCTCCGGTAAACGGGAATTGCATAATCTCATAGTCATAGGAACATGTATAAGTCATGAAGAAAGCAATAGCAACTTACTAAACGATCGAGTGCTAAGCTAACGGAATGGGTCAAGTCAATCACATCATTCTCCTAATGATGTGATCCCGTTAATCAAATGACAACTCATGTCTATGGCTAGGAAACATAACCATCTTTGATCAACGAGCTAGTCAAGTAGAGGCATACTAGTGACACTCTGTTTGTCTATGTATTCACACATGTATCAAGTTTCCGGTTAATACAATTCTAGCATGAATAATAAACATTTATCATGATATAAGGAAATAAATAATAACTTTATTATTGCCTCTAGGGCATATTTCCTTCATGTAGTACCCAGACAATCTGAGCACATGCTCACTGGTTGAGCTATTCTCCTCCATCATGTAGGCAAAGTACTGTCAGAGGTCTCATACCTCTCGACACGGGCATGAGTCTGAAATATTAATTTCAACTCTTGGAACATCTTATATGCTCCATGACATTCAAAACATTTTTGAAGTCCCGGTTTTAAGCCGTAAAGCATGGTGCACTAAACTATCATGTAGCCATCATATCGAGCTTGCCAAACGTTCATAACATTTGCATATACTCATGCAATAGGTCTGTCACCTAGCGGTGCATCAAGGACATAATTCTTCTGTGCAGCAATGAGGATAATCCTCCCTAGTCCGCATCATTGCTACTATCATCTTTCAACTTAGTTTTCTCTAGGAACATATCAAAAAATAAAACAGGGGAGCTTTACGCGAGCTATTGATCTACAACATAGATATGCAAATACTATCATGACTAAGTCCATGATAAATTAAGGTTCAATTAATCAAATTACTTAAGAACTCCCACTTAGATAGACATCCCTCTAGTCATCTAAATGATCACGTGATCCAAATCAACTAAACCATGTCCGATCATCACGTGAGATGGAGTAGTTTTCAATGGTGAACGTCATTATGTTGATCATATCTTCTATATGATTCACGCTCGACCTTTCGATCTCCAGTGTTCCGAGGCCATATCTGCATATGCTAGGCTCGTCAAGTTTAAGCCGAGTATTCTGCGTGTGCAAAACTGGCTTGCACCCGTTGTATGTGAACGTAGAGCTTATCACACCCGATCATCACGTGGTGTCTCGGCACGACGAACTGTAGCAACGGTGCATACTCAGGGAGAACACTTATACCTTGAAATTTAGTGAGAGATCATCTTATAATGCTACCGCCGTACTAAGAAAAGTAAGATGCATAAAGGATAAACATCACATGCAATCAATATAAGTGATATGATATGGCCATCATCATCTTGTGCCTTTGATCTCCATCTTCAAAGCACCGTCATGATCACCATCGTCACCGGCTTGACACCTTGATCTCCATCGAAGCATCGTTGTCGTCTCGCCAACTATTGCTTCTACGACTATCGCTACCGCTTAGTGATAAAGTAAAGCAATTACATGGCAATTGCATTGCATACAATAAAGCAACAACCATATGGCTCCTGCCAGTTGCCGATAACTCTGTTACAAAACATGATCATCTCATACAACAAATTATATCACATCATGTCTTGACCATATCACATCACAGCAAGCCCTGCATCCAACAATACCGCTAAATCAAAGTATGACATGCTGGTAAGCAGTATGACTATTATCGCCCACAACTCTTTGTGTTCTACTCGTGCATATAACATCTACGCATAGACCTGGCTCGGATGCCACTGTTGGGGAACGCAGTAACTTCAAAAAATTTCCTACGATCACACAAGATCTATCTAGGAGAAGCATAGCAACGAGCGGGGAGAGTGTGTCCACGTACCCTCGTAGACCGAAAGCGGAAGCGTTTTATCAACATGGTTGATGTAGTCGTACGTCTTCATGATCCGACCGATCCAAGTACCGAACGTACGGCACCTCCATGTTCTGCACATGTTCCGCACGATGATGTCCCTCAAGCTCTTGATCCAGTTGAGGCCGAGGGAGAGTTTCGTCAGCACGACAGCGTGGCGACGGTGATGAGGAAGTTACCGGCGCATGGCTTCGCCTAAGCACTACGACGATATGACCGAGGTGTGTAACTGTGGAGGGGGGCACCGCACAGGCTAAGAGATTGTCTGTTGTGTTTTGGGGTGCTCCCTTGGCCACGTATATAAAGGAGGGAGGAGGAGGAGGCCGGCCTAGGTGGGGCGCGCCTATAGGGGGAGTCCAACTAGGATTCCCAATCCTAGTTGGAGTCCCCTTCCTTTTCCAAGAGGGGAGAGAGGGAAGGAGTAGGAGAGGGAGAAGGAAAGAGAGGGGGGCGCCGCTCCCTCCCTAGTCCAATTCAGACTTGCCATGGGGGGCGCGCGGCCACCCCTTGAGGCCCTTCTCTCCTTTCCCGTATGGCCCATTAAGGCCCACTACTTCCCCTGGCTAATTCCCGTAACTCTCCGGTACTCCGAAAAATACCCGAATCACTCGGAACCTTTCCGATGTCCGAATATAGCCTTCCAATATATCGATCTTTACCTCTCGAACATTTCGAGACTCCTCGTTATGTCCGTGATCTCATTCGGGACTCCGAACAAACTTCGGTCATCTAATCACATAACTCATAATACAAATCGTCATCGAACGTTAAGCGTGCGGACCCTACGGGTTCGAGAACTATGTAGACATGACCGAGACACATCTCCGGTCAATAACCAATAGCGGAACCTGGATGCTCATATTGGCTCCTACATATTCTATGAAGATCTTTATCGGTCAAACCGCATAACAGCATACGTTGTTCCCTTTGTCATCGGTATGTTACTTTCCCGAGATTCGATCGTCGGTATCATCATACCTAGTTCAATCTTGTTACCGGCAAGTCTCTTTACTCGTTCCGAAATGCATCATCCCGCAACTAACTCATTAGTCACATTGCTTGCAAGGCTTATAGTGATGTGCATTACCGAGAGGGCCCAGAGATACCTCTCCGAAACACGGAGTGACAAATCCTAATCTCGATCTATGCCAACCCAACAAACACCTTCGGAGACACTTGTAGAGCATCTTTATAACCACCCAGTTACGTTGTGACGTTTGATAGCACACAAGGTGTTCCTCCAGTATTCGGGAGTTGCATGATCTCATGGTCAGAGGAACATGTATAAGTCATGAAGAAAGCAGTAGCAATAAAACTAAACACTCATTTATGCCAAGCTAATGGATGGGTCTTGTCCATCACATCATTCTCTTAATGATGTGATCCCGTTCATCAAATGACAACACATGTCTATAGTCAGGAAAGATGACCATCTTTGATAAACAAGCTAGTCAAGTAGAGGCATACTAGGGACACACTGTTTTGTCTATGTATTCACACATGTACTAAGTTTCCGGTTAATACAATTCTAGCATGAATAATAAACATTTATCATGATGTAAGAAAATAAATAATAACTTTATTATTGCCTCTAGGGCATATTTCCTTCACTTGGGAATCCCTGATTAAAGGTTTTAGTCCGTGCCTGGCAGTTTCAGCCATGGTCCAGTCCAGCAGCCTCTTTTCGATCCAAGAGTCACATGAGAAGAAAGCTTCCGGTTAGCTTCAGTTAGGGTTAGTTAAATAGAACGGGATAATATCTACTGTAGGGATACTTTTGATTTTCTTTGAAATATGTTTCACCACGAAAAGAAGAGTGCAAATAATAATATGTATAAAGAGCACAAGAAAAGGATAGTTTATGTCATGATACCAAAAAGAAATAGCAAGAATCTGAAAGAAAAGATGATCTCCCATACAACTAAAAAAAGTAATTTCCTTCTTGAATGGCAGTTCCAAAAAACGTACTTCAATGTCAAAAAAGTGTATTCGTAAAACTTTGGAAGAAAAAGACTTATTTTTTTTCGAACGTTTTCAATCAAACCTTCTCGTAGAAGTATTTTTACAAAGTTTTCGGTAATATTAGTAGATGCTATTCGAACCCTTCCTTTAATTAAGATTAGAATTCTTATTCTAACAAATTACCTAAGTTTCAAACCATAATTTTTATCACTAATCAGTTTGATCTTTTTTCCCACCTTCAGAAGAATGAAGCATAGGTAGATATAGAGCCTTCGTTCAAATTTTCTGAAAGGTAACTATCCCGGAAGATCCTCCACCCGACGGCCGACTGGACCTCCAGCCTGTCTTTAGCATCCAAGCCCCAACCGTCAATCGCCTAATGTCCAGGGCTTCCACTCTGCTAGCGCCACCTGACAAATCTGGGCAAGGGCGTCTAGTGACATTTTAAGGAAATGTTAATACAATGTAAAACAATGTTCACACATTTTTTTAAAAGCTTGTATCATTCAATAAAATATTCATGACAATAAAAGAATATTCACTCGTTTCAAAAATATGTTCATGACATTTTAAGAAAATATTAATACTACAATGTAAAAAAATGTTCGCAGAATTTCAAGCAAACATTGTGCACCATTCAAAGAAATGTTCAACGTGTATTTGAAATAAATAAATAAATAATTATATATATATATATGTATATATAATGTTTTTTAAAATGTTCAACGTGTATCAAAGATTTGTTCTAGGTGTATATGAAAAATGTAAAATGTGTATTGAAAAAATTAGACATGTAAAAAATATTTAAAAGTAAAACAAGTCCGAAAAACCAATAAAAAACACAGAAAACCCAATATAAAAAATTCGATAAAAACCCTCGCTGAAGCTTCTAAAACCGGTACAAACCAAGTCCAACCAGCGGGTTACTGGTGAGGCCGAATGAAACCGTCTCGCCAGCCCGGCCCACAAAGCCAGGCCATTTCCCGCGATAGTAGGCAACGAAGCGCGGGAAAGGCAATTGACGCTGAGCATTAACCGCCTGTGCCCCTTCCCCGTCCTCCATCCTTGCGGCGGCGGCGGGGGAAGAGGAAGCGAGTTCCTATGGCCCCGAGAGGCGGACACGCGGCGGCAAGCTCCGGCTCCGAGGACGAGGAGGAGGAGGCGGAGGCGGGCTTCTCCAGGAGCTATTTCCTCGCCAAGGAGAAGGAGCCCTCCTCGGCCAAGAAGCGCGCCCGCGCCGCCGCCGCCGTCGGCAAGCTCTCCAACCTCAACCTCGTCGACGAGCAGGTCTAGCAATCCACCTCTCCTCGGAACCCTCCGACCCATCTCTTCGCTTCTCGCGCCCTTTTCTATCTCGCTACGATTTGCTGATTGATCTGGGATCTGCGCAGGTGTTGCGGGCATCCCTCGCGGAGATCCCCCCGAAGCACGAGAAGGAGGTAGAGGCCCTCACCAGGAGCTACAAGGACCAGTACCGCAACTGGCTTTTCGAGCTGAGGTATCGCCTTCTTCCGATGCTAATAAGCGCGACGGCACCACACAAATTTCATTTCTGCTTGGACTAGTGAATATGTTGATCGAAATGAATGGTTGCGCTGTTCTGCTGTAGGTGCGGTTTCGGCCTGTTGATGTATGGCTTTGGGTCTAAGAAGCTGTTGCTGGAGGATTTTGCCTCCACGACCTTGACTGATTTCACTGTCATTGTGGTCAATGGTTATCTTCCGTCCATCAACTTGAAGCAAGTATGTCCTTCTGCCTAATACTGACCTCTTGCCTGTATAATTGCTTGCCTCTGTACTCTCCTTTAAATGCTTAGAGAACTGATGCACATGTATCATGTGTAGCTGTCTTGAACTTTCAGTCTTTGTGGACAAACAAACCAAAGATGGCTGAATTAGCTTGGTTTCTATCAAACAACGCTCACAGCGATCGATTGGCTTTAACCTCTGTTAGCTAACAGGTTTGGGAATTAAAAGTAGATGAAACAACCACATGAAACAGGGGCGAACTTTTGCATATTAAAATCCACCAACTACCACTTCAATTGCTATGAAAAAATTGGTCTTATAGTTGTATTGTATGGAACACCTAAAGGAAGTTTCCGTGTGATCTTGGTTTGCACACCCAGATTGCCAAATTTGACGCCTTGAGTAAAGGAAATGCAGCCGCATTTGATTGCTAGATTTGTAACATCAACGCGATTTGAAGTACCAATTCTGCCTCTCTTAATCTCTTCTTTTTCAGGTATTGGCAACAATAGCTGAAATGTTTTGGGAGCAGACAAAACTTAAGCGAAAACGTCACTCAGGAACAAGGTCCCAACCATCACAAAATTTTGCATCCCAATCAATGGATGATATTATCTCGTTTTTGAACAACCAGACATCAGAAGATGGGGTCGATGGCGTGTGCCTTCTTATTCACAATATAGATGGACCTGCATTGCGTGATGCTGAATCACAGCAGTGTCTAGCACAAGTTTCTTGCTGTCCACAAATCCACATTGTTGCATCAGTGGATCATGTCAATGCACCTTTATGTAAGTTCCTGGCACCTTTAACTTCTCCTTTTGTAATGCCTTCATTATTCAAGGTATCCTAAACTGGCAATTACTGACTTACTGTAGTGTGGGACAAGAAGATGGTGCACACACAGTTCAAGTGGAGTTGGTACCATGTCCCAACATTTGCACCTTACAAAGTTGAATGCGTGTTCTACCCATTGATACTTGCTAGTGGCGGTCATGCACAGACCACAAAAACTGCCCTTGTTGTTCTTCAGAGTCTGACACCAAATGCACAAAGTGTCTTTAGAGTTCTTGCTGAATATCAGTTGGCAAATGAAAAAGAGGAAGGTAAGTTATGTGGTGGTTCTTCTTGAGAAGAACAGAGCAGCCTGTTTTATCAACTTATTTTCCCTGTATGAGTTTCCATTTTTTGCATACTGAATCACATTTGTAATGTTTGTCAGGTATGCCAGTCAGCAGCTTGTATACCAAATGCCGTGAGCGTTTCCTGGTGAGCAGTCAAGTGACATTGAACTCCCACCTGACAGAGTTTAAAGATCATGATCTTATAAAGATCAAAAAGCACTCTGATGGCCAAGATTGCCTCCACATCCCCCTTGTTCCTGATGCGCTGGGGAAATTGCTGCAAGAATTGGCCTGATATCCTGAATTTTTACCTTTTCGGTTGATTATTTGATTCAGCAAGACTCTTTGAGAGGAGAGGATTTATCTGCTACATGTAGTGTTACCATGAAAATAACTCAGTTGAGTATTCCATGCTGTTGTACATCGATTATCCAGCATTTAGATTTATGAGATGGCTGAATGTTGTACTCATGTTATTATCTTTCTTTGTCTCAGCATTTTTGTTGTGAGTTTCAACATGGCATTGCGTAATTTCAATAGGGAACTGTATTCTGAAGCCCATGTTTGCTATCTTGATCAAAGCATGGATTGCACCGAAGTATCCGTCCGACGCAATTTTTCATATTTTTGGGTGCATTTGTTCTCAACTTTTGAAGTTGTCTTTCTTTCAATATTCCAAAAGCAACTACTCATGCAATTGCAGCATGCATAGAATCAACTAGTATCAGAAAAATAATACAGTCTCTTCCTTTATATGAATATATGGACTCAGTATTACATTATTACATCTCAACTTGATACAACAGAACAGTGGCATACTGCAGTATATACATGTCAATGATCCAGTACATAAAACATGACGGTCTACATGAAGTGAGAAATGTAACGGAAGTAATAACAGAGTAGAACACTAAAATTTGATCAGTTTCTCGTTCTTGAGCCATAAAAGCATCTCAGCAAGACCTTCAGTCAAGTTTCTTGGATTGTAGCCTAGTTCCCTTTTTGCTTTCTCACATGAATACGCCCATTGATGTCTAATAACACGCACTGTCTGCAATCCACAGTATGGAGACACTATTAAACACAAAAGAATGGACTGTATGCAAACAAGTTAAATGCTTAGAATATAATTTTTAAGAAAGTACTGGGACATACAGGGTAACTGATAAGAGGGAGCTTTCCAGTGATGCGGGAAATGAAAACTGAAATCCATCCATATATTTCAATCAACCAGAGCGGTACGTGGAAGTACGGGGCCTTTGTGTTTGTGATATTAGCAGCCATACTGAAAATATGCATGAATGACAAGTTTTCGCCGGTGAGCAGATATCTTTCTCCCACTCTGCCCTTCTCCATAGCTGCTATGTGCCCACTAACAACATCGTCGACATGGCAAAATGATTCTCTATCATACCCATCTCCAATGTAGCCAGGTAGACGGCCATTAAACCTTTCAATTAACTGCAAAAAGTCACAGAGGTTCAGTTTCTGGTTTTGTCAAGGCGCTGTGTTTTATGCATCATGCACAAATGTGTGATAAATAACTATGGGCAAGAAGGTTCTCATACAATGCGGGAAACAAGGTTTCCAGTTGTAAGTTTTCCAGGACCATAGATGACTCCTGGATAGACAATGGTTATTGGCACCCCCTCTGCTGCTGCCTGCAATGCGATTCTATCTGCAAGAACCTTTGATTTCTCATACTCCGTGCAAAATGTTTTCCCTTTGTGCATCTGCAATTTAGAACAACTTAGTTGTGTTACAGCTAGCACAGTTTGTGCAAAAAGCTCTGCCTAAATATAGATAACTCAAATCGTTCAATACCCCAATTTTAATAGCAGAGGAGCAGTCTGCTAGTTAGCTGGGTGTTACTGTACACGCATAATTGTTCTTGGAAATAGCACCAGTGACCAGAACAGTTAGGTTTCCAGATTTGACCATCGTAGAATATCTATTTACCCTTGCAATTTGATGCAATCAAGTACATAGACCAAGTAAATATCTGTATGCTCTTGTGCAAACCAACGTGCTAGCCTAGAACAGAACTACCAACCAAGTTGTTGCTCAAAAATCATTCATAAGGACATACTCCCTCCGGGTCAGTATATTAGTCGGGCACGGGCTTTTAGGTATTTGATTTGATTAACAAAACATGTATAATATGCCACAAAAATTATACGGTTAGATACTACATTAGAAGACCTAAAAATCCGTGCCCGATAAACCAAACCAGAGGGAGTACCATCATTTATTTCACAGAAACTAGCAAGATGAAAAACGACAAAGCCAATACAGTTCAATAGTAGCACAATTTCACCTGTGTCTCATCTGCGACATAACCATCTGTTGGGCCAAGTGCGAAGAACGACGACGTGTATATGATCTTCTTTACTGTCGGCGTTCTCTTGGCCGCTGTTAACACATTCTCAAGCCCTCTCACATTGACCTGATAATGACCGCATGCAGCACACACATGTTTAATAATAATAATACAACTTCACTTGGTGTGTTGCGAATTTCGTCCAGCTTGGTGCCTTCATAGTTCTTACTCCGAATTTTACTATGAATAGTTGATCATAGTTCTTATCTAAGCAGCAGCATAAATAGATTTATATGACAATCATACTACAACCGCATCAAACAACCAAGCACCAAATGCATCATGATTCACCGTCGACCTGGGGACGCAGGTCACTACCAATCCACGAACCTGATCAACCAATTTTCAACAGCAACCTCTAACCACTGGAAGAAAAATCGGAAAGCAAAACGCCTTGATTCAGCAAGTACTAGTGCGTGCACGTACGGCCGTGAAGACGGAGGGGTCGGGGAGCCATGGCTCGACGGAGGCGGCGGCGTGGAAGACGGCGTCGCGCCCGTCGAAGGCCGCGGCGAGGGAGTCCGCGTCGCCGACGTCGCCGTAGGCGAGCTCGACGGCGTCGGGCAGGCCGGACGCGTCGCCGGTGCGGCGCACGAACGCCCGCACGTCGTGCCCCGCCCCCGCCAGCGCCGCGCACAGGCGCCCGCCCAGGTACCCCGTCGCGCCCGTCACCACCACCCTCATGTCGGCCGGTCGCCGCCGACACGCCGCGGCACTCGGAAGCCGATCCAACCACTGCTTTCTCCCTCCCCCGATCGGTCAACTCGTGTGAACCACCCACGAGTCCACGACGACTCTCTCACTGAGCGAGCTAGTGGGCCGGTCCAGAGAAATGTCTTGGCCGTCGCCAGCCCGGCCCGGCCCGGCCCGCACGTTCTTCTGGAAGCCTCCAACGGTCGACTTCCACCGCGCTACGCCCCCGAGGCACATTGAAAAACCCCAACCCCCTCCCTCCACTCCCCGAAATCCCCGGCTTAAACCCACGCCTTCCTCCCCCAACCTTCGCCTGCCTCCAAGAAACCCAATCCCACCACCTGCTGCTGCTGCTCCTGCTCCGGGATCGAGGCGAGGCGGCGATGGCGATCGAGAAGAAGGGGATGTCGGCGTACGAGGCGGAGCGGGAGAGGACGGTGGAGGAGAACAAGCGCAAGATGGAGGCGCTCAACCTGCGCCACCTCTCCGCCGCCGTCGCCCCCAAGACCCCCTCCCCCATGGTGACCACCCCTCCCTCCTCGCCGCCTTCTCTCTTCCTGCCTCTGCCGCGCGCGGCCGCCGCCCCGTTCGCCGAATCGGTCGCTCGCTGCCATTAACCGTGTGTTTTCTTTCTTGTGTTTGCGCATGCCTGAGCAGAAGCACAAGCGGCGCAGGATCATCGAGGCCGCGACCCCCGTCCCGTCGCCGCCGAGGAGGTCCCGCCGGCTCGCCCACATCCCCGAGGTCAAGTACGCCGACGCCTGCGCGGAGGTATCCATCCATCCATCCATCCATCAATCTCCCTTGCCTGATCTGTACCAAGCTTTTGGGGGAAATGCTTATACTAAATAAAGGCACCTGTTTCCTGTGATTTTTGCATCCATACGGTCTCTGTGTCGTCCCTTGCGTGGCTAATTCGCCTTTTGCTGTGAGATGGCAACTGATTTTGTCCATCTTTTGATGCGAGATGGCAACTGATTTTGCATTCTGCTCGCTCTTCTTACTGCCTAGTGCTGCTCATACTGTAACTGCAAATACATCCTGTTGCGGAAATGAAGATGATGTTTACTTTACATTTGTATCTGTTGAACTGTCCTACATTATGTCAATTTTATTACGAATTAGTAAAAGTAAAGGCAACTAATTTGACCGTTCTCACTGCTCTTACTGCCTTGTGCTGCTCGTACGGTACGTACAGCCTGTTGCTCAACTGAAGATGCCATTTGCTCCACAGTTTTATCTGTTGAACTGTCCCAGATTATTTGAATAATGTATGAACTAGTAAGAGTTAAATAAAGTGTATGGGCAGCATTAACATAGGTGCTCTAGACCTGCTCTGCTTCTGTTCAGAGGCATCTTGTATTCTTTTCTGCAAAATCTCCTATCCTAAAACAAAAGGCCTCAGGCATTGAGCCATTGTGCTGTGATCTTTAAATACGTTTTCTATCTTGTCCTTGCATCGCTTATTTGCCTTTTGATGTGAGATGGCAACTGATTTATCCACCTTTTGCTGTGAGATAGCAACTATTTTGCTTTTTACTCGCTGTTTTTACTGCCTAGTGCTGCTCATACTGAATTGCAAGTGCAGCCTGTTTCAGAACTGGAGACGATTTTACTTCACTTTTTTTACTGTGGAACTGTCCCAGATTATGCCAATTTATTATGAATTAGTAAGAATAAAAACAAGTGCATGTCATTCTAAAATTTTCGTGCCAACTGCTTCTGTTCAGAGGCAGCTTGTATTCTTATCTGTAAAATCTCGTATCCTGTGAGAAAGAGCTTCAGGCACTGAGCCATTGTAGTATTGTCCCTACTGTAATCAGCTGAATTCCATATTTGCTTCTCTGACAAGTAAGGTTTGTTTTCAATTGACAGGTGGGAGAAGATAGTGAGAGAGTGGGAAGGTTTGTGAATCATAGGAGCTCGAGACCTGTAATCTCTTCCATCGTGTGAAATAACTAAATCGTATCTATCCATTTCTTCTGCAGGTGGTCTCCTAGAAGACGAAGTGGCAGCATCTACTTAGCAGGAGGTGGAGGTGGACCAATTTCCATGAAAGCTAGGATGGAGGCAGCAAGCAAAGCTGAGGAGTTAGAATCACAACTTGACCCTGAATTTCCATCCTTCATGAAGCGGATGCTACATTCACATGTGGTGCGAGGGTTCTGGTTGGTGAGTATTGCACTACTATTGCACGTCGTGTGAATTCATGGCTCATCGATCTTGTATTCTCCTGCGTCCTAACTTTGTTGTATGACATGATCAAAAGGGTCTCCCAAGCCATTTCTGTGACACGTACCTGCCAAAGAATGACTGCACTATCACTTTGGTGGATGAGAAAGATGAAGAGTTCGAGTCCAAGTACCTTGCCTACAAGAAGGGGCTAAGTGGTGGCTGGGCTGGTTTTGCTCTGGATCATGTGATTCGGGATGGAGACTCGACGGTCTTTCAGCTGATCAAGCCTACAACCTTCAAGGTTCGAAAACCTACTGGACACTAATATCTGAATGATATGCAGCTGCGAACTCAAGATGGTTTTATTCTCGAATAATGTGAATGACTGAACTTCTTTTCAGGTGCATATCATCCGAGCTGCTGTTGGTGATGATGACAACGAGGAAATGGAGTGAGCACACCTTGCAGCTTCACTGCTAAGAACTAACCTATCGGTAGACGGTACTAGTTAGGAGTTGGGTATGGTTTAAGCTTTATCTATCTGGATCGCCTGTGCGGTTATGCATTTTGTTGGTATGTCCACCAGTTGCTTACAAGATGGCAAGTAGGATTTGGAGCGTGGTGTAAGGCTTTTGTGTATCAGGATTACCCGCGCAGCTGTGTAATATGTTTCCGTGTCCACCAGTACTGATAATGAGATCAGATGGCAAGTAATCAGCTAATTGTGTGTCTGTCTGCTACTACATATTGATCTTCCTAAATGAAGTCTCTAGTGTAACATAATACACATTTTTCCTTAGATAGACCAGGAAATGATTCTTTGGCCTAAAATTGTATGTACCTAAAGTCCTACACTAGGAGAAGGACACAATGGCTCAAAAGGATGCCAAATATCACATCAATCTTCAGCTCACATAAATACACATGGTACATCAGTATATCATCATCCTACACTTTCTGAAGCCTTTCACTCTTCTCCCTTCTTCAATTGTATCTCTTGTATACATAAGTGTACCGTTAGATTAACAAATTAGCATCACGATATTTCCTCCTTGCCAGCCTCATTGAAGTTTGTTCCCCTCAGTCCTGTCAGAAGTTATTCATGCAAACCATATCATCATGATTCAAAAAGTAAACAATGTAAGCGGAGCGATTCGTTACTCGTCAATCGGCATACCTCATGACAAGTCCAGGCTTGGTTTTCAGGCTTGGTGGTATCAGTCCGGAGAGATTGTTGTTGTTCAGGAACCTGCCGTTGTGCAGAGCAAACGTATCAGGGGAAGAAAGCCGGTGAAAGAACCTCGAGAAGGAGAAACTGAGCACTTACAGTTCCTTAAGATTGGTGAGGTTTCCCAGCGACGGGTTGATCGGTCCGCTGAACTGGTTGCCGTCAAGATGCCTTTTTGGAAATGTGGAATGTTAGCATGAAGGAAAATAATCCTAGGATGAATAATTCAATATATGCATTGAGCTTACAATGCAGTTAAGGTCTGCATGCTGCTGAAGTCAGGTATGGGCCCTGAGAGCTTGTTGCCACTGAGAGAACTGCAGGGAGGGAAATCAGAGCCAAGATTAGAAGGAGTGTTTTTCCTTACAAGATTTGATTTCTATATATCTTATCTTACATGGTATTCATCCCAGTCAAATTTCCAATGCTGTCTGGAAGCGATCCTGAAAGACCACGATTTTTTAGATCCCTGTAGTACAGAACAGAGGTCATATTATTGCAGAAATGGTCAGCACAGTTTACTGAATCTAAGTTTCATAATACTGTATCACAATTCCAGTGGGCAAATTTTATCGAAATTATTTCAGTTTGAGCACTGTTAGCAACTGGATAAAGAGCACAAGAGTTCATATAATCTGTTTGCTTACAGTGACAAGACGCGCACGGGTGAGTCGTCGGAGCAACCGACCCCGGTCCACGAGTTCTGCCGCGGCAGGCAGGGGTCGCCGGCCCAGTCCGGCGGCGGGTTCTTCAAGCTCCTCGCGAGATCTTCCATTGCACCCACTGCACAATGTAGAAGAAGCCTGAACCTTTTTATCACCCAATCACGTACTAATTCCACAAACGTAAGGTGAAAATACACTAATTACTAGTACTACGTACCTACATATTGGCATATGATATGAAGGGTCTGAAATTGAGTAGCACATACCATCGCTGGTGGCGGTCCTGCCGCCGACGGGCACGATCTGGTAGATCTCGGCGGCGTTGATGAGCGGGCCGACGGGGCAGGTCCCGTTGGGCGTGAGCAGGATCTCCGTCTTCCCGGCCAGCTGAATCGTGTTGGAGTAGACCATGACGCCGGCGGCCGTCGCGTTGAGCCCCCGGAAGAAGTCCTTGCCGTTCAGGGAGACGTCGAAGACGCGCCAGCTGTAGGGGCTGGCCGTGCGCGGGTCCTGGAAGTAGAGCGCCACGTAGTAGCTGGCGAAGGGCAGCTCCAGGGGCGGCCACTGCACGGTCAGCTTCTTCCCCCGGCTGGTGGTGATCGCGCCCTTGAGCGCCCTGGCCGGCGGCAGGTTCCAGAAGTCCGCCGGCGCGATCGGCGAGTGGCTCTCCGTCGTGGGGTTGCCGTCCGTGAACGGCGCCCAGTACCGGTTGTACTGGTCATCTGGATAGCTAGAATTGGTAATGCCAAGCAGCACGTCACGTTAGGGTCTCCATGGATGGATGCCATGCCACTGCCATGCATGCATGCGCTGCGCCGGTGCCGACGGACGTGCAGCGTGCGTACCTGATGATCTCGCCCTGGGCGCCCATGGCGCTGCGCGTGACGGTGCTGAGGACGTACTTGTCGAAGTCGGTGGTGTTGTACATGGAGTCCTCGAGGTCGACGAGCTCCAGGGCGGAGATGAAGGGGCTGGACCTGGTGTCGGGGCGGCGCGCGAGGCAGACGCTCATGGACTTGCCCTGCGCCTGCGCCACCATCTCGAAGTAGGTGGACATGCCGCGGCGGGCGCTGTCGGCGGTGTTGACGGCGCTCCATAGGGTGCCGTCGACGATCTGGTCGAACACGGGGGGCTCGGCGCCGCCGTCGAAGCCGCCGTAGAAGTAGGTGGTGCGGACGAGGTAGCGCGAGCCCTTGACGGCGGGGACGGTGTAGCAGTACTTGCGCGCGGTGGCGTCCGGGAAGTGGCGCAGCGTGGCGAGCACGGGCAGGATGGCGGGCTTGTTGACGGCGGAGGCGTTGCCGACGGCGATGAAGCCGGCGTCCGGGACCCACTTGATGCTCCCCACCTGCACCTCCTTGTCCGCCCCGCAGTTTATGTAGAACCCTGTCACGCGGCGGACGCATCGATCAACCAATGCAATGCCGATAATTCATCCGAGGCTGCTGGTTGGATCGTTGGTACCTCTGGGTTGCGGGACGGCGGGGGCGGCGTCGGCGGCGTCGGCACGGGAGGAGGGAACGGTGGCGGCGAGGAGGAAGAAGAGGGGGAGGAGGAAGGCAATGGGGAGTGGCATCGTAATGTCATAATAGGATTGGATGGATGGAGCACCCGCGAAGGGGAGGCTCCCGAGGAGAAGAGGCCAGGAAAGGGGGCTCCGGGAGGGAGGAGGGAAATGTTTATGGGTACGTCTGGACGCGCGCGCCGTCGCCGGAGGACAGACAGCCAGCCAGCCAGCCGCACCAACGAACGGAGGTCGACCGCAGGGACGAGGACGTACGGCTGGTCATGGTTCATGCATGCATGCATGCATGCAGGGTCACAGCTTAAATATAGTAACTGTACTGTATAAGGTTGAAGGGGTCAACGCAGCGTGCTTGGGGTTCTCATGTCTATGCCGGCGGGTTCGTGGTACGTGAATGGCAGGTGTGGTTTGATCATAGTCATGTGCGGGTGTCAGATCTGAAATTTTGATGACGTGTCTGGGGTGTTGCCCTGGCCTGATTCGTTCAACGGTAATGGTTTTGCTTTTAGCGAGTCATCTTGAAAGTCCGCAAAGTTACATATCAGTGATGGATCGCGTCGAGCTCAGATATGAAGGTGATTCGTTATTATTTTTCTTTGATGGCTGTTGTGGTGATGCCATAAGCAGGTGACAGGCAACTAAGACTACCCACAGTGGGAGTAACATATGTAGTAACATCACATATATCTAGATAAATAGATGATGTGGCAAGCAATAAATGAAGAAAGAGAGGCATGTGGTAACATAGCTAGTTACTACCAGTATGAATAACATCACACATATCAAGACAAGATGAGTCTATAGCCTAATAAATAAAATGTTGTATGTTACCACACATATGTTACTCTCCACTATAGAGATAGTAACATAGAGTAGTAACATGGACATTGTTACTATTCTATGTTACTATCCATTGTGGCTAGTCTAAGGTCGGGGCGACGGACGGCTGGTCATGGTTCGTGCATGCATGCAGGGTCACCACTTAAATATAGTAAGAACACTGTATAAGGTTGAAGGGGTCAACGCAGCGTGCTTGGGGGCCTCATGTCTTGGCCTCTTGGGTGCGATCGGACACGGCGCGTCGCGGGGAAAACGGGCGACGCCGCGCCGGTGGAGCACGCACGTTCATCTACCCGCCAGTTATTTCAGTCTTTTCGATGATGTTTTTTTAGTAAAAGAAGCTGTGATGGCTTTATCATTTTAAAAATATTGTGTCTTTGGTATCTTGATAGTACTTATAGAAATAAGGTATGTGTATGTGCGTTCATATGAATGAATGCATATGCTATATAACAGAACAAGCTACTTTAGTTGGGGCAAGGAAATAGGATCGAGTCGTTCTTTCTTCCTCTCAGACGAAAAGGCCAGCGCCCGTCGCCAGGGGTGCTCGATCCTACCCCTACAATTGGATCCACTTTTAGAATACGTGACATCTGGGGAAGTTTTGACATGTACCCTGCTGCAACTAGTGATTTCCTCAACTGAATGACTACTCATTATTCAAGCACCAAAGTTTGTGCAATGACCACATGCATGCTTGTGTATACGTACGTATTATATGGACAAAAAATAATAGAGAAATCATAACTCAAAATGCGGCGAGCTCGATCAGCTGCTGCCGCCGCTCCGGCCGGCCGGCGAGGCCAGTTAGACTAGTCACGTTCGTGTCCACGGAGACCCGCCGTGGCGTGGCACTACTCCCACTTCCTGGGGTCGGTGATGTTGATCTTCCAGTGCTCGTCGGCGTACCCGATCTCCTGGGCGACGTGCCTGTCCCACGCGATCTCGATCTTCCTCCGCTCCGACAGCGCGCACGGCCCCCGCATCACCTCCCCCATCTGATCATACACCTGCCACCACCGCCGGTGCGCCTCGTCGCTGGCGTACACGCGCTGGTCGTCGATGTTCCAGTTGCAGTCGTAATCCCTGTAGCACCTCCAGGGCTTGAGCCCGAGGTAGTGGATGGACCACACCTCCGCCGGCTCCGCCCTGAACAGCCGCTCCTTGAGCGCCCGCTCCCCGGTGGTGTTGGCCCAGAAGTTCTTGAGGTAGTTCACCCGGCGCGGCAGTCGGTGCCACCACACGAACACCTCGTTCAGGTACCCCTGGTCGCCGCCGTTGTAGGACCGGATGGTGCGCCGCCCGCGGACGAGCGCCTCGAACGTGCACGCGGACGGCTCGAGCACCATGATCCCGGAGTTGAACAGGGAGCCGTCGTTGCCCACGGCGGAGATCTGCGGGAAGCGGAAGAGCGCGTCGAGGGAGCGGAGGACAAGGATGTCGGCGTCGATGAAGACGACGCGGAAGTACTCCGTCAGCTGCCACAGCCGGAACTTGCTGTAGTTGTACTCGTTGTAGGAGCCCCGCTCCGCGCGCGGGTTGCGGATGCGCCGGATCCTGCGCGGGATCCAGCCGGCGGCGACCAGCGCGCGGAGGGCCGGCTTGGAGACGGTGTGGTCGTGGAGGAGGACCATGTCGCGGGTGGAGCCCGACCGCCGGATGCTCTGCGCCAGCACGATGGCGCCGCACAGGTACCGGTCCGACGAGTGCAGCACCGTCGCGTACGCCTCGCGCCGCTGGCTGCCAGCGTCCACCGCTGTTAGGTCCGACGCGTTGAACACCTCGTGGATGCCTGTGTACGGGTTGCAATGCATGGTTAGTTGATTTCCGAAACGTGACAGGAACAGTAAAATAAATAAAAATGTAACCTAACTGTAAAACCACGAAACAGGCATAGCCCGCTTTACAGATAAAAACTACACCCTCGTAGTATTCTAAACTCTAAACGCTTTTATATTAGTTTACGAAGGAAGTACTTTACACACAACAATGCACATATAATTTTTGGACGATGCCTTCTTTGAATGGTGCTGGTTTGTAAAATGATGCGATCTAATGGATGCTTTGATCCATCGTGCAGGAATCGGAACGGAAGTTGTCGTCTGTATATCACTGCTCTTACAGATAAAATACAAACTATTTGTCTGTATATCATTTATTAGTACAGACAAATAACACTACTCCCTCTGACCTGAGTTAATTGACACAGCCTTTATACAATGTAAAATGGAGTAGTATATTCGACACCTAATTTTCAGCTTAAAATATGTTTGATAATTAATTTAATTTAATTTATTTTCGTATATTCCCCAAAAAATGTGTTTTCCCATTTCCTTGTAAATTAGTCGTTTATAAATCATTTCCCTCTTTCCTACTTGCTATATTTTCTTATCCTTGCTGTCAATTTTACACCAACCGGGTTGCTCGGGGTGCGAAGTCATCATCACATCATTGCTAAAATCGTTTTCAACGTTGCAAATAGAAAAAGAAAAATACTCCCTCTGATCCATATTAATTGACATTATTGTACTACACGGTTGTACGTTGGTTTAGTACAAAAGGTTAGTGCAACTTTTTACTAAATCAACGTCAATTAATATGGATCGAAGGAAGTGGATGACATTGAGAGACATTCATATTTAGTTCTACCCCTAAAAAGAATAGTTCTAGAGGTAACAGAGAAAATCTCAACTTTATTGTAATAGATGAGGGACCAAAGATGTACTCCCTCCGTTCCGAATTGTAAGATGCTCACCAAATGTATATAAACGGGTTTTAGTTTGTTCGCTTACTCATTTCAGTCCATGTAGTCCACACTGAAATATCCAAAACGTTTTGTAGTCCGGAACATAGGTGATACGCATTTATCTTGTCTTAAAAGTTTTAACCACGCAATGCACGCCCCTGTCCTTGTCCGAACATGCACACGTGCAAGTTTTGAACGCCATCCATCAACCCAACCAGAGCCTAGCTAGCTTGAAACAAACTGCAAGCTAGCGCTGGATATCGGAGCGGTCAAAACCACCACCACCAACAACAACAACAAAAAGTGGATCGAATCGAATTATATAACCACACAGGCGGTACTTTTGCGTTGGTTCTTCGACGTTGCGTACGTTTGGTGTGGATTGGCCATCCGTCGATCCATCCACTCCACCGCGTAGGCGTAGCTAGAGTGTAGTAGCATGCAATCCAAGTATCACCTGGCCTTGGCCTTGATGCATGCACAAGCTAAGCTAGCCAGCCAGCTAATCCGACAAGCTACCCTGTGTCTGTCTGTCACACCAACCGAATCTAAGTTTCATCTGACGTGTCGACGGCGTCGTGTCGATCGATCGATCGACGCACGCACACACCCGCCGCCACAGTGCTCCCCTCGAGCGATCGAGGTCGACATGGCCGGCCGGCCGGGGAGGCGATCGATCGATCGAGAGATCGACTCGCAACCAGAAGCGTTAGGTGGAGAGGCCCCAGCCGGCCAGCCTCTCTGCGGGTCATTTCCCAAGCTTCACTTCAAACATTTCACGTCTTTCTTCTTCTTCTTACCATGTTCACTGATCAGGAGTTGTGACCCGATCCAAGCAATGAATGAAGTGGCGTCCTTTTCCTACGATCTTGTCTAATTAGCAGCAGGAAGGAAGGACACAGGAAAGTGATCAGTTGGGACTTGGGAATAGCTAGCTTGGGACGGAGCCACACCACACCTACCTAGATCGATCTATCTGCTTGCTGTGTCTGTGAGGACAGATCTTGGGTCACTTTTGGGCAGCACTGGTGAGCGGTGACAAGACACTGATAGATGGCTCCATGATTACCAACACAAGTTTCCATTTCAATGGTGGGATATATGCTTTCGATCGTGCTGCTTAATGCTAGCTAGGCAGTACCACTCCAGCTTTTTGATGGTACTGTACTAGCTAGGATATAAGGCTAGCTAGAATGTGTAGGGCTAACGTGGAATGCATATGGTACGTACTTGGAAACCAATTTAACGGCCGCAAATGAATGTTCGGCCATATATATGGTTGCCAAAACAGATGGTACCGGAGTACGTTCTTGTATGCACCCTGATTAATTACTTTTGTACTACTAGTATGAGAATGGAGTAATCATCACGCAGCTGAGTGATGAGTAAGTTGATTAAGCCAGTGATTGGGTCAGATTCTTAAGTTTGTTGCGAATGGGGGCTACGCAGCATTGTTGTTTTAGGACCAAGGACAGTGGAGTGGTGATAGGAATCGATGCATTATCAGCTCGATTGATCGATCGCACGCAGCATTTCCCGACCAGATTCCTGTAGATAGATAGATGTTCTCCCAGATGGCTTGTCCTACACAAACATATATATATATGCCCCGTTGATTAACATGGTCCCTACGATCATATGCCGCATTACGAAGGGCGAAAAAGAGAGGCGGGAAAATTAAAGAAGCAGGCTTGATTATATGCGCTGTATCGTCGCCTCAATTGTATTAGGTGGAGTGTTACGTCCTTATAACACAGCTGCGTAACACACCGACACGTACGTGCAGGGGATCCGATGCTAATCTAATTTCTTGAAATCTTTATTTTTTGTGTGGGGAACACTTTTCTTGGTATTATCTCATGTTTTCTCCAAACACTTGCTTCAGAACTGGATGATACTATTTTTTGAATTACCAGTAAATTAATTAAAAAAAGTCAATTCCTAGATTGCCTTGAGTGTAAGACAATGGATCAACATCTAATAATTCTCCAATGCGTACAGTTTTAGCGTTAAAAAGTTGCGTTGATGTAATTAACACTGAATTAAAAATTGCATCGACGTAATTAACACTAAAATTGCGCACTTTGGAAGGTTGCAGTTTTACGTGTTCCTTTTTTTTGTTAAAAGAATCCCAGTTGGCTGAAATTAGCAAAGCTCCGACAAAATAGCACTATAAAATTATGGTACTCCCTCGATCCATATTAATTATCGCCAATTTAATGGATTGGAGGGGGTACTACAAAAGTACTTTTCGGACAAATCTACGTGCACGATTTTCATATATGGAGGAGAGAGAATTTCCCCCAAAATGACATTTTCTAGTTTTGATGTCAATAGGGCCAGGGATGTAAACCAGGTCCGTTTAAGATCATTTATGGTCTAACAGTTCAATAAAAAAATCGGAGAAAATGAACTATTGCGAGCTAGCTAAAACTAATTAAACGAGACTTGCAGGAGCCGTTTATTTCCCATTTACATCCCTACAATAGGCATTCTTTGCTCTTTTTTGCTTTTTAGCTCTTGTGATGTCAGTTGGCATTCTTTTAGCATTTCGCCCATATGTGTGTGTTTCCTTTGCTGCTATCTCAGCTGTTTTCTTTCGATTTCTAGAAGAACCATCATCGTCTCCATATCTATCTTATCTTACCACTATTGGTCGTTAGCATGGGTGCAACTGCACGCTTGACTTACATTACATGCATATGTGTGTGTGCGCGCGCGTGCGTGCGTGCGGTGCAACCGCAACAAGACCGACACGGCAGAGCAAATTATGCTCACGCACGTACGTACACTACTATACGTAGTACGTGATCCAGTCCAAGAATTACGTAGTATGTACGTACCTGTTGGCCCCCAGAGCGGCAGCGCGAGGTTGCAGGAGCCGATGGGCAGCCGGAGCTTCTCCTCCATGCGCGGCGCGTCGACGCTGTACATCCACCAGTCCCCCTCCCGCCCCACGGACTCGTCGCACCGGAACAGGTCCATCATCGGCTCGCACTCGCTCCGCAGCACCACGCGCACCCGGCCGGCGCCGTCGCGCCGCCCCTTCCGCGCCGCCATGTGCGCCGCCACCAGGTGCACCTGCAGCCTGAACACGTCGCGGTTCCACCCCCGGACCGCCGTCCGGTTGCACGGCAGCGCCGCCACCACCACGTCCACGCCGTCGTCGTCGTACCGGGAGAAGTCCGGCATGGGGATCTCCGGGCAGGAGGGGACGCCGTCCTCCTCCTCCTCGTCGATCCACTCCGGGAACAGGTCTGACCACCGGAACACGTCCGACACGCGGTCGAAGTCCACGCCCACGGCGTCTCCCTCCACGCCCAGCGCCAGCAGCTCGTCGCGGCCGATGTTCACCAGGCCCATCCGCAGCCGGCCGCGCAGCTCGTTGAACATGGTCGGCGCGCGCCCCGCGTTCACGATCCGCTCCGTCGCCACCACCTTGTTCGCCGCCGCCACTGATCTTCCTCCCGGCTGCACGCACGCATATACGAACGTGTTAATTAATCGAGAACCTACATACGCGCAGTGTCGGTGGCGAGGCGAGGTTGGCCGGTATTAATGTCGGACGGCAAGGCAAGAACCCCACCGGTGGCAGCGGTCGGGACTCACGCTCACGTACCTTACCTTCCGTGAGAGGTGGGACGTGGACGGGCAGGCGTCGCGGAAGGTGCAGCGGACCAGAGAGGAGGCGCCGCGGTCGAGGATGTGGGAGTACTTGGGGTGGAGCAGGAGGGCCATGTAGACGAGGAAGAAGAAGGCGAGGAAGGCGGCGTTGAGCTTGACGATGGCCCCGGCCCGCAGCCCGGCCATCGGCGACTTGACAGCCTCACCGGCGCCGGTCTTCATGGTGACCCGGCCTCGTGAAAGCGCACGCTACGGCGTTCTCAGGTACGCCGCACCGTGCCGGTGCGTCTCTGCGCGCGGCGGCGAGGAGGTCGGTGTGTCGGTCGGCAGTGGCGTAGCTAGGGGGTGGCCAGGGTGGTCCATGGACCACCCTGGAATTTCCCCATAGCTTGTATATAGTGTAGTAAAAAAATATTTCTTTGAAAATAAATAAACGTATGTAAATATTTCTATTGATGGACCATCCTGATTTATTGGGCTGGCTACGCCACTGTCGGTCGGTCGATGGAGCTGCGGCCTAAGCCGAGACGCCGGTGCATGCGCGGGATATATAGGCGGGACGGTGCTCTTCACTGTGGGAGTCGGGGGTGTGAGTGAGCGGGAAGACTGCGGGGCTGCAGTGCGCTGCGGCGGCCAATAGGCGGTGGTTGGGGACGGTGAGCTAGGTAGGAGAGGGACGCATGAAAGGACGGGCCCAACGAATTTAGGGGCCACGCGTCGAGCTCCATTCCGCGATCGAGTTTGGTTTGGTTCGCGCGCGCGCGATCGCCACTTCTCAGCGAACGAGCTCACAGCTCAGGCAGTGAGTAATCATGACTTGTGTAGGAGTTGATATTTTTTTTATTGAGAAGTAGGAGTAATATTTTCCATCGATCAATTTCCGCTCACTTTCTGAAAAAAAAATCAAGCTCAATCAATTTCCGTGTTCCCGCCATTGCCATCGATCCGCCCGTCGCCACTGAAACCGGATCCTCTAACATTCTCAAGAAAAGTCACAGTGCTACAGTGTTTGTCTATTGTAAAATGAAGAAGAAAAGTTAGGGACGGTTAGTAAGTAGTTAGTAGGTTATTTACTGTTGGTATTTACTGTAAATATAAATAATTTAAAATTAATTTTATGTCATCATCAATTTGTTTGTATGTAATTACTATAAATGCACACAATAGATCATCAATTTGTAAATTAATTCATTGTAGCCATAATCATATAGATAGAAAGAAGGAAAGTTAGGGTATTGTAGTTTCTCTAACTTTCCTTCTCAATGTTAGAGGATCCGGTTGCGTCGCCACCGGGCTACTGTGTCGCCTAGCCCCCTTCCTGCCCAAGCCATCACCTTGGCCGAGCCGCTGCCACCCTAACCACCCCTAAACCCCCTTCTCTGGCATCGCCCCCACCTGCACCCAGCAACTCTCGAACTTTCTCCACCATCGGCGATCCCGCAACCGGCCGTGTCGTCCTGTCTCTGGCTCGTAGTGAACATGCTCTCGCCAGCCGACGCCACACCCCCATGAAGATGGGGATTTCATGTACGACTGTGTCAGTGACTGAAACACCACTTCATATCTGGGTGAAAATTCATACAACCTTTACTGGCCAGACTCAATGGCACAAGTGTGTCGTTACCTTTTTTAAGATGTTTGTCTTCCTGTCGATATTCTGGCTTTTGACTAGCGGGACCCATCATCCAGGATGAAAATTGTCATCCAATTGATAGATTTACGAAAAAACTAACGCCCACACGTGTGGGCGTTTGCACATCGCCCACACGCTTCCATCACCATTCAATTTGCCACGTATGAACAGATGACATCAGCAGAAATGTTTTTGGTTTTCGGTTTAAAAATGTTTTATCTCCTAATTAAAAAAGCGAATTAAAAATCCGTTTTCACCATTAAATCCGTCTCGACGAGATCTTCAAAACTAGACCCCATGTTGATATGTTCGACGAATTTTTTTTTGCCCAAAAGTTGCCATGATGTTTACACTGTAGTTGCCATAGTGCTTAAACTAAAGTTGCCATGTGGCAATTTTAGTTTGTAGATCATGGCAATTTTAGTTTTTCGATGATGGCAATTCCAGTACTTTGACCATGAAAATATTTTTTTGTATGAACCATGGCAATTTTAAGTGCATTTATCATGGCAATTTTAATTTATGGTGCATGGCAAGTCTAGTTTCTTAATTCCCTGCTTTATAATATGTCAAAATTTACTTTTAAATGTAGAAGAAAATAGCTGAAACATATCATGACAACTTCAGTGTAAACATCATGGCAATTCATGTGCAATAGACACGGCAACCTTTAACAAAAGAATTCGTTGAAATTTACTGATACGAGATCTAGTTTCGAAGATCTCGTCGCGAGGGATTTAATGGTGAAAACGGATCTTTAATCGGATTTTTCATTTAAGAGATAAAACATTTTAAAAATAGAAAATCCAAAAAGATTTCCACATGCACGCATGCGGTGACATGGCGTAGTCTGTGTGCTATAGGGCGCGTGGGCGGGTTTGGCTCCCACCACACGTGTGGGCGTTAGCGTTGTCCTAGATTTATGACGTTGGCGTGAGTCCGCGTGTCAAATAAAATGATAACTTAATCTTAGGTGTTCTTTTTCTATCTTGTGTGTCATGCCATTGTTGTTTATTTCATATAGCAGTAAGATGCCCGTGTATTGCACAGAACATTAAGATGCATTTTTTTACAAAACACCTGTTGTGATTGACCCATGCGGGAGTAATCTCATGTGTAAAAACTAATGATATCTTGAGAAAGAGGAGAGATAAGGTGAGGAGGAGTGGGGCGTGGTGGTGATTGGTGGTCGGACTGAGCGGAGGCATGGGGATGGACGACGCCGGCAGCAGCCACCATGCCAGATTGTTCTAGAGGCTTCCTTTTTTAATTGCTCAACAATGAGGTTGTGGGAGATAAAGATGAACGAGGGAAGGCCTTATATGCAAATCTGAAGAGAGCTGTGGGTATCTTTTTTTAAAATTGCCATAGTTTACTTTCTATCCGTAAGATATAGATCGAATGGTCTATATTGCAAGATGGCAGGCATATCATCATCATCAACTTGATTTTTTTTATAAGAGTAGAGATATTATACTTGTTGATGCTTTGGTGTTAGTGGTCTTGCATCTAGTAAAATCTTGTCCATGTGCATCCGTGCATGGAGAAGCCCCGAGGTTGGCCTTTGTGAAAAATATATTGATTTAACTTTTTAAAATTTGAAAATAAGCCTTTTTCTCTGAGCTATTGCTGAATCACTATTTTGGTCCATAAAATCCAAAAATAGAGCAAATGGACCATCCACTATCGAAATCGTATTACGTCCCTCACACCATTGCATCGTGGTTTTGGGTTATGTCTTTTTAACAGAAAAAAGGGCCCCAAAGGACCGAAACATCACACATGAAGTTGCATTAGACGTAACATGAGTACATGACACAAATACAACTTATAGTAGAACACAATTAAAAACAAAAACCACAACCAGGACCTTACATTTTACATAAAGGACCCAAGAATACAAAGTTATATTGCAATCTGGTCATGAATAGAAGTATCCAACTAGGAAAGTTTATCGTCACTGGGGACGAACCGCTTGTGTCGAAGAACTTGGCGCCGCATCATTGTCAACTGCGCAGAAAGGAGCAGCAGATGCCCAACAGAAAGCCTAGTTGCTGCCCATTTGGCAACCAGGCTGTGATGCAAGAATGAGGACAGCGTAGGCGAACGCCAAAGCTCCATATGCCCCCCTTCATCTCGAAGATGCGGACCTCCTTCCGAGTCGCCCACGCGTGGCGCCGGAAGGCAACCCTAGACTCCGCCGGCCGCCCCCCTTTCCTCCTCCTCCTCCCTCACCGTCGTCCAAGGGCGTGGTCGGGCGAAGACTAGCCCTCGCCGACGGCAGCAGGGACTCTGGGTCTTCCCGCTCGAGCGGGGCTGGCGCGGGCCGGAGTGTGGCGCAGGGCCAAGCGTCACGGCAGGTGGTGGCGGCGCTTCGGCACTTCTGCTCCTCCGCGGTAGGCAGCTAGGTGGACTGGTGTGCCTTGGTCGCCAGGGATGACGGCGGCGGCGCGGCCGGATCTGGGCCCTAGGCGGCAGGGGTTGTGGGCGGCGTGAGCTGCGGGCGTCCGCCCCTACCATGGCCATGGTTGGTGGCGGTGGAGGCGCAGCGGCGATGGTCGGGGGGGCGAGCTGGCCGCCCTTCGGTGTTTCGGCAGCTGGACGGCGGCGGTGGCGCAGATGGTCTCCTCGGTGAGCTCTCTTAGCGGTGGGATGGCAGTCCTTGGGGTTCCTCTTACCGGTGGACGAGCCTTCGTTGATGGCCTCGCGTGGCTCGTAACCGGCCGCCCTGGTGGTGACGACACATGGGGTGTCCGGAGGAGAGGTTGGTTGGAGGGATGGGTGGCATGATATGTGACATGCAATCAAAATATGAGACATGATATGTCCATCATCATCATGTGCCTATGATCTCCATCTCCAAAGCACTGTCATGATTTCCATCGTCACCGGCTTGACACCTTGATCTCCATCGTAGCGTCGTTGTCGTCTCGCCAACTATTGCTTCTACAACTATCGCTAACGCATAGTGATAAAGTAAAGCAATTACATGCCGATTGCATTTCATACAATAAAGCGACAACCATAAGGCTCCTGCCAGTTGCCGATAACTTTTACAAAACATGATCATCTCATACAATAATGTGTATCACATCATGTCTTGACCATATCACATCACAACATGCCCTGTAAAAACAAGTTAGACGTCCTCTACTTTGTTGTTGCAAGTTTTACGTGGCTGCTACGGGCTTCTAGTAAGAACTGTTCTTACATACGCATCAAAACCACAACGGTGATTTATCAAGTTTGCTGTTTTAACCTTCAACAAGGACCGGCCGCAGTCAAATTCTATTCAACTAAAGTTGGAGAAACAGACACCCGCCAGCCACCTTTATCCAAAACTAGTTGCATGTCTGTCGGTGGAACCGGTCTCATGAACGTGGTCATGTAAGGTTGGTCTGGGCCGCTTCATCCAACAATACCGCCGAATCAAAATAAGACGTTGGTGGTAAGCAGTATGACGATCACCGCCCACAACTCTTTGTGTTCTACTCGTGCATATCATCTACGCATAGACCTGGCTCGGATGCCACTGTTGGGGAACGTAGCATGCAATTTCAAAAAATTTCCTACGCTCACTCAAGATCTATCTAGGAGATGCATAGCAACGAGAGGGGGAGAGTGTGTCCACGTAACCTCATAGACCGAAAGTGGAAGCGTTAGACAACACGGTTGATGTAGTCGAACTTCTTCTCGTTCCGACCGATCAAGCACCGAACGTACGGCACCTCCGAGTTCTGCACACGTTCAGTGCGATGACGTCCCTCGAACTCTTGATCCAGCAAAGTATCGAGGGAGAGTTCCATTAGCACGACGGTGTGGTGATGGTGATGGTAAAGTGATCTGCGCAGGGCTTCGCCTAAGCACTACGTGAATATGACCGGAGGTGTAAACTGTGGAGGGGGCGCCGCACATGCATGGTTAACAATGTTTGTTGTGTGTTCTAGGCGCCCCTCCCTACATATATAAAGGAGGGAGGGGGAGGAGGCCGGCCCTAGGCGCGCCCAAGTAGGAGGAATCCTACTTGGCCTCCTAGTTGGATTCACCCCCCTTTCCTTTTACCGGAGGGGGAAAGGGGGAAAGAGAGAGAGGGGGAGAAGGAAAGGGGGGCGCCGCCCCCTCCCCCAGTCCAATTCGGCCTCCTTCCCTGTGGGGGGCGCGCCACCCCTTTGTGGGCTGGTGTGCTTCCCTCATATGGCCCATATCTTCTCCCAGGGGGTTCCGGTAACCCCCCCTCGGTACTCCGATATGTACTCGATACACTCCGGAACACTTCCGGTGTCCGAATACTATCATCCAATATATCAATCTTTACCTCTCGACCATTTCGAGACTCCTCGTCATGTCCTGATCTCATCCGGGACTCCGAACAACATTCGGTCACCAAATCACATAACTCATATAATACAAATCGTCATCGAACGTTAAGCGTGCGGACCCTACGGGTTCGAGAACTATGTAGACATGACCGAGACAACTCTCCGGTCAATAACCAATAGCGGAACTTGGATGCTCATATTGGCTCCCACATATTCTACGAAGATCTTTATCGGTGGAACCGCAATGACAACATACGCTATTCCCTTTGTCATCGGTACGTTACTTGCCCGAGATTCGATCGTCGGTATCTCCATACCTAGTTCAATCTCGTTACCGGCAAGTCTCTTTACTTGTTCCGTAATGCATCATCCCGCAACTAACTCATTAGTCACATTGCTTGCAAGGCTTATTATGATGTGCATTACCGAGAGGGCTCAGAGATACCTCTCCGATACTCGGAGTGACAAATCCTAATCTCGATCTATGCCAACCCAACAAACACCTTCGGAGATACCTGTAGAGCATCTTTATAATCACCTAGTTACGTTGTGACGTTTGATAGCACACAAGGTATTCCTCCGGTATTCGGGAGTTGCATAATCTCATAGTCAAAGGAATATGTATAAGTCATGAAGAAAGCAATAGCAATAAAACTTAATGATCATTATGCTAAGCTAACGGATGGGTCTTGTCCATCACATCATTCTCCTAATGATGTGATCTCGTTCATCAAATGACAACACATGTCTATGGTTAGGAAACTTAACCATCTTTGATTAACGAGCTAGTCTAGTAGATGCTTACTAGGGACACTGTGTTTTGTCTATGTATCCACACATGTATCAAGTTTCCAGTTAATATAATTCTAGCATGCTTAATAAACGATTATCATGATATAAGAAAATATAAATAACAACTTTATTATTGCCTCTATGGCATATTTCCTTGATTCGTCTCCGTCGTATCTACTTTTCCAAACACTTGTATGATTTGAATGGAACTAACCCGGACTGACGCTGTTTTCAGCAGAATTGCCAGGGTGTTATCTTTGTGCAGAAACAAAAATTCTCGGAACGACCTGAAACTTCACGGAGATTATTTTTGGAAATAATAAAAAATACTGGCGAAAGAATCAACGCCAGGGGCCCACACCCTTTCCATGAGGGTGGGGGCACGCCTGCCCCCTGGGCGCGCCCCCTGCCTCGTGGGCCCCCTGGAGCTCCACAGACCTCAACTCCAATTCCATATATTCGTGTTCGGGGAGAAAAAATCTGAGAGAAGGATTCATCGCGTTTTACGATACGGAGCTGCCGCCAATCCCTAAACTCTCCCGGGAGGGCTGATCTGGAGTCCCTTTGGGGCTCCGGAGAGGGGAATCCGTCGCCATCGTCATCATCAACCATCCTCCACCACCAATTTCATGATGCTCACCGCCGTGCGTGAGTAATTCCATCGTAGGCTTGCTGTACGGTGATGGGTTGGATGAGATTTATCATGTAATCGAGTTAGTTTTGTTAGGGTTTGATCCCTAGTATCCACTGTGTTCTGAGATTGATGTTGCTACGACTTTGCTATGCTTAATGCTTGTCACTAGGGCCCGAGTGCCATGATTTCAGATCTGAACCTATTATGTTTTCATGAATATATGTGAGTTCTTGATCCTATCTTGCAAGTCTATAGTCACCTACTATGTGTTATGATCCGGCAACCCCGAAGTGAAAATAATCGGGACCACTCCCGGGGATGACCATAGTTTGAGGAGTTCATGTATTCACTATGTGTTAATGCTTTGGTCCGGTACTCTATTAAAAGGAGGCCTTAATATCCCTTAGTTTCCATTAGGACCCCGCTGCCACGGGAGGGTAGGACAAAAGATGTCATGCAAGTTCTTTTCCATAAGCACGTATGACTATATTCGGAATACATGCCTACATTACATTGATGAATTGGAGCTAGTTCAGTGTCACCCTATGTTATGATTGTTACATGATGAACCGCATCCGGCATAATTCTCCATCACCGATCCAATGCCTACGAGCTTTTCACATATTGTTCTTTGCTTATTACTTTTCCGTTGCTATTGTTACAATCACTACAAAACCCAAAAATATTACTTTTGCTATCGTTACCGTTACTTCCATATTACTTTGCTACTAAATACTTTGCTGCAGATATTAAGTTATCCAGGTGTGGTTGAATTGACAACTCAACTGCTAATAATTGAGAATATTCTTTGGCTCCCCTTGTGTCGAATCAATAAATTTGGGTTGAATACTCTACCCTCGAAAACTGTTGCGATCCCCTATACTTGTGGGTTATCAAGACTATTTTCTGGCGCCGTTGCCGGGGAGCATAGCTCTATTCTTTGAGTCAGTTGGGATTTATATATGCTGGTCACTATGAAGAACTTGAAAGACGAGAAAACAAAAATTTATCCCTCAACTACGAGGGGAGGTAAGGAACTGCCATCTAGCTCTGCACTTGATTCACCTTCTGTTTTGAGTAAGCTTGCGACACCTAAACCTGCTTCTGCTATTAATTCTGATATGTCGCATGTTATTGATGATTCCACTTCTGCTATGCATGATACTTATGATGAAACTACTTCTATGCTTGATACTACTGTGCCACTTAGTGAATTTCTTGATGAAGAACTTGCTAGGGCTAGAGAGAATAAAATTATTGAAACTGATAATATTGATGAAAGTGATGATGAAGATTCTCCCCCTAGATATGAATTGCCTGTTGTGCCTGAGGGTTATGTTATGGATGAAGAAACTGCTAGAGACTTTCTTGCTTGCAATGATAGAAGTGATCTTAAGAAATTATTAGCTAAGCTGAAACAAAAAAAATCTGAATGCTAGAATGAAATATGACCCTGCTTATGCTACTTCGCCTATCTTTGTTACTGATAAGGATTATGAATTCTCTGTCGATCCTGATATAATTACTTTGGTTGAATCTGATCCTTTTTATGGCTATGAATCTGAAACTGTTGTTGCACATCTTACTAAATTAAATGATATAGCCACCCTATTCACTAATGATGAGAAAACTCGCTACTATTATATCCTTCAAATATTTCCGTTCTCATTAAAGGGTGATGCTAAGATATGGTTTAATTCTCTTGATCCTGGTTGTGTGCGTAGTCCCTAGGATATGATTTATTACTTCTCTACTAAATATTTCCCTGCTCATAAGAAACAAGCTGCTTTAAGGGATATATATAATTTTGTGCAAACTGAAGAAGACAGTCTCCCACAAGCTTGGGGGAGGCTTCTCCAATTACTTAATGCTTTGCCTGATCATCCTCTCAAGAAAAATGAAATACTTGATATCTTTTATAATGGACTAACCGATGCTTCCAGAGACCACCTGGATAGTTGTGCTGGTTGTGTTTTCAGGGAAAGAACACCAGATGAAGCTGAAATTTTATTGAATAATATGTTGACCAATGAAAATAATTGGACACTTCCTGAACCAACTCCTAAGCCAACTCCAAAGAAAATGGGTGTTCTATTTCTCAGTCCTGAAGATATGCAAGAGGCAAAGAAATCTATGAAGGAAAAGGGTATTAAAGCTGAAGATGTTAAGAATTTACCTCCTATTGAAGAAATACATGGTCTTAATTTACCGCCTGTTGAAGAAATACATGGTCTTGATAACCCGACACAGGTAGTAAAGGTAAATTCTCTCTATAGATATGATAAAGCTGAAATCCCTCCTACTAAGTTTGCTAGCCAATGCTTGGACGAGTTTGATAACTTTATGGTTAAGCAAGAAGATTTTAATGCTTATTTTGGTAGACAATTAAAACAAAATGCTTATATGATTGAACACTTGAGTGATTATATGTCTAGAGTTAAAGGTGAACTTAAACTCATTAGTAAACATGCTTCTATGGTTACCACTCAAGTAGAACAAGTACTTAAAGCTCAGAATGATTTTCTCAATGAATTAAATAGTAAGAATAATGATTTTGCTGTTAGAGTGGCTACTAGAACTAGTAGAATGACTCAGGAACCTTTGTATCCTGAAGACCATCCTAAGAGAATTGAGCAGGATTCTCAGAGAAATAATATTGATGCACCTAGTCCTTCTAAAAAGAAGAAAAAGAAAAATGATAGGACTTTGCATGCTTCTAGTGAACCTGTTGTAGACACACCTGAGAATCCCAATGATATTTCTATTTCTAATGCTGAAACACAATTTGGTGATGAGCATGAACCTAGTAATAATGTTAATGACAATGTTCATGTTGATGCTCAACCTAGCAATGATAATGATGTAGAAATTGAACCTGCTGTTGATCTTGATAACCCACAATCAAAGAATCAACGTTATGATAAGAGAGACTTTGTTGCTAGGAAACACGGTAAAGAAAGGGAGCCATGGGTTCAGAAACCCATGCCTTTTCCTCCCAAACCATCCAAGAAAAAGGATGATGAGGATTTTGAGCGCTTTGCTGAAATGATTAGACCTATCTTTTTACGTATGCGTTTGACTGATATGCTCAAAATGAATCCTTATGCCAAATATATGAAAGAAATTGTTACTAATAAAAGAAAGATACCGGAAGCTGAGATTTCCACCATGCTTGCTAATTATACTTTTAAGGGTGGAATACCAAAGAAACTTGGAGATCCAGGAGTACCCACTATACCATGCTCCATTAAAAGAAACTATGTTAAAACTTCTCTATGTGATCTTGGAGCCGGTGTTAGTGTTATGCCTCTCTCTTTATATCGTAGACTTGATTTGAATAAGTCGACACCTACTGAAATATCTTTGCAAATGGCCGATAAATCAACTGCTATACCTGTCGGTATTTGTGAGGATGTGCCTGTTGTGGTTGCAAACGTTACTATTTTAACGGACTTTGTTATTCTTGATATTCCCGAGGACGATAGTATGTCTATTATTCTTGGAAGACCCTTTTTAAATATTGCAGAGGCTGTTATTGATTGCAACAAAGGCAATGTCACTTTTCACCTTAATGGCAATGAGCATATGGTACACTTTCCGAGGAAACAACCTCAAGTTCATAGTATAAATTCTATTGGAAAAATTCCATCGATTATTTTTGGAGGTTTTGAATTTCCTCTACCTACTGTCAAGAAGAAATATGATATTCTTATTATTGGGGACGTGCATATCCCCGTTGAGGTAACATAGTGTTATTCGAAATTTCTCCGGTTTCATGTTATTCGAAATGAGTTTGTTAACAAGACTTGATCAACCTTGTTAGTGGATTCCTTTTGATGAGCATGAGATGGATGAAGTTAGAAAGCACAACCTTCTGTACCCTCCTTTTACTTTCTGTTATTTAGTTGAAATAAAGCAAAAATAGTATTTCCGGTCAGTTTTCTGATTTATCCGTGCAATAAAAAATACCCCGAAAATAAAAGTTCTCCAAATGCCCCGAAAATGAAATATGATTTTTTCTAGATTATTTGAGAATATCTGGCACTGAGAACACATCAGGGGGAGCGAGCACCTGGCCACGAGGGTCCAGGGTGCGCCCACCCCCCTGGGCGCGCCCCTGCCTCGTGGGCCCACGGTGGTGTTGGAAATATGCCCTAGAGGCAATAATAAATTGGTTATTATTATATTTCCTTGTTCATGATAATCGTTTATTATCCATGCTAAAATTGTATTGATAGGAAACTCAGATACATGTGTGGATACATAGACAACACCATGTCCCTAGTAAGCCTCTAGTTGACTAGCTCGTTGATCAATAGATGGTTATGGTTTCCTGACCATGGACATTGGATGTCGTTGATAACGGGATCACATCATTAGGAGAATGATGTGATGGACAAGACCCAATCCTAAGCCTAGCACAAGATCGTGTAGTTCGTTTGCTAAGAGCTTTTCTAATGTCAAGTATCATTTCCTTAGACCATGAGATTGTGCAACTCCCGGATACCATAGGAATGCTTTGGGTGTACCAAACGTCACAACGTAACTGGGTGGCTATAAAGGTACACTACAGGTATCTCCGAAAGTGTCTATTGGGTTGGCACGAATCGAGACTGGGATTTGTCACTCCGTGTAAACGAAGAGGTATCTCTGGGCCCACTCGGTAGGACATCATCATAATGTGCACAATGTGACCAAGGAGTTGATCACGGGATGATGTGTTACGGAACGAGTAAAGAGACTTGCCGGTAACGAGATTGAACAAGGTATCGGGATACCGACGATCGAATCTCGGGCAAGTAACATACCGATAGACAAAGGGAATTGTATACGGGATTGATTGAATCCCCGACATCGTGGTTCATCCAATGAGATCATCGTGGAACATGTGGGAGCCAACATGGGTATCCAGATCCCGCTGTTGGTTATTGGCCGGAGAACGTCTCGGTCATGTCTGCATGGTTCCCGAACCCGTAGGGTCTACACACTTAAGGTTCGATGACGCTAGGGTTATAGGGAATAGATATACGTGGTTACCGAATGTTGTTCGGAGTCCCGGATGAGATCCCGGACGTCACGAGGAGTTCCGGAATGGTCCAGAGGTAAAGATTTATATATGGGAAGTCCTGTTTTGGTCACCGGAAAAGTTTCGAGTGCTATCGGTAACGTACCGGGACCACCGGGATGGTCCCGGGGCTCCACCAGGTGGGGCCACCAGCCCCAGAGGGCTGCGTGGGCCAAGTGTGGGAAGGGAACAGTCCCTAGGTGGGCTGGTGCGCCTCCCACAAGGGGCCCAAGGCGCAGGGAAGGGGGGAAGGGGGAAACCCTAGGCTCAGATGGGCCTAAGGCCCACCTAGTGGTGCGCCCCCCTCTCCCCCCCTTGGCCGCCCCCCTAGATGCATATAGTGAAGGAAATATGCCCTAGAGGCAATAATAAAGTATTATATATTTCCTTATATCATGATAAATGTTTATTATTGATGCTAGAATTGTATTAACCGGAAACATAATACATGTGTGAATACATAGACAAACAGAGTGTCACTAGTATGCCTCTACTTGACTAGCTCGTTAATCAAAGATGGTTATGTTTCCTAGCCATAGACATGAGTTGTCATTTGATTAATGAGATCACCTCATTAGGAGAATGACGTGATTGACTTGACCCATTCCGTTAGCTTAGCACCCGATCGTTTAGTATGTTGCTATTGCTTTCTTCATGACTTATACATGTTCCTATGACTATGAGATTATGCAACTCCCGTTTACCGGAGGAACACTTTGTGTGCTACCAAACGTCACAACGTAACTGGGTGATTATAAAGGTGCTCTACAAGTGTCTCCAAAGGTACTTGTTGGGTTGGCGTATTTCGAGATTAGGATTTGTCACTCCGATTGTCGGAGAGGTATCTCTGGGCCCACTCGGTAATGCACATCACTATAAGCCTTGCAAGCATTGTGACTAATGAGTTAGTTGCGGGATGATGTATTACAGAACGAGTAAAGAGACTTGCCGGTAACGAGATTGAACTAGGTATCGAGATACCGACGATCGAATCTCGGGCAAGTAACATACCGATGACAAAGGGAACAACGTATGTTGTTATGCGGTCTGACCGATAAAGATCTTCGTAGAATATGTGGGAGCCAATATGGGCATCCAGGTCCCTCTATTGGTTATTGACCGGAGACGTGTCTCGGTCATGTCTACATAGTTCTCGAACCCGTAGGGTCCGCACGCTTAAAGTTAGATGACGGTTATATTATGAGTTTATGTGTTTTGATGTACCGAAGGAGTTCGGAGTCCCGGATGAGATCAGGGACATGACGAGGAGTCTCGAAATGGCCGAGACATAAAGATCGATATATTGGACGACTATATTCGGACTTCGGAAAGGTTGATTCGGGTATTTTTCGGAGTACCGGAGAGTTACAGGAATTCGTATTGAGCCTTAATGGGCCATACGGGAAAGGAGAGAAAGGTCTCAAAAGGTGGCCGCGCCCCTCCCCATGATCTGGTCCGAATTGGACTAGGGAAGGGGGGCGCCCCCTTCCTTCTTTCTCCTTCCCCCTTCCCTTCTCCTACTCCCACAAGGAAAGGAGGAGTCCTACTCCCGGTGGGAGTAGGACTCCCCCCTTTGGCGCGCCTATACCCTTGGCCGGCTGCCTCCCCCTTGCTCCTTTATATACGGGGGCAGGGGGGCACCCAGAGACACAACAATTGATCCTTGAGATCTCTTAGCCGTGTGCGGTGCCCCCTCCACCATATTACACCTCGATAATACCGTTGCGGAGCTTAGGCGAAGCCCTGCGTCGGTGGAACATCATCATCGTCACCACGCCATCGTGCTGACGAAACTCTCCCTCAACACTCGGTTGGATCGGAGTTCGAGGGACGTCATCGAGCTGAACGTGTGTAGAACTCGGAGGTGCCGTGCGTTCGGTACTTGATCGGCCGGATCGTGAAGACGTACGACTACATCAACCGCGTTGTGATAACGCTTCCGCTGTCGGTCTACGAGGGTACGTGGACAACACTCTCCCCTCTCGTTGCTATGCATCACCATGATCTTGCGTGTGCGTAGGAAATTTTTGAAATTACTACGTTACCCAACAATGGCATCCGAGCCTAGTTTTATGCGTTGATGCTATGCACGTGTAGAACACAAGTGAGTTGTGGGCGATATAAGTCATACTGCTTACCAGCATGTCATACTTTGGTTCAGCGGTATTGTGAGATGAAGCGGCCCGGACCGACATTACGCGTACGCTTACGCGAGACTGGTTTCACTGTTCGGAGCACTCGTTGCTTAAAGGTGATTGGCGGGTGTCTGTCCCTCTCACTTTAGTTGAACCCAGTGTGGCTACGCCCGGTCCTTGCGAAGGTTAAAACAACACCAACTTGACAAACTATCGTTGTGGTTTTGATGCGTAGGTAAGAACGGTTCTTGCTAAGCCCGTAGCAGCCACGTAAAACATGCAACAACAAAGTAGAGGACGTCTAACTTGTTTTTGCAGGGCATGTTGTGATGTGATATGGTGAAGACATGATGTGATATAATTTGTTGTATGAGATGATCATGTTTTGTAACCGAGTTATCGGCAACTGGCAGGAGCCATATGGTTGTCACTTTATTGTATGAGATGCAATCGCCATGTAATAGTTTTACTTTATCACTAAGCGGTAGCGATAGTCGTAAATGCAATAAGTTGGCGAGACGACAACGATGCTACGATGGAGTTCAAGGTGTCGCGCCGGTGACGATGGTGATCATGACGGTGCTTCGGAGATGGAGATCACGAGCACGGTGCTTCGGAGATGGAGATCACAAGCACAAGATGATGATGGCCATATCATATCACTTATATTGATTGCATGTGATGTTAATCCTTTATGCATCTTATCTTGCTTTGATTGACGGTAGCATTATAAGATGATCTCTCACTAAAATTTCAAGATAAAAGTGTTCTCCCTGAGTATGCACCGTTGCGAAAGTTCTTCGTGCTGAGACACCACGTGTTAATCGGGTGTGATAGGCTCTACGTTCAAATACAACGGGTGCAAAACAGTTGCACACGCGGAATACTCAGGTTAAACTTGACGAGCCTAGCATATATATAGATATGGCCTCGGAACACAGAGACCGAAAGGTCGAGCGTGAATCATATAGTAGATATGATCAACATAGTGATGTTCACCATTGAAACTACTCCATCTCACGTGTTAATCGGACATGGTTTAGTTGCTTTGGATCACGTAATCACTCAGATGATTAGAGGGATGTCTATCTAAGTGGGAGTTCTTAAGTAATATGATTAATTGAACTTAAATTTATCATGAACTTAGTCCTGATAGTATTTTGCAAATTATGTTGTAGATCAATAGCTCGCGTTGTTGCTTCCCTGTGTTTATTTTTGATATGTTCCTAGAGAAAAATTATGTTGAAAGATGTTAGTAGCAAAGATGCGGATTGGATCCGTGATCTGAGGATTATCCTCATTGCTGCACAGAAAAATTATGTCCTTGATGCACCGCTAGGTGACAGACCTATTGCAGGAGCAGATGCAGACGTTATGAACGTTTGGCTAGCTCAATAAGATGACTACTTGATAGTTTAGTGCACCATGCTTAAAGGCTTAGAATCGGGACTTCAAAGACGTTTTGAACGTCATGGACCATATGAGATGTTCCAGGAGTTGAAGTTAATATTTCAAGCAAATACCCGAGTTGAGAGATATGAAATCTCCAACAAGTTCTATAGCTAAAAGATGGAGGAGAAACGCTCAACTAGTGAGCATGTGCTCAGATTGTCTGGGTACTACAATCGCTTGAATCAAGTGGGAGTTTATCTTCCAGATAAAATAGTGATTGACAGAATTCTCTAGTCACCATCACCAAGTTAGTAGAACTTCGTGATGAACTATAGTATGCAAGGGATGACGAAAGTAATTCCCGAGCTCTTCGTGATGCTGAAATCGACGAAGGTAGAAATCAAGAAAAACATCAAGTGTTGATGGTTGACGAGACCACTTCAAGTGTTCATGGTTGACGAGACCACTAGTTTCAAGAAAAGGGCAAAGGGAAGAAGGGGAACTTCAAAAAGAACGGCAAGCAAGTTGCTACTCAAGTGAAGAAGCCCAAGTCCGTACCTAAGCCTGAGACTAAGTGCTTCTACTGCAAAGGGACTGGTCACTGGAAGCGGAACTACCCCAACTATTTGGTGGATAAGAAGGATGGCAAAGTGAACAAAGGTATATTGGATATACATGTTATTGATGTGTACTTTACTAGTGTTTATAGCAACCCCTCGGTATTTGATACTGGTTCAGTTGCTAAGAGTAGTAACTTGAAACGGGAGTTGCAGAATAAACAGAGACTAGTAAAAAGGCGAGGTGACGATGTGTGTTGGAAGTAGTTCCAAGATTGATATGATCATCATCGCACACTCCCTGTACTTTCGGGATTAGTGTTGAAACTAAATAAGTGTTATTTGGTGTTTGCGTTGAGCATGAATATGATTTGATCATGTTTATTGCAATACGGTTATTCATTTAAGTTAGAGAACAATTTTTGTTCTGTTTACATGAATAAAAACCTTTTATGGTCATACACACCAACGAAAATGGTTTGTTGGATCTCGATCGTAGTGATACACATATTCATAATATTGAAGCCAAAAGATGCAAAGTTAATAATGATAGTGCAACTTATTTGTGGCACTGCCGTTTAGGTCATATTGGTGTAAAGCGCATGAAGAAACTCCATACTGATGGGATTTTGGAATCACTTGATGCTTGCGAACCGTGCCTCATGGGCAAACTGACTAAAACGCCGTTCTCCAGAACTATGGAGAGAGCAACAAATTTGTTGGGAATCATACATACAGATGTATGTGGTCCGATGAATATTGAGGCTCGTAGCAGGTATCATTATTTTCTGACCTTCACAGATGATTTGAGCAGATATGGGTATATCTACTTAATGAAACAGAAGTCTGAAACATTTGAAAAGTTCATATAATTTCAGAGTGAAGCGGAAAATCATCGTAACAAGAAAATAAAGTTTCTACGATCTGATCGTGGAGAAGAGTATTTGAGTTACGAGTTTGGCCTTCAGTTAAAACAATGTGAAATTGTTTCACTACTCACGCCACCTGGAACACCACAGTGTAATGGTGTGTCCGAACATCGTAACCGTACTTTATTAGACATGGTGCAATATATGATGTCTCTTACCGATCTACCACTATCGTTTTGGGGTTATGCATTAGAGACAGCTACATTCACGTTAAATAGGGCACCATCAAAATCCGTTGAGACGACGCCTTATGAACTGTGGTTTGGCAAGAAACCAAAGTTGTCGTTTCTTAAAGTTTGGGGTTGTGATGCTTATGTGTAAAAGTTTCATCCTGATAAGCTCAAACCCAAATCGGAGAAATGTGTCTTCATAGGATACCCAAAGGAGACAGTTGGGTACACCTTCTATCACAGATCCGAAGGCAAGACATTCGTTGCTTAGTATGGATCCTTTCTAGAGAAGGAGTTTCTCTCGAAAGAAGTGAGTGGGAGGAAAGTAGAACTTGATGAGGTAACTGTACCTGCTCCCTTATTGGAAAGTAGTTCATCACAAGAAACGGTTCCTGTGACGTCTATACCAATGAGTGAGGAAGTTAATGATGATGATCATGAAACTTCAGATCAAGTTGTTACTAAACCTTGTAGGTCAACCAGAGTAAGATCCGCACCAGAGTGGTACGGTAATCCTGTCCTAGAGGTTATGTTACTAGACCATGACAAACCTACGAACTATGAAGAAGCGATGGTGAGCCCAGATTCCGCAAAATGGCTTGAGGCCATGAAATCTGAGATGAGATCCATGTATGAGAACAAAGTGTGGACTTTGGTTGACTTGCGCGATGATCGGCAAGCAATTGAGAATAAATGGATTGTCAAGAGGAAGACGGACGCTGATAGTAGTATCACTATCTACAAAGCTAGAATTGTCGCAAAAAGGGTTTTTGACAAGTTCAAGATGTTGACTACGATGAGAGTTTCTCACTCGTATCTATGCTTAAGCCTGTCTGAATCATGTTAGCAATTGCCGCATTTTATGAAATATGGCAAATGGATAAACAAAACTGCATTCCTTAATGGATTTATTAAAGAAGAGTTGTATATGATGCAACCATAAGGTTTTGTCAATCCTAAAGGTGCTAACAAAATATGCAAGCACCAGCGATCCATCTATGGACTGGTGCAAGCATCTCGGAGTTGGAATAAACACTTTGATAAGTTGATCAAAGGATATAGTTTTATACAGACTTGCGGTGAAGCCTGTATATACAAGAAAGTGAGTGGGAGCACTACAACATTTCTGATAAGTATATGTGAATGACATATTGTTGATCGGAAATAATGTAGAATTATTCTGCAAAGCATAAAGGAGTGTTTGAAAGGAGTTTTTCAAAGAAAGACCTCGGTGAAGCTGCTTACATATTGAGCATCAAGATCTATAGAGATAGATGAAGACGCTTGATAAGTTTTTCAATGAGTACATACCTTAACAAGATTTTGAAGTAGTTCAAAATAGAACAGTCAAAGAAAGAGTTCTTGCCTGTGTTACAAGGTGTGAAATTGAGTAAGACTCAAAGCCCGACCACGGCAGAAGATAGAAAGAGAATGAAAGTCATTCCCTATGCCTTGGCCATAGGTCCTATAAAGTATGCCATGCTGTGTACCAGATCTATTGTATACCCTACACTGATTTTGGCAAGGGAGTACAATAGTGATCTAGGAGTAGATCATTGACCAGCGGTCAAAATTATCCTTAGTGGAATAAGGATATGTTTCTCGATTATGGAAGTGACAAAAGGTTCGTCGTAAAGGGTTATGTCGATGCAAGTTTTGACACTAATCTAGATGACTCTAAGTCTCGGTCTAGATACATATTGAAAATGGGAGCAATTAGCTAAGAGTAGCTCCGTGCAGAGCATTGTAAACATAGAAATTTGCAAAATACTTACGGATCTAAATGTGACAGACCCGTTGACTAAAATTATCTCACAATCAAAACATGATCACACCTTAGTACTCTTTGGGTGTTAATCACATAGCGATGTGAACTAGATTATTGACTCTAGTAAACCCTTTGAGTGTTGCTCACATAGAGATGTGAACTATGGGTGTTAATCACATGGTGATGTGAATTATTGATGTTAAATCACATGGCGATGGGAACTAGATTATTGACTCTAGTGCAAGTGGGAGACTGAAGGAAATATGCCCTAGAGGCAATAATAAAGTATTATATATTTCCTTATATCATGATAAATGTTTATTATTCATGCTAGAATTGTATTAACCGGAAACATAATACATGTGTGAATACATAGACAAACAGAGTGTCACTAGTATGCCTCTACTTGACTAGCTCGTTAATCAAAGATGGTTATGTTTCCTAGCCATAGACATGAGTTGTCATTTGATTAACGAGATCACCTCATTAGGAGAATGACGTGATTGACTTGACCCATTCCGTTAGCTTAGCTCCCGATCGTTTAGTATGTTGCTATTGCTTTCTTCATGACTTATACATGTTCCTATGACTATGAGATTATGCAACTCCCGTTTACCGGAGGAACACTTTGTGTGCTACCAAACATCACAACGTAACTGGGTGATTATAAAGGTGCTCTACAGGTGTCTCCAAAGGTACTTGTTGGGTTGGCGTATTTCGAGATTAGGATTTGTCACTCCGATTGTCGAAGAGGTATCTCTGGGCCCACTCGGTAATGCACATCACTATAAGCCTTGCAAGCATTGTGACTAATGATTTAGTTGCGGGATGATGTATTACAGAACGAGTAAAGAGACTTGCCGGTAACGAGATTGAACTATGTATCGAGATACCGACGATCGAATCTCGGGCAAGTAACATACCGATGACAAAGGGAACAACGTATGTTGTTATGCGGTCTGACCGATAAAGATCTTCGTAGAATATGTGGGAGCCAATATGGGCATCCAGGTCCCGCTATTGGTTATTGACCGGAGAGGTGTCTCGGTCATGTCTACATAGTTCTCGAACCCGAAGGGTCCGCATGCTTAACGTTACGATGACAATTTTATTGAGTTTTGATGTACCGAAGGAGTTCGGAATCCCGGATGAGATCGGGGACATGACGAGGAGTCTCGAAATGGCCGAGACGTAAAGATCGATATATTGGACGACTATATTCGGACTTCGGAAAGGTTGATTCGGGTATTTTTCGGAGTACCGGAGAGTTACGGGAATCCGTATTGGGCCTTAATGGGCCATACGGGAAAGGAGAGAAAGGTCTCAAAAGGTGGCCGCGCCCCTCCGCATGATCTGGTCCGAATTGGACTAGGGAAGGGGGGCGCCCCCTTCCTTCTTTCTCCTTCCCCCTTCCCTTCTCCTACTCCCAGAAGGAAAGGAGGAGTCCTACTCCCGGTGGGAGTAGGACTCCCCCCTTTGGCGTGCCTATACCCTTGGCCGGCTGCCTCCCCCTTGCTCCTTTATATACGGGGGCAGGGGGGCACCCCAGAGACACAACAATTGATCCTTGAGATCTCTTAGCCGTGTGCGGTGCCCCCCTCCACCATATTACACCTCGTAATACCGTTGCGGAGCTTAGGCGAAGCCCTGCGTCGGTGGAACATCATCATCGTCACCACGCCATCGTGCTGACGAAACTCTCCCTCAACACTCGGTTGGATCGGAGTTCGAGGGACGTCATCGAGCTGAACGTGTGTAGAACTCGGAGGTGCCGTGCGTTCGGTACTTGATCGGCCGGATCGTGAAGACGTACGACTACATCAACCGCGTTGTGATAACGCTTCCGCTGTCGGTCTACGAGGGTACGTGGACAACACTCTCCCCTCTCGTTGCTATGCATCACCATGATCTTCCGTGTGCGTAGGAAATTTTTGAAATTACTACGTTACCCAACATCTAGGGCTGGCCACACCCCTTGGGGGGGAACCCTAGATGGGGGCGCAGCCCCTCCCCCTCCCCCTATATATAATGGTGGTTTGGGGCTGCCATACACATGAGAACATCTCTCTCTTGGCGCAGCCCTACCCCTCTCCCTCCTCGTCTCTCGCAGTGCTTGGCGAAGCCCTGCTGGATTGCCACGCTCCTCCATCACCACCACACCGTCGTGCTGCTGCTGGACGGAGTCTTCCCCAACCTCTCCCTCTCTCCTTGCTGGATCAAGGCGTGGGAGACGTCACCGGGCTGCACGTGTGTTGAACGCGGAGGCGCCGTGGTTCGGCGCTTAGATCGGAATCAACCGCGATCTGAATCGCTACGAGTACGACTCCTTCATCCGCGTTCCTGCAACGCTTCCGCATCGTGATCTACAATGGTATGTAGATGCACTCCCCTTCCCCTCGTTGCTAGATTACTCCATAGATTGATCTTGGTGATGCGTAGAAAATTTTGAATTTCTGCTACGTTCCCCAAAAGTGGCATCATGAGCTAGGTCTATGCGTAGTTTCTATGCACGAGTAGAACACAAAGTAGTTGTGGGCGTCGATTTTGTCAATTTACTTGCCGTTACTAGTCTTATCTTGATTTGGCGGCATCGTGGGATGAAGCGGCCCGGACCGACCTTACACGTACACTTACGTGAGACAGGTTCCACCGACTGACATGCACTAGTTGCATAAGGTGGCTAGTGGGTGTCTGTCTCTCCCACTTTAGTCGGATCGGATTCGATGAAAAGGGTCCTTATGAAGGGTAAATAGAAATTGGCATATCACGTTGTGGCTTTTGCGTAGGTAAGAAACGTTCTTGCTAGAAACCCATAGTAGCCACGTAAAACATGCAACAGCAATTAGAGGATGTCTAACTTGTTTTTGCAGGGTATGCTATGTGATGTGATATGGCCAAAAGGATGTGATGAATGATATATGTGATGTATGAGATTGATCATGTTCTTGTAATAGGAATCACGACTTGCATGTCGATGAGTATGACAACCGGCAGGAGCCATAGGAGTTGTCTTAATTTATTGTATGACCTGTGCGTCAATGAAAACGCCATGTAATTACTTTACTTTATTGCTAACCGTTAGCCATAGTAGTAGAAGTAATAGTTGGCGAGACAACTTCATGAAGACACGATGATGGAGATTATGTTGTCATGCCGGTGACGAAGGTGATCATGCCGCGCCTTGAAGATGGAGATCAAAGGCGCAAGATGATATTGGCCATATCACGTCACTTTATGATTTGCATGTGATGTTTGTCATGTTTACATCTTATTTCCTTAGAACGACGGTAGCATAAATAAGATGATCCCTCACTAAAATTTCAAGAGACGTGTTCCCCCTAACTGTGCACCGTTGCGAAGGTTCGTTGTTTTGAAGCACCACGTGATGATCGGGTGTGATAGATTCTAACGTTCGAATACAACGGGTGTTGACGAGCCTAGCATGTACAGACATGGCCTCGGAACACATGCGAAACACTTAGGTTGACTTGACGAGCCTAGCATGTACAGACATGGCCTCGGAACACAAGAGATCGAAAGGTCGAACATGAGTCGTATAGTAGATGCGATCAACATGGAGATGTTCACCGATGATGACTAGTCCGTCTCACGTGATGATCGGACATGGCCTAGTTTGACTCGGATCATGTATCACTTAGATGACTAGAGGGATGTCTATCTGGGTGGGAGTTCATTAAATAATCAGATGAACTTAATTATCATGAACATAGTCAAAAGGTCTTTGCAAATTATGTCATAGCTTACACTTTAGTTCTACTGTTTAAGATATGTTCCTAGAGAAAATTTAGTTGAAAGTTGATAGTAGCAATTATGCGGACTGGGTCCGTAAACTGAGGATTGTCCTCATTGCTGCACAGAAGGCTTATGTCCTTAATGCACCGCTCGGTGTGCTGAACCTCGAGCGTCGTCTGTAGATGTTACGAAACATATGACATACACGTTTTGATGACTACGTGATAGTTCAGTGTGTGATGCTAACGGTTTAAAATTGTGGCGACAAGACGGTTTTGAAACGTCGCAGAACATATGAGATGTCCCAAAGACTGAAATTGGGATTTCAGACTAATGCCCACGTCAAGAGGTATGAGACCTCTGACAAGTTTCTTAAGCCTTCAAACTAAGGGAGAAAAGCTCAATCGTTGAGCATGTGCTCAGATTGTCTTAGTACTACAATCACTTGAATCGAGTGGGAGTTAATCTTCCAGATGAGATAGTGATGGTTCTCCATAGTCACTGCCACCAAGCTATTAGAGCTTCGTGATGAACTATAACATATCAGGGATAGACATGATGATCCTTGAGCAACTCGTGATGTTGGACACCGCGAAAGTAGAAATCAAGAAGGAGCATCAATTGTTGATGGTTAGTAAAACCACTAGTTTCTAGAAGGGCAAGGGCAAAAGGGATACTTCATGAAACAGCAAATCATTTGCTGCTCTAGTGAAGAATCCCAAGGTTGAACCCAAACCCGAGACTAAGTGCTTTTGTAATGAGGGGAACGGTCACTGAAGCAGAACTACCCTAGATACTTGGTAGATGAGAAGGCAGGCAAGGTCGACAGAAGTATATTGGATATACATTATATGAATGTGTACTTTACTAGTACTCCTAGCAGCACCAGGGTATTAGATACCGGTTCGGTTGCTAAGTGTTAGTAACTCGAAATAAAAGCTGCGGAATAAACGGAGACTAGCTAAAGGTGAGATGACGATATGTGTTGGAAGTGTTTCCAAGGTTGATGTGATCAAGCATCGCATGCTCCCTCTACCATCGAGATTGGTGTTAAACCTAAATAATTGTTATTTGGTGTTTGCGTTGAGCATAAACATGATTGGATTATGTTTATCGGAATACGGTTATTCATTTAAGGAGAATAATGGTTACTCTGTTTATTTGAATAATACCTTCAATGGTCTTGCACCTAAAATGAATCTCGATCGCAGTGATACACATGTTCATGCCAAAAGATATAAAATAGTAATGATAGTACCACATACTTGTGGCACTGCCATTTGAGTCATATTGGTATAGAACGCATGAAGAAGCTCCATGTAGATGGATCTTTGGACTCACTCGTTTTTTGAAAAGATTGAGACATGCGAACCATGTCTATTGGTATACATGCATGAAGAAACTCCATGCAAATGGATCGTTTGGACTCACTTGATTTTGAATCACTTGAGACATGCAAATCATACCACATGGGCAAGATGACTGAAAGGCCTCGTTTTCAGTAAGATGGAACAAGAGAGCAACTTGTTGGAAGTAATACATTTGATGTGTGCAGTCCAATGAGTGCTGAGGCACGCAGTGGATATCGATATGTTCTTACTACACAGATGATTTGAGTAGATGCTGAGAATATTTACTTGATGAAACACAAGTCTGAATTATTGAAAGGTTCAAGTAATTTCAGAGTGAAGTTGAAGATCGTTGTGACAAGAGGATAAAATGTCTATGATATGATCATAGAGATATCTGAGTTACGAGTTTGGCACACAATTAAGACATTGTGGGAAGTGTTTCACAATTAATACCGCCTGGAACACCACAATGTGATGGTGTGTCCGAACATCATAACTGCACCCTATTGGATATGGTGCATACCATGATGTCTCTTATCGAATTACCACTATCGTTTATGGGTTAGGCATTAGAGACAACCGCATTCACTTTAAAAGGGGCACCACGCAATTCCGTTGAGACGACACCGTTTAGAGAAACCTAAGTTGTCGTTTCTTAAAAGTTTGGGGCTGCGATGCTTATGTGAAAAGTTTCAGGCTGATAAGCTCGAACCCAAAGCGGATAAATGCATCTTCATAGAATACCCAAAACAGTTGGGTATACCTCCTATTTCAGATCTGGAAGCAAAAGTAATTGCTTCTAGAAACGGGTCCTTTCTCGAGGAAAAGTTTCTCTCGAAAGAATTGAGTGGGAGGATGGTGGAGACTTGATGGGGTTATTGAACCATAACTTCAACTAGTGTGTAGCAAGGCACAGGAAGTTGTTCATGTGGCACCTACACCAATTGAAGTGGAAGCTTATGATAGTGATCATGAAACTCCGGATCAAGTCACTACCAAACCTCGTAGGTCGACAAGGATATGTACTACTCCTGAGTGGTACGGTAATCCTGTCTTAGATATCTTGTTGTTAGACAATACTGAACCTACGAGCTATGGAGAAGCGATGGTGGGCCCATATTTCAACAAATGGTTGGAAGCCATGAAATCCGAGATAGGATCCATGTATCAGAACAAAGCATGGACTTTGGTGAACTTGCCCGATGATTGGCAAGCCATTGAGATAAATGGATCTTTAAGAAGAAGACGGACGTGGACGGTAATGTTACCGTCTATGAAGCTCGACTTGTGGCAAAGGTATTTTCACAAGTTCAAGGAGTTGACTACGATGAGATTTTCTCATCCGTAGCGATGCTTAAGTCCGTCGGAATCATGTTAGCATCAGCTGCATTTATGAAATCTGGCAGATGGATGTCAAAACAAGTTTCCTTACCAGTTTTTGTAAGGAAAGGTTGTATGTGATACAATCAGAAAGGTTTTGTCGATCCTAAGGATGCTAAAAGGTATGCTAGCTCCAGCGATCCTTCCATGGACTAGAGCAAGCATCTCGGAGTCAGAATATACGCTTTGATGGAGTGATCAAAGTTTTTGGGTTTATACAAAGTTTGTTAGAAGCTTGTATTTACAATAAAGTGAGTGGGAGCGCTACGACATTTCTGATAAGTATATGTGAATGACATATTGTTGATCCGAAATGATGTAAAATTTCTGGAAAGCATAAAGGGTTGTTTGAAAGGAGTTTTTCAAAGGAAGACCTGGATAAAGCTGCTTACATATTGGGCATCAAGATCTATAGAGATAGATCAAGACGCCTGATGATACTTTCAAAGAACGCACACCTTGACATGATTTTGAAAGAGTTCAAAATAGATCAGCAAAGAAGGAGTTCTTGGCTGTGTTACAAGGTGTGAGTATTGAGTAAGACTCAAGACCTGACCACAGCAGAAGAGAGAGAAAGGACGAAGGTCGTCCCCTATGCTTTAGACGTAGGCTCTATAGTATGCTATGTTGTGTACCGCACTTGAAGTGTGCCTTGCCATGAGTTGGTCAAGGAGTACAATAGTGATCCGGGAATGGATCACATGACAGCGGTCGAACTTATCCTTAGTATCTAGTGGACTAAGGAATTTTCTCGATTATGGAGGTGAAAAGGAGTTCGTCGTAAAGGGTTACGTCGATGCGAACTTTGACACTAATCCGGATGACTCTGAGTAGTAAACCGGATTCGTATAGTAGAGCAGTTATTTGAAATGGCTCCAAGTAGCGCGTGGTAGCATCCACAAGATGACATAGATATTCATAAAGCACACACGGATCTGAAAGGTTCAGACCCGTTGACTAATAACCTCTCTCACAAGCATAACATGATCAAACCAGAACTCATTGAGTGTTAATCACATAGTGATGTGAACTAGATTGTTGACTCTAGTAAACTCTTTGGATGTTGGTCACATGGTGATGTGACCTGTGAGTGTTAATCACATGGTGATGTGAACTAGATTATTGACTCTAGTGCAAGTGGGAGACTGTTGGAAATATGCCCTAGAGGCAATAATAAATTGGTTATCATTATATTTCCTTGTTCATGATAATCGTTTATTATCCATGATAAAATTGTATTGATAGGAAACTCAGATACATGTGTGGATACATAGACAACACCATGTCCCTAGTAAGCCTCTAGTTGACTAGCTCGTTGATCAATAGATGGTTATGGTTTCCTGACCATGGACATTGGATGTCGTTGATAACGGGATCACATCATTAGGAGAATGATGTGATGGACAAGACCCAATCCTAAGCCTAGCACAAGATCGTGTAGTTCGTTTGCTAAGAGCTTTTCTAATGTCAAGTATCATTTCCTTAGACCATGAGATTGTGCAACTCCCAGATACCGTAGGAATGCTTTGGGTGTACCAAACGTCACAACGTAACTGGGTGGCTATAAAGGTGCACTACCGGTATCTCCGAAAGTGTCTGTTGGGTTGGCACGAATCGAGACTGGGATTTGTCACTCCGTGTAAACGGAGAGGTATCTCTGAGCCCACTCGATAGGACATCATCATAATGTGCACAATGTGACCAAGGAGTTGATCACGAGATGATGTGTTACGGAACGAGTAAAGAGACTTGCCGGTAACGAGATTGAACAAGGTATCGGGATACCGACGATCGAATCTCGGGCAAGTAACATACCTATAGACAAAGGGAATTGTATACGGGATTGATTGAATCCCCGACATCGTGGTTCATCCGATGAGATCATCGTGGAACATGTGGGAGCCAACATGGGTATCCAGATCCCGCTGTTGGTTATTGGCCGGAGAACGTCTTACACACTTAAGGTTCGATGACGCAAGGGTTATAGGGAATAGATATACGTGGTTACTGAATGTTGTTCGGAGTCCCGGATGAGATCCCGGACGTCACGAGGAGTTCCGGAATGGTCCGGAGGTAAAGATTTATATATGGGAAGTCCTGTTTTGGTCACCGGAAAAGTTTCGGGTGCTATCGGTAACGTACCGGGACCACCGGGATGGTCCCGGGGGTCCACCAGGTGGGGCCACCGGCCCTAGAGGGCTGCGTGGGCCAAGTGTGGGAAGGGACCAGCCCCTAGGTGGGCTGGTGCACCTCCCACAAGGGGCCCAAGGCGCAGGGAAGGGGGGAAGGGGGAAACCCTAGGCTCAGATGGGCCTAAGGCCCACCTAGTGGTGCGCCCCCCCTCTCTCCCCCCTTGGATGCCCCCCTAGATGCATCTAGGGCTGGCCGCACCCCTTGGGGGGAACCCTAGATGGGGGCGCAGCCCCTCCCCCTTCCCCTATATATAGTGGGGGTTTGGGGCTGCCATACACATGAGAACATCTCTCTCTTGGCGCAGCCCTACCCCTCTCCCTCCTCGTCTCTCGCAGTGCTTGGCGAAGCCCTGCTGGATTGCCACGCTCCTCCATCACCACCACGCCGTCGTGCTGCTGCTGGACGGAGTCTTCCCCAACCTCTCCCTCTCTCCTTGCTGGATCAAGGCGTGGGAGACGTCACCGGGCTGCACGTGTGTTGAACGCGGAGGCGCCGTGGTTCGGCGCTTAGATCAGAATCAACCGCGATCTGAATCGCTACGAGTACGACTCCTTCATACGCATTCTTGCAATGCTTCCGCATCGCGATCTACAATGGTATGTAGATGCACTCCCCTTCCCCTCGTTGCTAGATTACTCCATAGATTGATCTTGGTGATGCATAGAAAATTTTGAATTTCTGCTACGTTCCCCAAAAGGTGGCTCCCCTCCACTTATTCTAGCCACCACACACTCCTTCTTCCTCCCAAAAAAATCACCAACCAGCTCAAGCACGAGTTTTAGCTCATTTTGCTGCGATTTTCGATCTCCTTTCTCAAAGCACCTCTCACAAAACTACTTTGGGGGATTGTTCCTTGGTATGTGACTCCTCCATTGGTCCAATTAGTTTTTGTTCTAGTGCAAATTTGTGCTGCCTATGTGACCATGTTCTTGAGCTTGCATGTCAAATTTATATGGTTCCAAGTAGTTCTAATGCATGATATAGTCTCTAGGCACTAGTGGGAGTAGTTGCTATCAATTTTGTTGAGTTTGGTTCACTTTTATTTGAAGTTACTAAAAATTTCAGAAATTTTCAAAAAATGATGAAGAGATTTTTGAGGGGCTCTTCGAGCCGAAGCTCGAAGGATAAGCAAAGTGAAGAAGAAGGGAGGCCCAAATATAATCTGCCTCGCACCACGGAGGTTCGGCCGTGTGAATGGCCTTGCGATGATTTCTTGAGAGCAGCCGGGATTTGTGATGATTTCTATGAGTTGGCTGAGAATGCAGGCCTCACCGACTTCCTCCGCGAACAACGCGAACAGTATCTCTTACTCACCAATACCTTTGTGCAAAATTTTCATTTCCATTCTAGGAGGTCACCACCTACGGTGGATTTTTACTTATATGATGAGTATAAGGAGATGACCCTTCGTGAATTCTGTGAGGTTTGCAAGTTACCTTTTCCGGGTTTCATAGAGGAACCACATCGTAACGATGTGGAGGGGTTTATAGATACAATTGCCGTAGGGGAAACGCGGAAGGTTTCCGACGCACGAATCACTAGCATACATTTCCCTGTTCTACGTTACTTTGCGATATTTGCTAGTAGGTGCTTAATTGGTCGCGGAAACTGTGGAAACCTGAGTGTCCCTGATATTATTATTTTGTGCCATGCCTTGTTTCGTGATGACACATTTAGTATGGGCGCTATTGTTGCAAAGCGGTTAAATCTTAACCGTACTAAGGGCCCCATCTTGGGAGGCATCTTCGCCTAGCGCCTCGCTGCATACTATAACATACCTATTAGGCACTATGAGAAAGAAGAAAAATTGCTGCCTACTGTTTTTCTAGACTATAAGAGTATGGTAGCGCATGATTTTTTTGTTAAGAATAGGGAAAGGGCGCTTAAATACAAACTGTTATTTGATAAAAACCACCCTAAGACTATTACCTTGCCTGCTCCTTCCTTGTTTGATTTATCTGCAGGGCAGTATCTCGTTCCGCTGGCGGCCATCCACGCCTACCGGAACCCTACATCAGCTACAGAGCCAGAGCCGGAACCACAATTTGATCCTCCACGACAGTCTGATTACCAGTGGGATCCGGAGGTGATTGCCAACCAGTGGCAATCCGAGGCTTCTTCACAGTACGACCCCAACTATAACTTTGGATATTCGCCAGGCCAGCCATGGCAATAGACCAACTTAGGCCAAAAGCCTAAGCTTGGGGGAGTACGTATTTCTCACCGACATTACATTTATGTTCACACACTCATTGCTAGTTGTCGGTGCTCATACTTTTTCACTGTAATATCCATGCTAGTTTATTTTCCTTTTTATGCTTTCTTCTTGTGTGTTTGAAAAACCTTAAGAAAAAAAAATCAGTAGTAGCTTTTAGCTAGTGAAAGGATCGATATAGTTGACTAGAGGGGGGGGGGGTGAATAGGCAACTAACAATTTTTAGCTTTTCTTTACCAATTTAAACTTTGCATCAAAGTAGGTTGTCTAGATATGCAACTAGGTGAGCAACCTATATGATGCAACAACAATAAGCACACAAGCAAGCAAGAGATATAGCACAAATAAGCTTGCACAAGTAAAGGCACGAGATAACCAAGAGTGGAGCCGGTGAAGACGAGGATGTGTTACCGAAGTTCCTTCCCTTTGAAGGGAAGTACGTATCCGTTGGAGCGGCGTGGAGGCACAATGCTCCCCAAGAAGCCACTAGGGCCACCGTGTTCTCCTCACGCCCTCACACAATGCGAGATGCCGTGATTCCACTATTGGTGCCCTTGGAGGCGGCGACCGAACCTTTACAAACAAGGTTGGGGCAATCTCCACAACTTAATTGGAGGCTCCCAACGACACCACGAAGCTTCACCACAATGGACTATGGCTCCGCGGTGACCTCAACCGTCTAGGGTGCTCAAACACCCAAGAGTAACAAGATCCGCAAGGGATTAGTGGGGGAATCAAATTTCTCTTGGTGGAAGTGTAGATCGGGGCCTTCTCAACCACTCCCGAGCAAATCAACAAGTTTGATTCGCTAGGGAGTGAGATCGGGAAAAAATGGAGCTTGGAGCAACAATGGAGCTTAGAATTGGAAGAGGTGGTCAACTCGGGGAAGAAGACACCCCTTATATAGTGGAGAGACAAATCCAACCGTTATCCACCTAACCAGCCCGCGACTTGCGGTACTACCGCCCCTCACAAGCGGTACTACCGCACGGCCATGCGGTACTGCCGCGAGAGACCGCGGTACTACTGCTGCAGCGGCAGGAACTAGAACAAGCCTGAAGCACAAAAGCTGAGAACGGTACTTCCGCAAGCGCGGTACTACCGCTCCCCCTTGCGGTACTACCGCAAGGCAGGAATGGCCTAGCCTGGGATGGGCGCGGATGAATAAAAATACATCCGTGCCTACTTCCGCTGAAAAACAAACGATGCAAAAATCCGACACGGTACTACAGCTGGAGGAGCGGTACTACCGCATCGCAGCTGATCCAGGCCGCGCGCGGTACTACCGCGCACAAGGTGCGGTACTACCGCGGAGGCGCGGATGTAAAAAATTACATCCGCCCCTACTACCGCAATGCAGCGGCACTTGGCCTGGGGGCCACGGTACTACTGCTCCAGATGAGCAGTACTACCGTGGGCTCCTGCGGTACTACCGCGCCGAGGTACGGTACTACCGCAGGTGCCTGCAGTACTACCGCTCCAGGGAGCAGTACTACCGCAAGCCCAAAATCAGCAACCAAGACATAATGCATAGAGGATAACCGGAGGATGCTCCAAAGCGCAGGGGAAAGGAGGAGACAAGGAGGAAAACGTGTACGTGATGATTCCACCCGAACCTTTCCGACGCGGACCCCCTCTTAATAGTACGGCTTTCCTACGACTCAAATCCACCAAAAAGAAACGTGGAAAAACGCCGTCTTCAATAGTCTTCGAGGGGCACCAAACCGTCTTGTGCCTAGCGATGAAACGTCTGAGAAACTCAAGGCACACGATTAGTCCGCAAAAGCATTGTCATCAATCACCAAAACACCTTAGGGATAAATATGCCCTTACAATCTCCCCCTTTTTTGGTGGATTGATGACAATACGGGATTTGCACAGAGGAAAATAATATTGAGCAAACGCAAACCCCTCCTCTCTAAAATATAGACGAGCTCCCCCTAGATGTGTGCAATTTAGATGGATGCTTTGGACTGCACGACACACAAGCTAGGATCAACACTCCCCCTATATTTTAGAGACAAGGCATATCTTGCAATAGCTAGTAAGGCTAACACTAGACAAGATAGCAAACAAGAGCATAACATAAGTAGCACAATATATCATAAGCTCACTAAGATAGGATAGAGTGCATATGTCTTACACCATATGAAGGATAAGTCTCAAAGGCGCAAACCAAACCAAAGCAAACGAGGTTCAAACGAAAAAGCAAACACACCAAACACGACACACGACTCGCAAGCACGCAAATCCTTACACTCTCTCCCCCTTTGGCATCGAGACACCAAAAAGGCAGAGAGGACACCTACACACAAGGGGTGGCTCAGGCAGAGAAATCGCTCCAACGCTCCCCGTCAAACTCGGCGGCGGGGACGGTCTCCTCGACGTCCTCCTCAGAATCAGTCCACCTGTAGCCTTGCTTCGCCATCCATTCTGCCTTCGGGGTTATGTGCTTCTCAGACCCGCTGGATTCTGCCTCACCAAAGACCTTCATGATCCTCTTGTCGTGGCGGCGAGCCTCCTTGGAGGCAACGTGAGTCCTGTACTGTCCCTTTGCCTGCATGCAGAACAGAGTCTTCATCTTGTCCTTCAGCTTCTTGGCCCACGAGGGCTCAGAGGAACGATGGGTAGACCCGGCATCACGGTCCTCAGAAACATCCTCTGCCTCAGCGTCCTCATCATCAACAGCCCTCCTAGTAGCAGACGCCTCAGCACGAGTAGTAGTGTTGGCTCACTTGGGCTTGACACGGAGACTGATGGATTCATGCCGAATCCAGTCTGGAGCAAGGAACTCATCACCAGGGAACAACTTCTCCCAAGTCTTGGAGATCAACAGAAACAGGTATGGTCCATAGATAGGTACCTTGCGGTTGAACACCGCGAACCGAAGCTCACACCACATGATGTGTGAGACATCAAGTGGTTGAGTCACACGTGCCTCCTCGCACAGGAGCATCATATCCACCAGATAGGCATGTACCTTGTCCTTGTCGCAAATGCGAGGAAACAGAGAGTTGCGGAAGATGCGATACATGATGTCCAAAAATGGGTTCAGCACCCACGTCGACTTGCCACTGGGAAGCACCTTCTCAACATAGTACTACTGGAGCCTGTTCTTGCTTGCGTACTCAGGGTTGGCATGAGGGCGAAGATCTACGGGAGTGGTGAGCCCGTCATCCGGAACCTGTAGCAGATCCATGAAATCCTTCCAGGTAGCAGTCAACTGACAGCCATTGGTCATCCAAGTCATCCTCCGCTCTTCCCCAGGGTGAAAGTGAACTGAGGCAAAGAACTGACAGATAAGCTCAGGGTCATAGTCCAGGTGGAAGGAGATCACATGTTCAATACCAAACTGTTCCACCAAATCCAGAGCCTCCCCAAAGTACTCACGATACTTGTCCTTCCTCATGTGATTCATGTCAATCCACTTGACATCCACGTAGGTGTTTTGCTTGGCCTTGATCACATCCAGATAAATGAGAGTCTGTTGCTTGGTCCAGAACAAGTCATTGCCTCTGAAGATAGCACGGGCATTCACATATGGGTTGATATGCCTGCGAGAGATAAACTCAGAAAGTGGAATCTCGTCCATGCCCTTAGCAGGTTCCTTGTACTTGCTACTGAGGTCTTGACATTGCGCTTGGGGGCACTGGAGCCCTCTGGTGCTTCATCTTGATTGCGCAGTCGCTTGGAGCCAGTGTCACGACTGGGATTGGAACGACGAGCAGGGGCACCTGAGCCACCACCTAAGACACAAAGCAAAAGCACACACAAAGAGCGAGAAGAATCAATGCAAAGACCTTAGCAAGACAAGGGAAACAAGTAGAAAGCATACGTGGTAATTGCCAAGAAGAAGATTGGACAAACAACGGTAGTACTGCCAAGTCGCGCGGTACTAAAATTTTAGTACCGCTCCTAGTCGCGGTAGTACCGTGCGAGGACACGGTAGTACCGGGGCTTGGATCGGTAGTAGGATCTTAGTACCACATCACGTGTGGTAGTACCGCACCTGGCGGGCGGTAGTACCGGACCCGCGGTAGTACCACACTGGAGATGCGGTAGTACCGCACGGCGGCAGATCCAAATCATTTTGAATCTGAGAAAGACCGCGAAAACGCGGCGGTACTACGGTTGATCAAATCTACCATGGGACAACATATCAAGTATAATTTCTACGCAACACTACTCTCCTACATCCCACTCTTGCATAGATTTGGCCTAAAATCTCAAGAACACATGCATCTCCCCAAAAACCTAGAGGCAAAAGAACAACCAAAAGAGAGAGGGAGTTGGGGAGAAACCTTGGTCCATGGCAAGAGGAAGTGGTGGGGAACGATCCCACCGGTCAGAATCCGAGGAGAGTGGCCGGAGACGGAGATCCGGCGAGGGTCTCCGGCGCCGTTCTTGAGCGAGAGAGAAAGAGGCGGCGGGGACGAGAGACAAATGAATGGGTATGGGGAGATGGAACTCCCCTGCCCGAGTCATAACCCCCACGCGCTCTCGTCAGCGCGGTAGTACCGCGCTTCATCGCGGTACTACCGCTCGGGCGGAAGTGCCGCACCAAAGTACCGCTCTCCCAGGCGGCAGTAAAAAATTACTGCCGCGCTGGGTGCGGTGGTACCGTGCTCTCCACAAGCGGTAGTACCGTGGCATGCCGTGGTAGTACCGTGAGCTCAAGAAAATGCATTTTTCAAACACAAAGAAGGAGAGGTCTTTGCACGGAATCTTCAAACAAACGAGACACCTCAAGAACACGCTCAACACGAAGAGAGAGGGGCAAAAGACAACAAGACTCAACCTAGAGACACCACCTCTCCAAAGAGAGGGCGGTGGCCGGAGCCACCTATGTTTGAGTCATTTGGTATGGCACCGCGAAGAATTATCCGTGCCTACATCTAAACAAGACCACCTCTCCAAAACTCGTCTTTGAAGCACAAGTACCATAAAAAATGGCTAATGTGAAAGAGTTGATCAATTTATGCATAATGGGGGAAGGGAGAGTTCATTGAGAGAACAACACTGCCCCTATATCCATGCCTACATCTAAACAAGACAACAAGTTGGTGGGGTGTGCAAGGGTTCAAGCAACATTGCTCGAGTCAATGATATTTAGCTCATGCCTTAACTCGCGAAATCTTGTTTCATCCAACGGCTTCATGAAAATATCTGCAAGGTTATCATGAGTGTTGACGTAGTTGAGCTCGATCTCTCCTCGCCTAATGTGATCCCGGATGAAGTGATACCGAATCTCAATATGCTTCGTCTTGAAGTGTTGCACCGGGTTGAGAGAAATCTTGATGGCACTTTCATTGTCACACCAAAGGGGCACTTTGTCACAAATGACACCATAATCCTTTAAAGTTTGCCTCATCCATAAGAGTTGTGCACAACAACTACCGGCCGCCACATACTCCGCTTCGATGGATGAGAGAGACACACAACTTTGCTTTTTGGAAGACCAACTTACCAAAGAGCAACCAAGGAATTGGCACCCTCCGGAAGTGGACTTCCTATCCACTTTGTCTCCTGCCCAATCGGAGTCCGAATACCCTACAAGCTTGAAGTTTGCTCCTCTTGGGTACCATAAGCCAAAGTTTGGGGTATGAGCCAAATATCGAAAGATTCGCTTGACCGCCACAAAGTGGCTTTCCTTAGGTGTGGCTTGAAACCGTGCACAAATTCCCACACTCAACATGATATCCGGTCTAGATGCACAAAGGTAAAGCAAGGATCCAATCATGGAGCGATATACCTTTTGATCCACCACTTTACCATTGGGATCGATGTCAAGTTGGCACTTGGTGGGCATTGGAGTGGAAGCCGGCTTGACATCACTTAGCTTGAATCTCTTGAGCATGTCTTGAGTGAATTTGGCTTGGTTGATGAAGGTTCCTTCTCACTTTGCTTCACTTCGAAACCGAGAAAGAACTTCAACTCTCCCATGGAAGACATCTTGAACTTTGAGGTCATGAGTGCGGCAAATTCCTCATTGAAAGCTTTGTTAGGGGAACCAAAGATAATGTCATCAACATATAGTTGGCACACAAACAACTCCTTTGACCTTCTTAGTAAAAAGAGTGGGATCGATTAGCCCAACTTCAAACCCACGATCTTGTAACAACTCGGTAAGGTGGTCATACCACGCACGTGGGGCTTGTTTAAGGCCATATAGTGCCTTATCGAGTTGATACACATGATCGGGAAAGTAGGGATCCTCGAACCCGGGGGGTTGCTTGACGTAAACCAACTCATTAATAGGACCATTAAGAAAAGCACTCTTCACATCCATTTGTTGCAACTTAAAGTTGTGATGACAAGCATAAGCAATCAACAAACAAATGGATTCAAGGCGAGCAACGGGAGCAAAGGTTTCACCATAGTCGATACCCTCGACTTGGGAGTAGCCTTGTGCCACCAATCTTGCCTTGTTGCGAATGATGGTCCCATGAGCATCTTGCTTGTTCTTGAATATCCACTTGGTTCCAATGACATTGTGGTTCCCCGTTGGCCTTGGCACCAATCTCCACACCTTGTTGTACTCGAAGTTTTTGAGTTCTTCATGCATGGCATTAAGCCAATCCGGATCTTCGAGTGCTTCATATACCTTTTGGGGTTCAACACAAGAGACAAACGCGTGATGTTCACAATAGTTTGCCAATTGTCTACGAGTGCTTATCCCCTTTTGAATGCTTCCAAGCACATTCTTCATGAGACGACCCTTGGTGGAGAGCTTGGATGCAATCTTGGCGGCACGACGCTCTAATTCCTCCTCGGTGGTGAGTTGAGGAGCGGTCACTTGATCATCTTGAGCGCCGTCTTGAGCTTGTTCTTGATCTTGAACTTGCTCGGAGGAGAGAACTTGACCTTGGGCATCACTTGGTGTGTCAACACGGTCTTGAGGATGATCTTGCCCTTGGTCTTGTTCATGAGGTTGAGGGCCTTCACTTTGTTCTTCGGAAGCGTGTGGGCCTTGGGTTGGTGATGGCTCCACTTGAGTGGAGCATTGTCCTCCTCCTTCGGCCACAAGGGGTTCCTCAATGGGTAGGATAAAACCAACACCCATTCTTCTTATGGCTTGGGGAGGAATTTCATCACCTACATCACAAGTGCCACTTTGCTCCACTTGGGAGCCGTTATTCTCATCAAACTCCATGTTACATGTCTCCTCAATAAGTCCCGTGGATTTATTGAGGACACGATAAGCATGAGAGTTTGTAGCATAGCCAACAAATATGCCCTCATAAGCTCTAGCCTCAAATTTAGACAATCGAACACCTTTCTTCAGAATGAAACACTTACACCCGAACACCCGAAATTACTTGAGGTTGGGCTTGTTACCGGTGAATATTTCATATGGAGTCTTGTTCAAGCCCTTGCGGAGGTAGAGCCGATTGGATGCATGACACGCGGTGTTGATGGCTTCGGCCCAAAAGTTGTATGGAGACTTGAACTCCACCATCATGGTCCTTGCCACATCCATCAACGTCCGGTTCTTCCTCTCCGCAACACCGTTTTGTTGAGGGGTGTAAGGTGCGGAATATTGATGCTTGATCCCCTCATCACTAATAAACTCATCCAAGGTGTAGTTCTTGAACTCGGTGCCGTTGTCACTTCTTATTGTCAAGATCTTTGCATTGTGTTGACGTTGGGCTTTATTTGCAAAGTCAATGACGGTTTGTTGGGTCTCGCTCTTCCTCTTGAAGAAATACACCCAAGTGTATCTTGAATAGTCATCCACAATCACCAAGCAATACTTTCTACCCCCAAGACTATCAAACGATGGAGGCCCAAAGAGATCCAAATGAAGGAGCTCCAAAGGCCTCTTCGAGTAAATGATAGTCGTGGGAGGGTGAGCCTTCTCATGTAGCTTTCCTTCGATACAAGCACTGCAAGCACGATCTTTAGCAAAACTAACATTCGTTAGTCCACGGAAATGGTCCCCCTTGAGAAGACTTTGCAAAGATCTCATATTGACATGGGCTAAACGGCAATGCCAAAGCCATCCCACGTCAACTTTAGCCATTAGACATGTCACGGTCTTAGTGGGTCGCTCCGAAAAGTTAATCACATATATCCCGTTCTCGACAAGAGGGCCACGGTATCAATATCAAAGAAAGTGACAAAGCCCATGATTGCAAGTTGACGAACGGAAAGTAAATTGTATGCAAGTGACTCAACAAGCATGACCTTCTCGATCGTGAGATCATGAGAAATGACAACCTTGTCGAGTCCCAATACCTTAGAGGACGAGGCATCACCCACTCGACATTGGTGGGCATAGATGGAATCTTGTGCATGTCCACCACCAAGTCCTTGCTTCCGGTCATATGATTTGTAGCTCCACTATCGAGCAACCATGACCCCCCACCGGAAGCAAACACCTACAAGAGATCAATGCTTGGTTTTAGGTACCCATTTTGTAATGGGTCCTCTGATGTTAGCAACAAGGGTCTTAGGAACCCAAATAGAACATTCAATATACTCATGAGGAGAACCAACAAATTTGGCATAAACATGCCCATCACTAGCACGGCATAACACATAAGAAGGGTTAAAGTCGCCGGCTTTGTTGGGAGGGGTGGCATTGTCCTTCTTGACACCGCCACCCTTCGCATTGTTCTTCTTCTCCTTGGAAGAACCCTCTCCCTCCTTCATAAAAGTTTGCTTGAGAGGAGGAAGTCATTTGGTCTTGTCATTCTTCTTCTTGTTCTTAGGCTTGGGTGCGAACCCAATCCCCTCCTTGGCCACAACTTCCTTTTGATTGCTCAAAAGATCATTGAGGTTCTTCTCACCTTGTATGCATGACACAAGGCCTTTCTCAAGTTGCTCCTTCAACTTAGCATTCTCCTCAACAAGATGCACATGCTCACAACAAGGGTTAGTAGCATTTGCATTATCAATTAACACCATATGAGGAAAGGTGGCTTTCTCCTTGGTTAGCTTCACTTGGAGTTGATCATGAGACTCCTTGAGGCTAGCATGAACACCCTTCAAGACTTTGTGAGCCTTGTCGAGAATGTCAAACTCCTCTTTGAGTCTAGCAAGATCAACCCCAAGCTTTGCCTTCTCGGAGTTTAGCACACGAGAAACAACAAGAGCATGATCAAGGTCTTTCTTTAACTTAGCATGATCATCGTTGTGTAACTCCTCAAGAGCCAAACGAAGACCACACTCTTCGTCAAGAGCATTGGAAAGATCCGAAATCTCATCGGCATAGTCACGACTATGCCTCTCCATCTTAGAGATGGTATCTACGTGAGCCTCGATCATGTCATTGGCTTCACCAAGTTGTTCCAAGAGAGCAACAAAGTGCTTCTTGGATTTACCCTTGAGTTTGCCCATAAAGGTCTCAAACTCATTCTCCTCCACATTTGTCCCATCATGTTCATCAATGCAATCCGAAGAAGGATGATTAATGATGGTAGTTTTGATGTTGGGGGTTACCTTGTTGGTGGCTTTAGCCATGAAGCACTTGGCGGTGGTGTTCTCATTGGGTGAGTCAAAGAGAGACACCCGTGGAGTTGTCGCAATGGCAACGGAGGCCATGGCAACCGACTCACCATCTTCATCATCCTCATTGTACTCTTCTTGTACCACCAATGCCTTGGGAGGAGTCTTCTTGGTGAAGTTGCTCTTGTTGGGGAACGACTTGGCCTTGTCCTTTCGGATGAGCTTGCCACCATTGTCTCCCCTCTTCTCATAAGGGCACTCCGCAACAAAGTGGCTCACATTGCCACAATTGAAGCAAGTCCTCACTCGTTACTTGCCCTTTGCGCCACTTGAATTGTTCTTGTTGAAGTTGGGCCTTGAGTTCTTCTTGCTCCAAAATTGCCTTGAAGCAAGTGCCATGTGTTCATGATAGGTATACTTCGTATCTTCGAGGTTGCTCTCCTCTTCTTACTCCTCATCCTCTTCCTCCATACTAACCTTGGCCTTTAGAGCAAGGTTGGGCTTTTTAACTCTTTGAGAGCGAAGTACCGCATTGTCGGCGGTCTTGTCCAAGATGCTCATAGCAACAAACTCATCCAACACTTCACTTGAGGACAAGGTGTGGAATTCCGGCCTTTGACAAATGACGGAGGACATGGCTTTGTGGTAGGGCATCATTGCTTTGAGGAATTTGCGCTTGATCCAATTGTCATCCGTATCCTTACTTCCATGATCTCGGAGAGAGACCGCGAGTTTGGCTACCCTCCGATAAAGCTCATGAGGTTCTTCATCTTCTTTCGTTGCAAACTCATCGGCCTCATCTTGCACCACTTCATAGTTGGAGCGTTGAATGCTTGCGCTTCCCCGATAGAGGGAAACCACTTGGTGCCAAGCATCTTTGGCCATGGGGTAGGGCCGGAGATGAGGAAGATCTTCGGGTGGGATTGCTTCTTGGATGATGAAGAGAGCATTCTCATTGAATTGATTATCCACAGCTTCTCTAGGAGTGAAGTTACTTCGATCATGCGGATAGAAACCTTCTTCAATGATTCTCCAAAGGTTAGTGTTCACATGATTTAAATGACGCTTAAAACGATAGACCCAAGAATCAAATTCTACATTCTTCTCAATCCTAGGGGCCGGGCCGGCATGATTCAAATGAGTGGAAGGTAACGGTCCACCATAGACAAGTGGAGGTTCCACATGGGCAAAGGTGTCGGTGCCATTTTTACCACTAGAAGAAGGGCCTTTCTCGCTAGTAGCTTCCCCCTTGTCGGAGGTAGCATCTGTCACCTTGTTGGCGGGATCACCCACTTTCAACGGTGCGGTGGAAAGTTTAAGCCCTTCTATGAATTTATTAAACATGCTTTCGACCTCAGTCGTCATGGAGGTTTTCAATGTGTCCAACGCCACATTGAATTCCTCACGAGAGATCGCGGTTCCCCCATCTCCCGTAGAAGAGACCGGATTCGCACCGGAGTGCTCCTCCACACCTTCTACGACGTCAACCATACTCTTTGGACGGTAAAGTCCTTAATAAAGAGACGAGGCTCTGATACCAATTGAAAGGATCGATATAGTTGACTAGAGGGGGGGGGTGAATAGGCAACTAACAATTTTTAGCTTTTCTTTACCAATTTAAACTTTGCATCAAAGTAGGTTGTCTAGATATGCAACTAGGTGAGCAACCTATATGATGCAACAACAATAAGCACACAAGCAAGCAAGAGATATAGCACAAATAAGCTTGCACAAGTAAAGGCACGAGATAACCAAGAGTGGAGCCGGTGAAGACGAGGATGTGTTACCGAAGTTCCTTCCCTTTGAAGGGAAGTACGTATCCGTTGGAGCGGTGTGGAGGCACAATGCTCCCCAAGAAGCCACTAGGGCCACCGTGTTCTCCTCACGCCCTCACACAATGCGAGATGTCGTGATTCCACTGTTAGTGCCCTTGGAGGCGGCGACCGAACCTTTACAAACAAGGTTGGGGCAATCTCCACAACTTAATTGGAGGCTCCCAACGACACCACGAAGCTTCACCACAATGGACTATGGCTCCGCAGTGACCTCAACCGTCTAGGGTGCTCAAACACCCAAGAGTAACAAGATCCGCAAGGGATTAGTGGGGGAATCAAATTTCTCTTGGTGGAAGTGTAGATTGGGGCCTTCTCAATCACTCCCGAGCAAATCAACAAGTTTGATTGGCTAGGGAGTGAGATCGGGCGAAAATGGAGCTTGGAGCAACAATGGAGCTTAGAATTGTAAGAGGTGGTCAACTCGGGGAAGAAGACACCCCTTATATAGTGGAGAGACAAATCCAACCGTTATCCACCTAACCAGCCCGCGACTTGCGGTACTACCGCCCCTGACAAGCGGTACTACCGCACGGCCATGCGGTACTACCGCGAGAGACCGCGGTACTACCGCTGCAGTGGCGGGAACTAGAACAAGCCTGAAGCACAGAAGCTGAGAACGGTACTTCCGCAAGCGCGGTACTACCGCTCCCCCTTGCGGTACTACCGCAAGGCAGGAATGGCCTAGCCTGGGATGGGCGCGGATGAATAAAAATACATCCGTGCCTACTTCCGCTGAAAAACAAACGATGCAAAAAATCCGACACGGTACTACAGCTGGAGGAGCGGTACTACCGCATGGCAGCTGAGCCAGGCCGCGCGCGGTACTACCGCGCACAAGGTGCGGTACTACCGCGGAGGCGCGGATGTAAAAAATTACATCCGCCCCTACTACCGCAATGCAGCGGCACTTGGCCTGGGGGCCACGGTACTACTGCTCCAGATGAGCAGTACTACCGTGGGCTCCTGCGGTACTACCGCGCCGAGGTACGGTACTACCGCAGGTGCCTGCAGTACTACCGCTCCAGGGAGCAGTACTACCGCAAGCCCAAAATCAGCAACCAAGACATAATGCATAGAGGATAACCGGAGGATGCTCCAAAGCGTAGGGGAAAGGAGGAGACAAGGAGGAAAACGTGTACGTGATGATTCCACCCGAACCTTTCCGACGCGGACCCCCTCTTAATAGTACGGCTTTCCTACGACTCAAATCCACCAAAAAGAAACGTGGAAAACGCCGTCTTCAATAGTCTTTGAGGGGCACCAAACCGTCTTGTGCCTAGCGATGAAACGTCTGAGAAACTCAAGGCACACGATTAGTCCGCAAAAGCATTGTCATCAATCACCAAAACACCATAGGGATAAATATGCCCTTATAGCTAGTTTACTTTCTTGCTGTAGTAGTAATAATTAATAGAAAACCCAAAAATATTTCCTGTTCTTCTTTTGCTTGTTGGGAGCTTTCCCGTGTAAATAGTTTTTATTTCTTTTCTTTTCTTTGGGGGTTGATAGGAGAAGACCATAATAAAATTGTTGAAGTGGCTCTTATATGCATTATTGTTGATTTAACTAAGAGCCCATATTGTCTTGTCTTCTCCTGTTTATTGAATGCTCGCAGATTCCAGCTTAGTCCAATGCACGTGCACTATTATTATTCACATCATTCGGTCGTGCAAGTGAAAGGCAATTATGACGATATATGATGGACTGATTGAGATGAGAGAAGCTGGTATGAACTCGCCCTCTCCTGTTTTTGTAAATATGATTAGTTCATCGTTCCTGATTCAACCTATTATGAATAAACATGTTTGCAATGACAATTAGAGATTATAGTTGCTTATGCCATGCTTAATTAGCTAGGAGTTTATAATGGTTTACCTTGCGTGCCAACATGCTACTAAAATGGTTGTGATGTGGTATGATGGGGTGGTATCCTCCTTTGAATGATTCAAGTGACTTGACTTGGCACATGTTCACACATGTAGTTGAAACAAAATCAACATAGCATTCATGATATTTATGTTCATGGTGGATTATATCCTACTCATGCTTGCACTCAATGTTTATTAATTTTAATGCATGTTCATGACTGTTGTCGCTCTCTAGTTGGTCGCTTCCCAGTCTTCTGCTAGCATTCACTTGTACTAAGCGGGAATACTGCTTGTGCATCCAATCCCTTAAACCCCAAAGTTATTCCATATGAGTCCACTATACCTTCCTATATGCAGTATCTACCTGCCATTCCAAGTAAATTTGTATGTGTCAAACTCTAAACCTTCAAATGAAATTCTGTTTTGTATGCTCGAATAGCTCATCTATCAACTAGGGCTGTCCGTATCTTCCATGTTAGGCGGGTTATTCTCAAGAGGGGTGGACTCCACTCCTCACTCACGAGAAAATGGCTGGTCACCGGGATGCCCAGTCCCATGCTTTATGCAAATCAAATCAAAATAATTGCAAACAAAACTCCCCCGGGACTGTTGTTAGTTGGAGGCACTCGTTGTTTCGAGCAAGCCATGGATTGATGCTTGTTGGTGGAGCGGAAGTATAAACTTTACCATTCTGTTTGGGAACCGCTTATAATGTGTGTAGCATGGAAGATATCGCCATCTCTTGGTTGTTATGTTGACAATGAAAGTATGCCGCTCAAAATATTATTTATCTCTATTTCAAAACCTAGCTCTGGCACCTCTACAAATCCATGCTTCCCTTTGCGAAGGGCCTATCTATTTACTTTTATGTTGAGTCATCACCCTCTTATTAAAAAGCACCAGCTGGAGAGCACTGTTGTCATTTGCATTCATTACTGTTAATTTATATTGGGTATGACTATGACTGGATCTCTTTTACCATGAATTACAATGTCTAGTCACTCCTTGATCTTTAAAGGTGCTCTGCATTTATGCTTTGCGGTCTCAGAAAGGGCTAGCGAGATACCATCTTGTTATATCATATCATGATTGTCTTGAGAAAGTGTTGTCATCCGAGATTTATTATTATTGCTCGCTAGTTGATTATGCCATTGATATGAGTAAACATGAGACCTAAGAGTTATTGTGAATATGGTTAGTTCATAATCTTTGCTGAAAACTTGAATGCTGGCTTTACATATTTACAACAACAAGAGCAAACAGAGTTTGTAAAAGTTTTTCTTTATCACTTTCAGTTTGTCAACTGAATTGCTTGAGGACAAGCAAAGGTTTAAGCTTGGGGGAGTTGATATGTCTCCGTAGTATCTACTTTTCCAAACACTTTTGCCCTTGCCTTGGACTCTAACTTGCATGATTTGAATGGAACTAACCCGGACTGACGCTGTTTTCAGCAGAATTGCCATGGTGTTATCTTTGTGCAGAAACAAAAGTTCTCGGAATGACCTGAAACTTCACGGAGATTATTTTTGAAATAATAAAAAATATTGGCGAAAGAATCAAGGCCAGGGGCCCACACCCTTTCCACGAGGGTCGGGGGCGCGCCTGCCCCCCTGGGCGTGCCCCCCTGCCTCGTGGCCCCCCTGGAGCTCCACCGACCTCAACTCCAACTCCATATATTCGTGTTCGGGGAGAAAAAATCAGAGAGAAGGATTCATCGCGTTTTACGATACGGAGCCGCCGCCAATCCCTAAACTCTCTCGGGAGGGCTGATCTGGAGTCCATTCGGGGCTCCGGAGAGGGGAATCCGTCGCCATCGTCATCATCAACCATCCTCCATCACCAATTTCATGATGCTCACCGCCGTGCGTGAGTAATTCCATCGTAGGCTTGCTGGACGGTGATGGGTTGGATGAGATTTATCATGTAATCGAGTTAGTTTTGTTAGGGTTTGATCCCTAGTATCCACTATGTTCTGAGATTGATGTTGCTATGACTTTGCTATGCTTAATGCTTGTCACTAGGGCCCGAGTGCCATGATTTCAGATCTGAACCTATTATGTTTTCATGAATATATGTGAGTTCTTGATCCTATCTTGCAAGTCTATAGTCACCTACTATGTGTTATGATCCGGCAACCCCGAAGTGACAATAATCGGGACCACTCCCGGTGATGACCATAGTTTGAGGAGTTCATGCATTCACTATGTGTTAATGTTTTGGTCTGGTACTCTATTAAAAGGAGACCTTAATATCCCTTAGTTTCCATTAGGACCCCGCTGCCACGGGAGGGTAGGACAAACGATGTTATGCAAGTTCTTTTCCATAAGCACGTATGACTATATTCGGAATACATGCCTACATTACATTGATGAATTGGAGTTAGTTCTGTGTCACCCTATGTTATGATTGTTACATGATGAACCGCATCCGGCATAATTCTCCATCACCGATCCAATGCCTACGAGCTTTTCACATATTGTTCTTTGCTTATTACTTTTCCGTTGCTATTGTTACAATCACTACAAAACCCAAAAATATTACTTTTGCTATCGTTACCGTTACTTCCATATTACTTTGCTACTAAATACTTTGCTGCAGATATTAAGTTATCCAGGTGTGGTTGAATTGACAACTCAACTGCTAATACTTGAGAATATTCTTTGGCTCCCCTTGTGTCGAATCAATAAATTTGGGTTGAATACTCTATCCTCGAAAACTGTTGCGATCCCCTATACTTGTGGGTTATCATTCCTTCACTTGGGGGTGTCTGGATGTTAGGCGGCGGCCCTAGCGACGGGAGGCGTGGTGTTCATGGGCGGAGCGTGCGTCTCAGGCGCGGGCAGGTAGCCATGGCCATGTGGGTGGCTTGGTTGCGGGTGGTTTGGCGGAGCCAGGGTCAGATGGAGGAGTGTGCGCTCTAGGGTACATCACTTGCCCAGTCCGTGTACTGGCCAACGGTGGCGGCGTCCGTGGATGTCATATCCTTCATGTAGGCTCTGTCATGGCGTCCCCACTCCGGGTGAAAACTTCATCTGCGCGATCGAGCGGTGGCAGCTATCTGTGATCGTACCCTTGGGAGGCACCGCTCTGGAGTCTTGGCTTTGCAGTGGTCCGTTTCACCTCTCCATTGTAGTTGTCATGATGGAGGTCTCCGTTGGCTTCAAGCGGTCTTCTTCGCATATCCGTTGTGAGCTTGGTGGTCGGTGGGGTGGTGTGTCGGTGCCCGGCACCTATGTATCTTGCCATGGGTGTGTGTTGTGCGTGTAGATGGCGCGAGTTTGTATCGTCTCTCGGATGCGATGCGGTGATGGTTGCTTTATAATATAAAGCGGGTGAAATCATTTTTTGTGATCTCGAAGATGCAGCGCGCAATGGCGCAATGGAGACCAATCATATGCGTATGGCCGCAATGGTTGCATATGTTGAGGTTGGCTTTTTCCTATGCATGTTGCACGCTGAAAAAAATATGCTAGTGGGAGTAACTATTTAGATATAGAACATCAAAATAGAAAACGTTCTTTCTTAGAAAATACATAGAAAGATATCAAGATCATCCAATTATGGTGCATTTGACTATTAACCATGTTAATTTACCTTACATTACCGATTTTTCTTGAACGCACATATAAGTGTTTTTCCTTTCTTTTGTTTTATTGCTACGTCCAACCTTCGCTTGCATTGCAATAATGAAACGAATGACTAAATAACCAATTTAAAGCCGGCCGAAATGTGGCTTGAAGCATGACGCACCCCTCCTACCTTACTACATACTCCAGTATGCGTCAGTCTTAAATCATGCACAGTGACCTGGATAGAGATGACCCAATCTGCACAATTTATTGGTCGGATCAGGACGGGAGCAAGAACAACCACACACAAGACACAAGACATATATGCTAGTAGTACTTTATAGTATACAGGCATCTGATATGATCTGTACGTTGGTTGAGGACTTGACTTGAAGTTGGTACATCCGTCGACTGATAAACCTCCAGAAGACATATATGCTATTGTACTCTACAAGTATACTTGTAACATTCTGTCGGACGGTGATATTGATCGCCCGCTAATTCTTGGTGATGTTTTTGACATGGACTAGTCAGGCTGAGTTATGCTTTGGTCATGTGGTGTCCATCGCCGTGGTACGGTTTGGGTGCCCCGGCTCGATCAGGGGCACTGCACTGGACCAGCTGCCAAGGACGCATGAGCGTACAGTCGATGCGGCAGAGCTTCACGGGGACACAGAGAAAATCTCTCGTGTTTCAAGTACAGAGTCCTGACGAATCAGATCAAGGCTCGTAATTAGCGATTTCTGGCACAAAACTGTAAGCTCGTACGTGGTTCCTGCAGCCCTAACCCTTCATTGTCGATGTTTTCCGCAGTTCACTCGAGCCTGACGGAACAGATGGTCGGATCAGATCAATTGCTAAAAGAGAATAGAGACTGAACGAGCGTTGGGGGTGACGAGGATCGACCGACACAGTTCACACTTCACAGATAGCCACTCAATTAGTGGTGGGGCGCGCCTGATCTTAACCCTCTAATTGCCCTCGACATGCACGTTTGTCATCTAATCTATGTGGCCGCAACGGAATCGGGCATGATCCATCCGTACGCACCTGTAGCGATCGCAATTTAAAAACTAACCCATCCTCATTAATGCACACGCATGTAAGTATACCCCCCTGATAATACAGTGCCATCCGTCCGTCCAAGCCAGCCAGCAATGATGGATATGGTCGAAATGCAACGTTTCATCTCACATGCTAACTACCAACCTGATATCGATTTCGATTTGATTTGCTCTGTCCCTCCCTTGCCTTCCAACGATCCCACCCGCAGATCGATCGGCATGCCAGATTGGCATGACGCTAGAAGCGTCTGCGTTGTAAACTAGAGGCAATTAAAATGCTGATCCTGTAGCGGTTCCCAGCGCAAAAGCTAGAGAAGCTTTAGGTGTCATTTTTAATGTCATTTTTGGGGCAGATCTTGGTTCTTCTCGGCCGCACTCAATGATCGATCAGCTAGCGCGTGCGTGGCCATTGACCGGGGAATAAAATCATCATTGAACATTGATCCAAGTGTGCCCAGCACAAAAGCCCTATGGAGAGAATAAAATCATACGATCTCTCTTACAATATTGCCGTCTGATCGGCCGCCCCCGTCCGGAGCATGCAGTCGACCTGTGGACGGATCAAGGATGGACGATTTGTTTTGCTGGGCCGTACGCCGGCGTCGCGCTCAGTCGAGTGCCGCGTGGTTTTCATACGTGGAAAGATCGGCGATCGACGCGCAAACTCAGCCTGAAATCCACATTTTTGAAGATGTTATATGCGCAGAAAAGCAGATACATTAGTTGGGACGAACGCCTCAGCCAGCGTATTCCTGAGGCTTTTGCCCTTCGCTTTGGCCTCG
>NC_057805.1:468394008-468401208 GCF_018294505.1 Triticum aestivum | reverse complement strand
GGGGGCTCGCCGGGGTGAAGGAAGAACCAGCCGCAGCGGCGAGGGGGGCTCGCCGGAGAGGTACCCCACTATCTATCTTAGGGTTCAGGATGGGGGTTGTGGTCGCCGGCGGTGGCGGGGCGTTGGCGGGGCGGTGGCGTGGGGATCGCCGGAGAAAAAGCTCGGCAAGGGGGGGCCTAGAGGGATGGCCGGGGCCGCGGCGGTGGGGAGTGTTTTCGGGGCGGGCGGGGCGGCGCACCGCCGGCCGCGGGCGGCGGGGGGCTGCTGTTTGGCCGGTGGTGGCTGGCGGCTCAGGGGGTGGAGGTTGAAGATGAACCGCAGGCCCTTGATTTCGTATCCAACGGCTGCAAAATCGACTGACCAGAGATGAAAAAGTCAGTCGACCGACGTGTAGCCTCACCTTGCTAGTGCGTTCAGTTTCGACAGTTAAGTTCAGTTTCGACAGTTAAGTTCAGTTTCGACAGTTAAGTTCAGAGATGAGCGGCTGATGTATTTTACATCTAGCACTCTGTGGTTATGTATTTTACGTCATGTATTGGAGATGCTATTAGAATTCCACTCAGGTTAACGTTGTTCGTTGTCTCTCTTGTCCTGCTTCAGCCTCGGCGTCGTACAACTCACCGGAGCTGCTCCAACGACGAAACCTCCATCACAGCGGAGCAGTACCTCGGGCTCCATCTCCAGACGCCTAAGATCTTCTTCCCCTCCTCCGACAGCCAAGTCAGCCGGAGCATCCTCACCGGCCAACCCAATCACGCTGAGATCGACATGGCTTCGCCAAAGAGGTTGTACACTTGTTGCATCTCTTTTTTACTCTACATGTTATATATATATTGTCCACTGAGCACTCGTAGTAACGGGAAATACGATTATTTTATCCTACTATATGACAAGCAGTGAGGTACCAGGCAACTTAGCTATCCGTGATGGACTCTCTTGAACGCCATCATTATTTATCTCTGCGCGTTTGAGCTGTGCATTTGTCGATGGGCCTCGGAGTTGAGCTAGTATGGCAGTGGCCTGGGTCCAAAGTAATAGAAGTAGCACAAAAACATTTTTTTAGTGTAGGATTTTCCTTGCTCAAACCTGCCTACTAGAATCGCCAGTGCTTGAAAGGAAAAGTGAATGAAAAACATCGGAATTGGAAAGTTTCCTATGGTACTACTTTTCATGAATTTGGTGCAAAGGAATGGAGCAAAGGAAAACTGTAGGATTTGTTCCTTTAGTGTCTCCTTGAAAGAAAAACCGTAGGAATTCTAATTTCCACTTCTCCCCCTTTTCATATTCCTATTCATCAAGCACAAGACTAAGAGATAGTAGCATAATAGAATTATAACCGTACATTTTCTTGTGGTTTGACTTAATCTCACCATGATTTTTTGCATCCTGTGATCTTCCAATTGTTGTGAATCCAACACCCAGATTGGGAGAAATCCTGTGTTTTTAAATTCTCTGTTTTGCACGTCCATTCCTATCCTATTCCTGTCTATTTCCTATCCCTGCATTGTTAGAATCCTCAAATTCAAACAAGCCCTTACTCAATTACTTCTGTTACAGATATGTGTCAAAGAAAACCTTGTGTGGTTTGTCCTGCTCCTGCGGCGTTGTGTTCCACCCCAGCTCAGCTGCTCCAACGACGGAAGGGTTCACCACAGCAGGGATCCGCTCTCCAGACTGTCTTTCGCCGCCTCAGATCTTCTTCCCCGCCGCCGGCAGCCACGGCAACTGCATTACCATCATCAACTGAGCAGATGACCTTGAGGACTACACGGGTCTGCAAGAGAGGTCGCACTCTTCCGTGTCTGCTTACGTTATGTGTCGCTTAATATGATGACATGCTACATTATCGTCGTGTTCACCTATTAGACTCCGAGTCAGGTCCAAACTAATGCTGAAACTTGAGTTTTTAAATGGTTGTGGGGTACATATTGGGGCAGCAATCAGTACTATCTGTCTACTATCTGGTTAATCTCCGGTGTCTACTATGAGTTTCATGTTGGGTGCAAACAAACATTAAAGGAGCCATTATCTGTATTTTTTAACTAAAGCTATTATCTGCCTGCTATCATTGGTTTTGGGTCTATCCACAGTTTGCTACCATCACTCTGCATTTGTGCATGCACTCCTTACATAATCTCACTATGTTTTATTCCTATGCATGCCAGTTATTGTACACAATGGAACTGATCATGTAGAGCAAAAGAGACGAGCCTTGCGTGGCAATAAAATTTCATGCAGACGTCGTTCCATGGTGGGAGCAAAGGCAGCCCCCCTCCACCCATTTCGGATCGTAATCAAGAGGAAGATAACTGTTCTGAGGGGGATTCAAAAGGAGAAGACCACTCCTATTTACCCCATGAGGACTTCGCTCTAACTTGGCATGCTGATGTTGGTAATATCATGCATATGGTGCCTTGCATTGCTTATTGTATACATTAAAGATGTCATCTGCTTAGTTTAGACATGCTTTGTGTCAATGCCATCTGTTTAGTTTCTCTATCGTATATGTGAATCATGCAATGCCATCTTGTCTAGCCAGGCATCATATATGTGAATTTTGCAATGCCACCCTGGTTAGCCAGTCATCTTATATGTGAATTATATCATGCCATCATTTTTTTATTACGTGTTAAATTTGTCAACAATTTTAGTACATTCAATTAATCTTCCTGTGCATCAGCCATTCGGCACGGTCATGGAAAAATCTGGAGTGGGAACAAGGTCTTCAGAGCAGACAATGCTATCTGACGAAGCGCATGTCTTGCTGGTTACCGATAGCTCCTCAGAGGAGGATTCAGAGACAGATGACCAGTCATATCCCCCCCCCGAGGTGCATGCCCTAACTTGGCAGGGTTATGTTGCTCATATCGTGCGTATGGTATCTTGCATTGCTATGTCATTTGCTTAGTTTAGACATGCTTTGTGTGAATGCCACCTGTTTAGTGTCTAATTACCATATATGTGAATTATGCAATGCCATCTTGTTGCAAGACATTATATATGTGAATTATGCAATGTTATCTTGTTGCAAGGCATTATGTATGTGAATTATGCAATGCCATGCTATTTAGGCAAGCGTCATATATGTGAATTATATCATGCCATCCTTTTTTTTTGTATTCTCATTGCTTTTGTCGACAATGTTTGTATATTCAACTGCTCTTCCTGTGCATCAGCCATTTGAATTGGTGATGGAGAAATCTGGAGTGAAAACAAGGTCTTCAGAGCAGACAATGCTACCTGCTGAAGCAGATATCTTGCTGGTTACAGATAGCTCTTCAGAGGAGGATTCAGAGGCAGATGACCAGTCCTATTATCCCCCTGAGGTGTATGCTCAAACTTGGCAGGGTTATATTACTCATATAATGCATATGTTGTATTGCAATGCTTAGTTTTTACATCATATACACAATATTGAATGCCATCTCCTTAGTTGACACATCATATATGCGATTGCCCTCTGCTCACTTCCTTAGTATATAAATCATATATTTGAATTATGTCATGCCATGATGTTTACATAGACAGCATGTATCTGAATTATGGCATGCCAACCCATTTTCTAAAGACATAATATAGTTATATCATCTCATCCTGTTTACATAGTCATCATATTTTAAATTATGTCATTCTATCCGTGAATTATATCATGCCATCATGTTTCCATCGATGGCATGTTTGTGATTTATGGCATGCCAACCACTTTAATAGACACATCTGTCGGGGAACGTAGCAAAAATTCAAAATTTTCTACGCATCACCAAGATCAATCTATGGAGTTTACTAGCAACGAGAGGGAAGGAGTGCATCTACATACCCTTGTAGTTCGCGAGCGGAAGCGTTCAAGAGAACGGGGTTGATGGAGTCGTACTCGTCGTGATCCAAATCACCGATGATCCTAGCGCCGAACGGACGGCACCTCCGCGTTCAACACACGTACGGAGCAGCGACGTCTCCTCCTTCTTGATCCAGCAAGGGGGGAGGAGAAGTTGATGGAGATCCAGCAGCACGACGGCGTGGTGGTGGAAGTAGCGGGATTCCAACAGGGCTTCGCCAAGCGCTGCGGGAGGAGGGAGATGTGTCACGGGAGGGAGAGGGAGGCGCCAGGGCTTGGCCTTGCTGCCCTCCCTTCCCCCCACTATATATAGGGCCAAGGGAGAGGGGGGCGCAGCCTTGGCCCTTCCTCCAAGGAAGGGTGCGGCCAGGGAGGAGTCCTTCCCCCCCAAGGCACCTCGATGGTGCCTTCCCCCTTTAGGACTCTCCCTTTTCCTTATCTCTTGGCGCATGGGCCTCTTGGGGCTGGTGCCCTTGGCCCATATAGGCCAAGGCGCACCCCCTACAGCCCATGTGGCCCCCCGGGCTGGTGGACCCCCTTGGTGGACCCCCGGACCCCTTTCGGCACTCCCGGTACAATACCGATAAAGTGCGAAACTTTTCCGGCGACCAAAATAAGACTTCCCATATATAAATCTTTACCTCCGGACCATTCCGTAACTCCTCGTGACGTCCGGGATCTCATCCGGGACTCCGAACAACTTTCGGTTACCACATACTAATATCTCTATAACCCTAGCGTCACCGAACCTTAAGTGTGTAGACCCTACGGGTTCGGGAGACATGCAGACATGACCGAGACGACTCTCCGGTCAATAACCAACAGCGGATCTGGATACCCATGTTGGCTCCCACATGCTCCTCGATGATCTCATCGGATGAACCACGATGTCGAGGATTCAATCAATCCCGTACCCAATTCCCTTTGTCTATCGGTATGTTACTTGCCCGAGATTCGATCGTCGGTATCCCTATACCTTGTTCAATCTCGTTACCGGCAAGTCTCTTTACTCGTTCCGTAACTCACATCATCCCGTGATCAACTCCTTGGTCACATTGTGCACATTATGATGATGTCCTACCGAGTGGTCCCAGAGATACCTCTCCGTTTACACGGAGTGACAAATCCCAGTCTCGATTCGTGCCAACCCAACAGACACTTTCGGAGATACCTGTAGTGCACCTTTATAGCCACCCAGTTACGTTGTGACGTTTGGTACACCCAAAGCATTCCTACGGTATCTGGGAGTTGCACAATCTCATGGTCTAAGGAAATGATACTTGACATTAGAAAAGCTCTGAGCAAACGAACTACACGATCTTGTGCTAGGCTTAGGATTGGGTCTTGTCCATCACATCATTCTCCTAATGATGTGATCCCGTTATCAACGACATCCAACGTCCATGGTCAGGAAATTGTAACCATCTATTGATCAACGAGCTAGTCAACTAGAGGCTTACTAGGGACATGGTGTTGTCTATGTATCCACACATGTATCTGAGTTTCCTATCAATACAATTCTAGCATGGACAATAAACGATTATCATGAACAAGGAAATATAATAATAACCAATTTATTATTGCCTCTAGGGCATATTTCCAACAGTCTCCCACTTGCACTAGAGTCAATAATCTAGTCCACATCACCATGTGATTAACACTCACTGGTCACATCACCATGTGACCAACATCCAAAGAGTTTACTAGAGTCAACAATCTAGTTCACATCACTATGTGATTAACGCTCAATGAGTTCTGGTTTGATCATGTTATGCTTGTGAGAGAGGTTATTAGTCAACGGGTCTGAACCTTTCAGATCCGTGTGTGCTTTACGAATATCTATGTCATCTTGTGGATGCTACCACGCGCTACTTGGAGCCATTTCAAATAATTGCTCTACTATACGAATCCGGTTTACTACTCAGAGTCATCCGGATTAGTGTCAAAGTTCGCATCGACGTAACCCTTTACGACGAACTCCTTTTCACCTCCATAATCGAGAAAATTCCTTAGTCCACTAGATACTAAGGATAAGTTCGACCGCTGTAATGTGATCCATTCCCGGATCACTATTGTACCCCTTGACCAACTCATGGCAAGGCACACTACATGTGCGGTACACAGCATAGCATACTATAGAGCCTACGTCTAAAGCATAGGGGACGACCTTCGTCCTTTCTCTCTCTTCTGCTGTGGTCAGGTCTTGAGTCTTACTCAATACTCACACCTTATAACACAACCAAGAACTCCTTCTTTGCTGATCTATTTTGAACTCTTTCAAAATCATGTCAAGGTGTGCGTTCTTTGAAAGTATCATCGGGCGTCTTGATCTATCTCTATGGATCTTGATGCCCAATATGTAAGCAGCTTTATCCAGGTCTTCCTTTGAAAAACTCCTTTCAAACAACCCTTTATACTTTCCAGAAATTTTACATCATTTCGGATCAACAATATGTCATTCACATATACTTATCAGAAATGTTGTAGCGCTCCCACTCACTTTATTGGAAATACAAGTTTCTCATAAACTTCGTATAAACCCAAAATCTTTGATCATCTCATCAAAGCGTACATTCCAACTCCGAGATGCTTACTCCAGTCCTTAGAAGGATCGCTGGAGCTAGCATACCTTTTAGCATCCTTAGGATCGACAAAACCTTTCTGATTGTATCACATACAACCTTTCCTTACGAAAACTGGTAAGGAAACTTGTTTTGACATCCATCTGCCAGATTTCATAAATGCAGCTAATGCTAACATGATTCCGACGGAATTAAGCATCGCTACGGATGGGAAAATCTCATCGTAGTCAACTCCTTGAACTTGTGGAAATACTCTTTGCCACAAGTTGAGCTTCATAGATGGTAACATTACCGTCCACGTCCGTCTTCTTCTCAAAGTTCCATTTATCTCGGATTTCATGGCTTCCAACCATTTGTCGGAATATGGGCCCACCATCGCTTCTCCATAGCTCGTAGGTTCAGTATTGTCCAACAACATGATATCTCAGACAGGATCACGTACCACTCTGAAGTAGCACGCATCCTCGTCGTCCTACGAGGTTTGGTAGTGACTTGATCCGAAGTTTCATGATCACTATCATAAGCTTCCACTTCAATTGGTGTAGGTGCCACAGGAACAACTTCCTGTGCCCTGCTACACACTAGTTGAAGTTATGGTTCAATAACCTTATCAAGTTTCCACCATCCTCCCACTCAATTCTTTCGAGAGAAACTTTTCCTCGAGAAAGGACTCGTTTCTAGAAGCAATTACTTTTGCTTCCAGATCTGAAATAGGAGGTTTACCCAACTGTTTTGGGTATTCTATGAAGATGCATTTATCCGCTTTGGGTTCGAGCTTATCAG
>NC_057805.1:468365718-468393415 GCF_018294505.1 Triticum aestivum | reverse complement strand
TGTGAAACACTTTCCACAATGTCTTAATTGTGTGCCAAACTCGTAACTCAGATATTCATCTCTATGATCATATCACAGACATTTTATCCTCTTGTCACGACGATCTTCAACTTCACTCTGAAATTACTTGAACCTTTCAATAATTCAGACTTGTGTTTTATCAAGTAAATATTCTCAGCATCTACTCAAATCATCTGTGAAGTAAGAACATAACGATATCCACTGCATGCCTCAGCACTCATTGGACTGCATACATCAAAATGTATTACTTCCAACAAGTTGCTCTCTTGTTCCATCTTACTGAAAACGAGGCCTTTCAGTCATCTTGCCCATGTGGTATGATTTGCATGTCTCAAGTGATTCAAAATCAAGTGAGTCCAAACGATCCATCTGCATGGAGTTTCTTCATGCATATATACCAATAGACATGGTACGCATGTCTCAATCTTTTCAAAAACGACTGAGTCCAAAGATCCATCTACATGGAGCTTCTTCATGCGTTCTATACCAATATGACTCAAATGGCAGTGCCACAAGTATGTGGAACTATCATTACTATTTTATATCTTTTGGCACGAACATGTGTATCACTACGATCGAGATTCATTTTAGGTGCAAGACCATTGAAGGTATTATTCAAATAAACAGAGTAACCATTATTCTCTTTAAATGAATAACCGTATTGTGATAAACATAACCCAATCATGCTCAACGCAAACACCAAATCTCGATGGTAGAGGGAGCATGCGATGCTTGATCACATCAACCTTGGAAACACTTCCAACACATATAGTCATCTCACCTTTAGCTAGTCTCCGTTTATTCCGCAGCTTTTATTTCGAGTTACTAACACTTAGCAACCGAACCGGTATCTAATACCCTGGTGCTGCTAGGAGTACTAGTAAAGTACACATTCATATAACGTATATCCAATATACTTCTGTCGACCTTGCCTGCCTTATCATCTACCAAGTATCTAGGGTAGTACTGCTTCAGTGACCGTTCCCCTCATTACAGAAGCACTTAGTCTCGGGTTTGGGTTCAACCTTGGGATTCTTCACTAGAGCGGAAAATGATTTGCTGTTTCATGAAGTATCCCTTTTGCCCTTGCCCTTCTAGAAACTAGTGGTTTTACTAACCATCAACAATTGACGCTCCTTCTTGATTTCTACTTTCGCGGTGTCAAACATCGCGAGTTGCTCAAGGATCATCATCTATCCTTGATATTTATAGTTCATCACGAAGCTCTAATAGCTTGGTAGCAGTGACTTATGGAGAACCATCACTATCTCATCTGGAAGATTAACTCCCACTCGATTCAAGCGATTGTAGTACTCAGACAATCTGAGCACATGCTCAACGATTGAGCTTTTCTCCCTTAGTTTGCAGGCTTAAGAAACTTGTCAGAGGTCTCATACCTCTTGACGTGGGCACTAGTCTGAAATCCCAATTTCAGTCTTCGGAACATCTCACATGTTCTGCGACGTTTCAAAAACGTCTCTGGTGCCACAATTCTAAACCGTTAGCATTACGCACTGAACTATCACGTAGTCATCAAAACGTGTATGTCAGATGTTTCGTAACATCTACAGACGACGCTGAGGCCAGCACACCGAGCGGTGCATTAAGGACATAAGACTTCTGTGCAGCAATGAGGACAATCCTCAGTTTACGGACCCAGTACGCATAATTGCTACTACCAACTTTCAACTAAATTGTCTCTAGGAACATATCTCAACCAGTAGAACTAAAGCGCAAGCTATGACATAATTTGCAAAGACCTTCTGACTATGTTCATGATAATTAAGTTCATCTGATTAATGAACTCCCACTCAGATAGACATCCCTCTAGTCATCTAAGTGATACATGATCCGAGTCAAACTAGGCCGTGTCCGATCATCACGTGAGACGGACTAGTCATCATCGGTGAACATCTCCATGTTGATCGTATCTTCTATACGACTCATGCTCGACCTTTCGGTCTCTTGTGTTCCGAGGCCATGTCTGTACATGCTAGGCTCGTCAAGTCAACCTAAGTGTTTTGCATGTGTTCCGAGGCCATGTCTGTACATGCTAGGCTCGTCAACACCCGTTGTATTCGAACGTTAGAATCTATCACACCCGATCATCACGTGGTGCTTCGAAACAACGAACCTTCGCAACGGTGCACAGTTAGGGGGAACACGTCTCTTGAAATTTTAGTGAGGGATCATCTTACTTACTACCGTCGTTCTAAGCAAATAAGATGCATAACATGATAAACATCACATGCAATCAAATAGTGACATGATATGGCCAATATCATTTTGCTCCTTTGATCTCCATCTTCGGGGCACCATGATCATCTTCGTCACCGGCATGACACCATGATCTCCATCATTGTGTCTTTATGAAGTTGTCACGCCAACGATTACTTCTACTTCTATGGCTAACGCGCTTAGCAATAAAGTAAAGTAATTTACATGGCGTTATTCAATGACACGCAGGTCATACAAAAAATAAAGACAACTCCTATGGCTCCTGCCGGTTGTCATACTCATCGACATGCAAGTCGTGATTCCTATTACAAGAATATGATCAATCTCATACATCACATATATCATTCATCACATCTTCTGGCCATATCACATCACATAGCACATGCTGCAAAAACAAGTTAGACGTCCTCTAATTGTTGTTGCAAGTTTTTACGTGGCTTGTATAGGTTTCTAGCAAGAACATTTCTTACCTACGTAAGACCACAACGTGATATGCCAATTTCTATTTACCCTTGATAAGGACCCTTTTCATCGAATCCGTTCCGACTAAAGTGGGAGAGACAGACACCCGCTAGCCACCTTATGCATCTAGTGCATGTCAGTCGGTGGAACCTGTCTCACGTAAGCGTACGTGTAAGGTCGGTCCGGGCCGCTTCATCCCACAATGCCGCCGAAACAAGATAAGACTAGTAGCGGCAAGAAGAATTGGCAACATCTACGCCCACAACTTCTTTGTGTTCTACTCGTGCATAGAAACTACGCATAGACCTAGCTCATAATGCCACTGTCGGGGAACGTAGCAAAAATTCAAAATTTTCTACGCATCACCAAGATCAATCTATGGAGTTTACTAGCAACGAGAGGGAAGGAGTGCATCTACATACCCTTGTAGATCGCGAGCGGAAGCGTTCAAGAGAACGGGGTTGATGGAGTCGTACTCGTCGTGATCCAAATCACCGATGATCCTAGCGCCGAACGGACGGCACCTCCGCGTTCAACACACGTACGGAGCAGCGACGTCTCCTCCTTCTTGATCCAGCAAGGGGGGAGGAGAGGTTGATGGAGATCCAGCAGCACGACGGCGTGGTGGTGGAAGTAGCGGGATTCCAACAGGGCTTTGCCAAGCGCTGCGGGAGGAGGGAGATGTGTCACGGGAGGGAGAGGGAGGCGCCAGGGCTTGGCCTTGCTGCCCTCCCTTCCCCCCACTATATATAGGGCCAAGGGAGAGGGGGGGGGGGGCGCAGCCTTGGCCCTTCCTCCAAGGAAGGGTGCGGCCAGGGAGGAGTCCTTCCCCCCCAAGGCACCTCGATGGTGCCTTCCCCCTTTAGGACTCTCCCTTTTCCTTATCACTTGGCGCATGGGCCTCTTGGGGCTGGTGCCCTTGGCCCATATAGGCCAAGGCGCACCCCCTACAGCCCATGTGGCCCCCCGGGGCTGGTGGACCCCCTTGGTGGACCCCCGGACCCCTTTCGGCACTCCCGGTACAATACCGATAAAGTGCGAAACTTTTCCGGCGACCAAAATAAGACTTCCCATATATAAATCTTTACCTCCGGACCATTCTGTAACTCCTCTTGACGTCCGGGATCTCATCCGGGACTCCGAACAACTTTCGGGTTACCGCATAATAATATCTCTATAACCCTAGCGTCACCGAACCTTAAGTGTGTAGACCCTACGGGTTCGGGAGACATGCAGACATGACCGAGACGACTCTCCGGTCAATAACCAACAGCGGGATTTGGATACCCATGTTGGCTCCCACATGCTCCGCGATGATCTCATCGGATGAACCACGATGTCGAGGATTCAATCAATCCCGTACCCAATTCCCTTTGTCTATCGGTATGTTACTTGCCCGAGATTCGATCGTCGGTATCCCTATACCTTGTTCAATCTCGTTACCGGCAAGTCTCTTTACTCGTTCCGTAACTCACATCATCCCGTGATCAACTCCTTGGTCACATTGTGCACATTATGATGATGTCCTACCGAGTGGTCCCAGAGATACCTCTCCGTTTACACGGAGTGACAAATCCCAGTCTCGATTCGTGCCAACCCAACAGGCACTTTCGGAGATACCTGTAGTGCACCTTTATATCCACCCAGTTACGTTGTGACGTTTGGTACACCCAAAGCATTCCTACGGTATCTGGGAGTTGCACAATCTCATGGTCTAAGGAAATGATACTTGACATTAGAAAAGCTCTGAGCAAACGAACTACACGATCTTGTGCTAGGCTTAGGATTGGGTCTTGTCCATCACATCATTCTCCTAATGATGTGATCCCGTTATCAACGACATCCAATGTCCATGGTCAGGAAACCGTAACCATCTATTGATCAACGAGCTAGTCAACTAGAGGCTTACTAGGGACATGGTTTTGTCTATGTATCCACACATGTATCTGAGTTTCCTATCAATACAATTCTAGCATGGACAATAAACGATTATCATGAACAAGGAAATATAATAATAACCAATTTATTATTGCCTCTAGGGCATATTTCCAACAACATCGTATAGTTATATCATGTCATCATGTTTACATAGTCATCATATTTTGAAGTATGTCATTCTATCCTGTTTAGTTAGCCATCATACATGTGAAATTGTGTCATGCTATCCTGTTTAATTAGCCATCATATATGTGAAATTATGTCCTGCTATTCTGTTTGCTTAGACAACATAAATGTGAATTATTTCATGCCCTGTTTTCTTCCCTACTATCCATTGCACCTGTCTATCTTACAATGTCTGTACATTCAATTACTTTTCTTGTTTATCAGCCATTTCAATTGGAGGGAGTGATGGCAGTATCTGTGGGAGTAAAAACACGGTCTATTTACTGTAGTGACACTGGGCCTCCTACGGGCCGTATAAACAGTGGGCCTTCTACGGGCCGTATAAACAGTGGGCCTTCTACGGGCCGTAGAAACAGTGGGCCTTCTACGGGCCGTAGAAACAATGGGCCTTCTACGGGCCGTAGAAACAATGGGCCTTCTACGGGCCATACCATCAATTGGCCAAACATGGGCCAAACAGACCGCATTCTGGCCGTAAACGGGCTAGAGTTGGAATCGTCCGTTCATGGGCCGACCATAACGAGCCATCGTTAATAGGCCGTATTGATGACGCTATGAAAACGGCCCAACGTATTAACGAACCACAAACGGGCCGACTCTAACGACGGGCTGAATTTGGCCCACATGCAGAAAATGACAGTAACGGGCCGTAAGTAAACGAATGCTGGAAAATAGCCCAAGAATAAATTGGCTCTGAGAAGGCCGAAAGATAACATGGGCTGGAAACGGCCCAACGGAATAACGGGCCGTTAATGGGTATAAAGTGATACACTGTTCATTACGGGCCAGTTTCACCACGAGCCGTTAATGGGTGTAAAGTAATACACTGTTCATTACGGGCCAGTTTCAGCACGGGCCGTTAATAGGCCAAGAGTTACATAGGGCCTCATATGGGCCGAAAGACGTCATGGGCCATACATGGGCCAGAAGTGAAAATGGGCTGGAATCATATTGGATGGCCCAGATGACGCTACTGGGCCTAATTCGAATAGGGCGTAACGGGCCTTGGGTTAGCGGGCTGTAAATGGGCTATATGCGAACAGGCCGTTAACAGGCTTTCCATGGGCCGGCCCGCCAACTTTTGACCAAGTCAAACGGGCCGGCCTTTTCACAGGAATGGGCCACTGTTGGGCCGTGCCACGCGTCGACGTATCATAGGCGCCTTCTGTCCAATGAGTGGATGACATCTGTCCCAGCGATGAGCCGACACGTGTTTCCTCCAGCCAATGATGATTTTACACGTGGAAAATCCCCATTGGTCGGGGCTGTTAACGGGTTATCGGATCCAAAACCCGACCCGATAGCTTAACGACGTTCGGTTATGGTGCATGCCACGTGTCGGTCACCCTTGACGAAAGCACTTCTGTGACGCGCGATTTATCGTCATGGAAGTGGACACTTCCGTGATGATAATTTTGGTAATGTCATGGAACACTTCTACGACAGCACATGTATGACTATCTTGATCATAAATTTGTCATGGATGTACATGCATGACAAAAAACGCGACCTACTGTGACAAACACGTATCATCACGGAAGTGTATTTTTTTGTAGTGTTGATAGTTTAGTGCACCATGCTTTACGGCTTAGAATCGGGGCTTCAAAGACGTTTTTGAAACGCCACGGAGCATATGAGATGTTCCAAGAGTTGAAATTGGTATTTTATACTCATGCCCATGTCGAGAGGTATGAGACCTCTGACAGTACTTTGCCTACAAGATGGAGGAGAATAGCTCAACCAGTGAGCATGTGCTCAGATTGTCTGGGTACTACAATTGCTTGAATCAAGTGGGAGTTAATCTTCCAGATAAAATAGTAATTGACAGAATTCTCTAGTCACTATCACTAAGTTACTAGAACTTCGTGATGAACTATAATATGCAAGGGATGACGAAAGTAATTCCCGAGCTCTTCGCGATGCTAAAATCGACGAAGGTAGAAATCAAGAAAGAGCACCAAGTGTTGATGGTTAACAAGACCACTAGTTTCAAGTAAAGGGACAAAGGGAAGAAAAGGGAACTTCGCGAAGAACGACAAGCAAGTTGCTGCTCAAGTGAAAAAACCCAAGTCTGGACCTAAGCCTGAAACTGAGTGCTTCTACTGCAAAGGGACTGGTCACTGGAAGCGGAACTGCCCCAAGTATTTGGTGGATAAGAAGGATGGCAAAGTGAACAAAGCTATATTTGATATACATGTTATTGATGTGTACTTTACTAGTGTTTATAGCAACCCCTCGGTATTTGATACTGGTTCAGTTGCTAAGAGTAGTAACTCGAAACGGGAGTTGCAGACTGAACAGAGACTAGTTAAGGGTGAAGTGACGATGTGTATTGGAAGTGGTTCCAAGATTGATATGATCATCATCGCACACTCCCTATACTTTCGGGATTAGTGTTGAACCTAAAATAAATGTTATTTAGTGTTTGCGTTGAGCATGAATATGATTGGATCATGTTTATTACAATACGGTTATTCATGTAAGTTAGAGAATAATTATTGTTCTGTTTACATGAATAAAACCTTCTATGGTCATACACCCAATGAAAATGGTTTGTTGGATCTCGATCGTGGTGATACACATTTTCATAATATTAAAGCCAAAAGATGCGAAGTTAATAATGATAGTGCAACTTATTTGTGGCACTGCCGTTTGGGTCATATTGGTGTAAAGCGCATGAAGAAACTCCATACTGATGGACTTTTGGAATCACTTGATTATAAATCACTTGGTACTTGCGAACCATGCCTTATGGGCAAGATGACTAAGACGCCGTTCTCCGGAACAATGGAGCGAGCAACAGATTTGTTGGAAATCATACATACTGATGTATGTGGTCCGATGAATGTTGAGGCTCGCGGCGGGTATCGTTATTTTCTCACCTTCACAGATGATTTGAGCAGATATGGGTATATCTACTTGATGAAACACAAGTCTGAAACATTTAAAAAGTTCAAAGAATTTCAGAGTGAAGTGGAGAATCATCGTAACAAGAAAATAAAAGTTTCTACGATATGGTCGCAGAGGTAAAATATTTGAGTTACGAGTTTGGCCTTCAGTTAAAACAATGTGAAATAGTTTCACTACTCACGCCACCAGGAACATCACAGTATAATGGTGTGTCTGAATGTCATAACCGTACTTTATTGGCTATAGTGCAATCTATGATGTCTCTTACCGATATACCACTATCGTTTTGGGGTTATGCATTAAAGACAGCTGCATTCACGTTAAATAGGGCACCATCTAAATCCGTTGAGACGACGCCTTATGAACTATGGTTTGGCAAGAAATCAAAGTTGTCATTTCTTAAAGTTTGGGGTTGCGATGCTTATGTGAAAAAGCTTCGACCTGATAAGCTCGAACCCAAGTCGGAGAATTGTGTCTTCATAGGATACCCAAAGGAGACTGTTGGGTACACCTTCTATCACAGATCCGAAGGCAAGATCTTTGTTGCTAAGAATGGATCCTTTCTGGAGAAGTAGTTTCTCTTGAAAGAAGTGAGTGGGAGGAAAGTAGAACTTGATGAGGTAACTATACCTGCTCCCTTATTGGAAAGTAGTTCATCACAGAAACCGGTTCCTGTGACACCTACACCAACTAGTGAGGAAGCTAATGATGATGATCATGAAACTTCAGATCAAGTTACTACTGAACCTCGTAGGTAAACCAGAATGAGATCTGCACCAGAGTGGTACGGTAATCCTGTTCTGGAGGTCATGTTACTTGACCATGACGAACCTACGAACTATGAGGAAGCGATGATGAGCCCAGATTCCGCAAAATGGCTTGAGGCCATGAAATCTGAGATGGGATCCATGTATGAGAACAAAGTATGGACTTTGGTTGACTTGCCCGATGATCGGCAAGCCATAGAAAATAAATGGATCTTCAAGAGGAAGACAGACGCTGATAGTAGTGCTACTATCTACAAAGCTAGACTTGTCGAAAAGGGTTTTTGACAAAGTTCAAGGTGTTGACTATGATGAGACTTTCTCACTCATAGCGATGCTTGAGTCTGTCCGAATCATGTTAGCAAAATTTCCACCTTTTATGAAATCTGGCAAATGGATGTCAAAACTACATGGATTTCTGAAAGAAGAGTTGTATATGATGCAACCAGAAGGTTTTGTCGATCCTAAAGGTGCTAACAAAGTGAGCAAGCTCCAGTGATCCATCTATGGATTGGTGCAAGCATCTCGGAGTTGGAATATATGCTTTGATAAAGTGATCAAAACATATGGTTTTATATAGACTTGCGGTGAAGCCTGTATTTACAAGAAAGTGAGTGGGAGCACTACAGCATTTCTGATAAGTATATGTGAATGACATATTGTTGATCGGAAATAATGTAAAATTTTCTGGAAAGCATAAAGGAGTGTTTGAAAAGAGTTTTTCAAAGAAAGACCTCGATGAAGCTGCTTACACATTGAGCATCAAGATCTATAAAGATAGATCAAGACGCTTGATAAGTTTTTTCAATGAGTACATACCTTCACAAATTTTTTGAAGTAATTCAAAATGGAACAGTCAAAGAAGGAGTTCTTGCCTGTGTTACAAGGTGTGAAGTTGAGTGAAGACTCAAAACCCGACCATGGCAGAAAATAGAAAGAGAATGAAAAGTCACTCCCTATGCCTCAGTCATAGGTTCTATAAAGTATGCTATGATGTGTACCAGACCTATTGTGTACCTCACCATAAGTTTGGCAAGAGGGTACAATAGTGATCTAGGAGTAGATCACTGGACAGCGGTCAAAATTATCCTTAGTGGAATAAGGATATATTTCTCGGTTATACAGGTGATAAAGAGTTCGTCCTAAAGAGTTACGTCGATGCAAACCTTTTACACCGATCCAGATGACTCTGTGTCTCAATCTGGATACATATTGAAAGTGGGAGCAATTAGCTAGAGTAGCTCCGTGCAGAGCATTGTAGACAAAGATATTTGCGAAATACTTACGGATCTGAATGTGGCAGACCCGTAGACTAAACTTCTCTCACAAGCAAAACATGATCACACCTTAAGTACTCTTTGGGTATTAATCACATAGCGATGTGAACTAGACTATTGACTCTAGTAAACCCTTTGGGTGTTGGTCACATGACGATGTGAACTATGGGTGATGTGAACTAGATTATTGACTCTAGTGCAATTGGGAGACTGAAGGAAATATGCCCTAGAGGCAATAATAAAGTTATTATTTATTTCCTTATTTCATGATAAATGTTTATTATTCATGCTAGAATTGTATTAACCGGAAACTTAGTACATGTGTGAATACATAGACAAACAGAGTGTCACTAGTATGCCTCTACTTGACTAGCTCGTTGAATCAAAGATGGTTAAGTTTCTAGCCATAGACATGAGTTGTCATTTGATTAATGGGATCACATCATTAGGAGAATGATGTGATTGACTTGACCCATTCCGTTAGCTTAGCATTTGATCGTTTAGTTTACTGCTATTGCTTTCTTCATGACTTATACATGTTCCTATGACTATGAGATTATGCAACTCCCGGTTACCGGAGGAACACTTTGTGTGCTACCAAACGTCACAACGTAACTGGGTGATTATAAAGGTGCTCTACAGGTGTCTCCGAAGGTACTTGTTGGGTTGGCGTATTTCGAGATTAGGATTTGTCACTCCGATTGTCGGAGAGGTATCTCTGGGCCCACTCGGTAATGCACATCACTATAAGCCTTGAAAGCATTGTAACTAATGAGTTAGTTGCGGGATGATGTATTACGAAACGAGTAAAGAGACTTGCTGGTAACGAGATTGAGCTAGGTATTGAGATACCGATGATCGAATCTCGGGCAAGTAACATACCGATGACAAAGGGAACAACGTATGTTGTTATGCGGTTTGACCGATAAAGATCTTCGTAGAATATGTGGGAGCCAATATGAGCATCCAGGTTTCTCTATTGGTTATTGACCGGAGACATGTCTCGGTCATGTCTACATAGTTCTCGAACCCGTAGGGTCCGCACGCTTAACGTTCGGTGACGATTTGTATTATGAGTTTATGTGTTTTGATGTACCGAAGGTAGTTCGGAGTCCCGGATGAGATCGGGGACATGACGAGGTGTCTCGAAATGGTCGAGACATAAAGATCGATATATTGGACGACTATATTCGGACATCGGAAAGGTTCCAAGTGATTCGGGTATTTTTCAGAGTACCGGAGAGTTACGGGAATTCGCCGGGGAGTATATTCGCCGGGAATTCGGAAAGGTTACAATTGATCTCTTGATCTCTTAGTCGTGTGCGGTGCCCCCCTCCACCATATTCCACCTCGATCATATCGTAACGGTGCTTAGGCGAAGCCCTGCGTCGGTAGCAACATCATCACCGTCGTCACGCCGTCGTGCTGACGGAACTCTCCCATGAAGCTCTGCTGGATCGGAGTTCGCGGGATGTCATCGAGCTGAACGTGTGCTGAACTCGGAGGTGTCGTACGTTCGGTACTTGGATCGGTCGGATCATGAAGACGTACGACTACATCAACCGCGTTGTGCTAACGCTTCCGCTTTCGGTCTACGAGGGTACGTGGACACACTCTCCCCTCTCGTTGCTATGCGTCACCATGATCCTGTGTATGCGTAGGAATTTTTTTGAAATTACTACGTTCCCCAACAGATGGGGCGAAGGCCGAGACGGCCCGAACACAGACGAGCCGACGCTGGAGAAGCCGGCCGCCGCCGCGGGCAGATCCGTCAACCACCGTGAGGCCGCCACGACACCGGGAGAGCACGTCGGACCTCCCCACGCCGCGGCCCACGTCCGAAGCAACAGCCATGCCCGGCTGCTACCCTACCCGCGTCGCCCGGCGAGCTCCAAGCGCCGGAGCCGCCCGGCACGCACCAACGGTTCCACGCGCCGCCGGCCGGCCCCCAACGCCAGATCCGGCCGGATCCAGCAAGAGACCGGCCGCGCGCACACACCCCCCGCATCTCCACGCCCTGGCCAAGTCCAGCCGGTGCCCAGCCACCCCACCGGAGAGGAAGAACCCCGGTTGCAGCACCACCACCTTAGAGGGGCCGCCGGTCGCCCCTGCAGCCGCCAACCGCCATCACCCGCCGGATCTGGGCAGGGGGCGCCAGATCCGCCGCCAGCACGCCCCCGGGCCTCCAGAGCCCCACCAGCCGGAGGGGGGAGGAGGAGAGGAGGCGACGCCGACAGGTCACCAGGGGGCGAGGCGGAGGAAGGAAGCCGGAGCAAAGGCAAGCCGGCGCCCGACGCCACCGAGCAGGGGAGGCCGCCCCGCGACGTCCGCCACCCGCGCGAGGGAGAGAGCCGCTACGCGGCCTTTGGCCGGCGACGCCACCGGCGACGGCGAGGGAGGGAGGAAGGGGCAGAGGGACGGGGGCGGCGGCACTAGGGTTCCCTCCCAGGGGCGCCCGCGGGAGCGCCTCGAGAGGGGGGAGGGGGGAATCCGTCAATGTAAACTACAAAGCGCACACACAAAACGGATTAGATTAAGACTAGTTGTTAGACTTAGTTTAGTGAGCCTAACCATGCGGTGGTAATAGGTTTGCGCATGTTTTATAGGGTGCGTTTAGAGAAGATAATGTTTGCTCTTTTATAAGCCGCAGAGGTATGCCACTTGACGGAACCACCCGTGCGTCGTTTTGCATGATTCTTTCAGATGACACCTCTATCACCCTGCATTTATCCGTGCACAACAACATATTTTAATGACCAAAACAACACTTACAGATGACATCGCCGTGTTTTGTCTACTCGACCGGTTGGTTTGACGCGACCGTCGGCTGACTGCAGTGCAAGTTTGAACGGTGGTTGTGGCTGGCCGAGCCATGCTCCCAAATGGCGGGAAAAAGGGCAGCAGCTCACCCCCTCTCTCCCGCTTTACTCCTCATCGACAAGAGCCACACACGGTAAGCTTCCCAACGCCAGCTCCATTCCATCAGATTCTTCACCGGCGAGTCCCAAACTTCTTATCAAGACGAATGTGCAGATCTGCTCACGACTGATCTACTTCTGCTCCGCCGATCACCAACTGCAGATCTCGGCGCCGCCGGCTTCGGAGCTGAAGCATGGATGACGACGGGCTGGGAAAACCTCTGCTTGGACGTGAGAGTCTCAGCACCCAAGACATTGATCTGGTAAGTCAGGTACATTCAGTTAGGATATATACTGCACATTAACTTCATTCTGTGGAAATGTGGTTCATGCCAATGGCGTGTCTGCAGGGGAACCTGCCCCTCGAAGAAGTTTTTGAGCAGCTGAGCACGTCTCGATGTGGTCTCTCCTCAGCGGATGCCGCGGAGCGGTTGCAGCTGTTCGGCGCTAACCGACTGGAAGAGAAGCGCGTAAATTCATCTTCCCTGCTAGTTACTTGCTGTTTTTCTGGAAGATGTACCTCTTGTGAATTCCTCATTTTTATTTCTGACAGGAGAACAAGGTTCTCAAGTTCATCAGCTTCATGTGGAACCCTCTGTCCTGGGTGATGGAGGCAGCAGCTGTGATGGCATTGGTCTTGGCAAATGGGGGTGTAAGTGAAGTACTATGCTATGTCCTGTCACCAATTTCAGTCAAGAAAATCTCTGGAAAAAGTAATCTGTTTTTCAGCAACAAAAGAGAAGTGGTAGATTAATAAGGCGTTCACCTTTTCTCTCTCCAGAGTCAGGGTCCTGACTGGGAGGACTTTGTGGGAATCGTCTGCCTTCTGATCATCAACTCGACGATCAGCTTCATCGAGGAGAACAATGCCGGGAATGCCGCGGCTTCGCTCATGGCCCGCTTGGCGCCTAGAACAAAGGTTGGTACGAGTAACAATGTAACATGAAAGTTGATGGTTGCCTTGGTTTAATCTGATCTTGACGTGACTGTTTATGCATGGCTGTGCCTGCAGGTTCTTAGAGATGGGCAATGGCAAGAGATGGATGCCTCTGTATTGGTACCCGGGGACATCATCAGCATTAGGCTTGGTGACATTGTCCCTGCAGATGCGCGGCTACTCGAGGGAGATCCTCTCAAAATTGATCAGGCAATCACACTTACTGCATATGCCATTCACGCCAAAGATATCAGATTGTTCTGTCAAAATGATTTGGTCTCCTTCTGTTTCTTACCATCTTGTAGTCAGCTCTCACTGGAGAATCACTTCCTGTCACCAAAAGGACCGGCGACCTAGTGTTCACTGGTTCAACTTGCAAGCATGGTGAGATCGAAGCTGTCGTCATCGCGACCGGGATCCGCTCGTTCTTCGGGAAGGCGGCTCATTTGGTGGACTCCACAGAGGTTGTTGGCCATTTCCAGAAGGTGAACCATCATTACTACATAATGTGATCACATGTGCTAAGCATTAGTTGCAGAGAAATGTCTGTGGCGTGAGCTGAATTTTTCTATTGGAAATTTCAGGTACTTACCTGCATAGGCAACTTCTGTATCTGCTCGATTGCGGTGGGGGTGATCGTTGAGGTTATCATCATGTTCGCGGTCCAGCACCGGTCGTACCGGGAGGGGATCAACAATGTGCTTGTTCTTCTGATCGGAGGGATACCGATCGCGATGCCGACGGTTTTGTCGGTCACGCTCGCAATAGGTTCTCATCGCCTATCTCAACAGGTGTGTCTGGATATTGCCATCACCTTTCTTCAGTTAACAAACAAATGTGTACTCCTAATACTATAATATCACTGAATTTATTCTGAACTTTGCAGGGTGCCATCACCAAAAGAATGACAGCCATCGAGGAAATGGCCGGAATGGATGTTCTCTGCTGCGACAAAACTGGGACTCTCACTCTCAACCATCTTACCGTCGACAAAAACCTAGTCGAGGTACTTTCTTACCTTAAAAGAAAGAGTATATTCATCCTGAAAATTCTGAGATATATTTATCAGCAGTGTAAGACTTGGCATGCACGCTGATCCATCCTTGTGGTACAGGTTTTCAGCGGAGGAATGGACAGGGACATGATCATTCTGTTGGCTGCAAGAGCATCAAGAGTGGATAATCAAGATGCAATCGATATGGCCATCATAAATATGCTTTCTGATCCCAAAGAGGTTTCTGAATCTCTTCACTTGCTTTGAGCCTGCACACTAATAAAGGGTCACAAATTTTTTACCTGCTCTTTCCTCAGGCACGCGCAAACATTACCGAAGTTCACTTTCTCCCGTTCAATCCGGTAGACAAGAGGACGGCCATAACATACATTGATTCTGGCGGCAACTGGTTCCGGGTCAGCAAAGGTGCTCCTGAGCAGGTTCTCCCTCTGCCTTACTGAAGAAGTTCATCACTGTATCTCATCAGTGATGCTGACTGCCATCTTTCAACATGGGACTTACAATTTACAGTGTTGAACATCTGATCTGATGTTGGTCATCTTACAGATCCTCAACCTGTGCTTCAACAAGGATGACATCGCCGAGAAGGCGCAGCGGGTCGTCGACAGCTTCGCGGAGAGGGGCCTCCGTTCACTAGCAGTTGCTTACCAGGTATTCCTTCCTAGTGACATACATTCTGAATTCTGAAGGCCAGTTTCAGTTTCTGCTGGCGAATGTACACTGTTGCATTCTGAATTCTGAAGTACTACGCCGGATCGCCTTGATGCCTGAGATCAGGAGGTCCCGGAGAGATCGAGGCACGGCGATGGCGGGCCGTGGGTCTTCTGCGGCGTGCTGCCGCTGTTCGACCCGCCGCGGCACGACAGCGCCGACACCATCCGCAGGGCCCTGGACCTGGGCGTGTGCGTGAAGATGATCACCGGCGACCACCTGGCGATCGCCAAGGAGACCGGCCGGCGGCTCGGGACGGGGACCAACATGCACCCGTCGGCGGCGCTGTTCGGCCGCCGCGGCGGCGACGAGGGGGCGGCGGCGGCGGTGGAGGAGCTGGTGGAGAGCGCGGACGGGTTCGCGGGCGTGTTCCCGGAGCACAAGCACGAGATCGTGCGGCTCCTGCAGGCGAGCGGCCACGTGTGCGGGATGACGGGCGACGGCGTGAACGACGCGCCGGCGCTGAAGAAGGCGGATATCGGCATCGCGGTGTCGGACGCGACGGACGCCGCCCGGGCCGCCGCCGACATCGTGCTGACGGAGCCCGGCCTCGGCGTCATCGTCTGCGCCGTCCTCACCAGCCGCGCCATCTTCCAGCGCATGAGGAACTACACGGTGCGTCTGGGCCCTCCATGCCACGCCATTGCCAGCACCACAAATGTTCAGTTCGGTTACTGGGATTTGCTTGTGATGATTTCTACCTTGCCGATGCAGATCTATGCCGTGTGCATCACCATACGAATAGTGGTAAGAACGCAGCAGCAAATCAATTAGCATGATTATTAATCCGGTAGTAGCAGTTCCAGTGATCTTCCTTCGTATCTGACTCGTATGGTTGCAGGTTGGGTTTGTTCTTCTGGCGTCGATATGGGAGTACGACTTCCCGCCATTCATGGTGCTCATCATAGCCATACTCAACGATGGTAATTAATGTAGCAGCATCTCTGAACTTTACCATGCCAAGTTTCAGACCATATACTGAAACATACAGCCTGATTAAAATGCTTTCATCAGGGACGATCATGGCGATATCCAAGGACCGGGTGAAGCCGTCGGGGAGCCCGGACAGCTGGAAGCTCAACGAGATATTCGCGACCGGGGTCGTCATCGGCACCTACCTCGCGCTGGTCACGGTGCTCTTCTACTGGGCGCTCACCAGAACCACGTTCTTCGAGGTTACCACCAGAAACCCAAACATCCAAGGCTGAACCGATGAACATCTCTTTTAACCACTGAGATGGTTCTGAAACTGCTGCAGTCTCACTTCGGGGTGCGGTCGCTGAAGGGCGACGCGGAGGAGGTGTCGTCGGCGGTGTACCTGCAGGTGAGCATCACCAGCCAGGCCCTGATATTCGTGACCCGCAGCCGGGGCCTCTCCTTCCTCGACCGGCCGGGGACCCTGCTCGTCTGCGCCTTCGCCGTCGCGCAGCTGGTGGCGACCCTGGTGGCGGTGTACGCGGCCGTCGGCTTCGCGTCGATCAGCGGCGTCGGGTGGCGGTGGGCGGGCGTCATATGGCTCTACAGCCTGGTCTCCTACCTCCCGCTCGACCCCGTCAAGGTCGCCGTCCGCTACGCCCTCAGCGGCGAGGCCTGGAGTCTGCTCCTCGACCGGAAGGTACGTTCTTCGGCGCGCCTGTCACAGGCTCCGTTCATGCATGTCTGCACCTGTTGATTCACTCTCTTCAGGCTGCGTTTGCAAGGAGGAGGAGAGACTACTACGGCGAGGAGGAGCGGCGGGGGGCGGCGCTGTCGGCGCGGCGGGCGCTCTCTGACCATCTCCTCAGCAGCAGGACGCCACGCTCCGCCGTCGCAGAGCAAGCGAGGCGGCGCGCCGAGATCGCCAGGTACAACAAGATCACAAGGTTTTGCTCCCGTGGATAGTGCAATGCTACTGAAGACTCGTAGCAAAGGTTACTGAAGAAATGTATGGCCTTTTGCTTCCTTAGCAGGCTGGGAGAAACGCACTCGCCAAGGGCGCACCTCGAGTCTGTGATGAAGCTCAAGCGCGCCCGGTCGGCTCACTCCGTTTGATGATCTGCACAAGTTGACTGTGGAACCTTTGTTACTACTCCGACTAATGTGTTTTTGGCCTGAATACATACATACATATTCCTAGTAGTGTGTCATTACTAAATAAATAAGGGAGGGTGCATCATTAGCTTGCTGCAGAGATTTGGTGTGAACAGGTTCAGTAATAGTATGGCTAATATCCAATGATCTGATGACAGTGATTCCTCTCTTGAAAATCACCAAACCTGATCCCATGGATATGTTTATTTGGAGCATCTGTACATAAGTCCTAACAGGATGACACCAAGATGCTGACTTGTGGACATGACACAGCCAAACAACACTAACACTTGGGTATAATAAATCAGGCGAAACCTGTGTGATATGTACTGACAGAACCGGAAACCAATTCTGCTATGTTCCTCCACTCTTCTCTCGGCCAGGCTAGGCGCTAGAAGAAATAAACAAATACAATCTCAGGATGCTGCGATATCAGGGGATATATTAGAAGGGCTGGTTGTGCTTCCATCATATGAAATCCTGGTCCTGGTCATCGCCTCGGCGGGAAGCATCGCCGTCGAGCATCTTCTTCGTCATGTTGGCCCTCTGCACGAGACGGACCAACGCCTGCACCACCTCCGACATCGGTGGCCTGAATTCTGGCTCAGCCTGAAAAAAATAGTTCCAAGGCTCCGATGTTATTTATTTACTCCATGTATGTTTGGTTTTGTATGCCAAATTTGCTTTAGATGGTTGAGTGAAGTCCTCTACCTGGACACACAAGGCGAGCACGTCAGCGAATCGGGACAGAGACTTGGCAGGGTACAGGCCCTTGAGCGCAGGATCCACCATCCTGTCCAACGCATCGATGTCATGGAGCTGGGGAGACGCCCACCGCACGAGTGACTGCTCTGACCTAGGCTTGGAGCTGTAACGCAAACAGTCACGCGATCACATCTCGGATCATAAATTGCTAAATTTGTAAACATGCCCTAGCCGAAAACTGGTCATGGCTAATAAGAAGGTACCTTTCGAATGGTTTGCGTCCCGTCAAAAGCTCTAGCATGACGACCCCAAAGCTGTAGACATCGCTCTTCATTGTGTACTGGCCAGTCATGTCCACCTCTGGGGCAGTGCACCCGGCACTCTGTTCTGCTGTCTGCAGAGGTTTATTTGGTGGTGGACATTAGGCAATCATTATGCACCAGAATGTGTAAAATGCTAAGCTAGAATTGTATATAGTTCATGCATATCATAATAATCTATAATACATAGAAAATAGCTTAGCAAGCCAAGAGCTATTTGTTTACTGAGTTCTAAAAGCATGCAACTATGCAAGCAATCCTCTAAAATGGGTCTTGGAGTACACTGAACAGACCTGGAACTCAGCATCAGGAATAAAGCTTGCAAGTCCAGCATCTGAAACGTGTGGGTTGTATTCTGAGTCGAGCAGAATGTTGGATGACTTGAAATTCTTGTGAACGACGGATGGAGAACATACTTCATGAAGATACCTGCAAATTATATTTACAGTGGGATGGTAAGGCATCTACAAATGATATTTCGGAACAAACATATATGTTACAATAGATTATGTAATGAACAAATCATTGTTGGAGAATATTCTTGAACCATTCAGTCAATACTACGTGACAATGTCTTACTAAAATGTTGCACTAAGAAAACATGTAGAAAAGACATGCATCCAAAAGTCCAGATATAATTTGCGAAAAATGCTTCCGGCAGCACATGATATGGACAGGACAAGCATGTTAATTACTTAAATTGACTATCATTGACCAAAAGATGATAAATTAGTATTTTGAACGCTAGCAATAGTCACTCAGCTTGTCCAGTTAGATCTGGACACACAAGACACGACATCATACCAACCAGATCAACATATATAGTTCACTGCCACTTACTCCAGTGCACGGGCAGAGCCTAGTGCGATCTTAATGCGGGAGTTCCAGCTAAGTGGCTTGCTGTATTCGTCTGAAAGATGAAGTAGATCATGAAGTGATCCGTTCCTGTGGAAATCATACACAAGCAAGTGTTGTCCATGTTCCATGCAATAGCCCACAAGCTCATTGAGATTCGGATGGTGCAGAATCGAAATGTTTGAGACCAGTTCAACAAAGTCTTCAGATGATTGGAATGGTATTACAGTACAATCTAGTTTCTTCACGGCCAAAACCTGAACAAAGTAAACAAGAACAGTAAGCGACATATATTTAAATGGCTCAATCTTCTGTTTTTCACTATCTAAATACATTTAAAGAAGGGCAAAAATACAATATCAGGAGAAGGTATCATTAAGCGCCAAAAGAACATCCAAATTATGAGGGATGCTTCTATGCTCCTTCGTTCTTCTCCATAACAAGACTGATGTTAATATGTTATGCTTGGAACACATAAATCCTGTCATAGATCAGTATAATTTCCACCCTTTCACTAATGTGAAGATCATGCATAGAGGAAATGTTACGGCAAGGACCTATTGCAGACATGTTACCACATGACTACTTGAAACCCCTGTTGCGAAGGCTTTAAGAATACAAGTAAAGAAAACATTCATGTGCTTTCAGAAATATACGGAACCAGCGATCAGATGTAATACCTTTCCATCGTTGAACTGTGACCTGTAGACACGTCCAAAAGTACCCTCTCCAACAAGGTTGTCCATGCTGAAGCTATCTGTTGCTATTTGTAGATCTGCAACTGAATAAACAACTGCCTTTATAGGTTTTGTACTGCTTTTCCTTGCGACGGGTTTGCTTGAGAAGTCATCATCATCATCGAATGACTTGTTGCGTTCAATCTTGGCAGGTGGCTTCAGACCAACTGAAGCAGGGGAAGCCAAAGAGTCCACATCTATTGTGGTTGACTCTTCAAAAGGCTTCGTGTCTGCAGCAAGCGTAGAAGCAATCAGTCACAAGATTAGCCAACTAGAAAAAACATCTCTCTAGTATGATAAATGTCAAGCTAACTGACCTTTAACTTCGTTTGAAGGGAATGAAGTGAATGGCTGGTGCTGTTCAAAGTGCTCTTCCCTTTTAGATTTGCGCTTCCTTTTTATCACAAAAAATGCAATAATTGCTCCGACGACCAGCAAAGATATGACAATGCCCGCTACAGCTCCGCCACTTATTCCAGACTTTCCATCAGAAGATGATGAACCATTGTCTTTTTTAGCTGGGCTCTTCCGACGGTTTGAAGGTGGAGCTGTAAATGGCGGTGGCGGTGGAGCTGGTCCCGTAGTCCAAGAATTACCATCAGTCCTACTCATAAGCGCCATATTAGTTTAGGATATACCTCTCTAACAATTGCACATTAGAAAATCAAGAGACTCACTGTAGACTATTTATCTTCTTAAGCTGACTAGGAATCCAACCAGTGAAGCGGTTATTTGCAACATTCCTACAGGTAAGCAAGATATGAGATGATGATGCATATGTAAATAAATCATCGATAAATTTGATGTTGGTTACTTACAGATCAGAAAGGGGAAGATCAGCTAGGACATTGATAGAACCGGTCAACTGATTGTTCTGCAAATATCTGAGAAGTACCAAGACAGGGTTAGATACTTAGATGCATGGCACTCTAATAGGATATGTGGATAGAGAATGTGACTCCATTTCTTACAGAGTCTTAACACTTGACAGTGAACTTAAACCTTCTGGTAGGTCACCAGTAAGAGAATTAAAGGAGAGATCCCTGCATCACATTGCACATGAAAATAGTAAGAGAATCGAAACATCTACTCCCTCCGTTCCTAAATATAAGTCTTTGTAGAGATTTCACTATGAACCACATACGGATGTATATAGATGCATTTTAAGTGTAGATTCATTCATTTTGCTCCGTATGTAGTCCACCTAGTGGAATCACTAGAAAGACTTATATTTAGGAACGGAGGGAGTAGAACATGAACACGAGGGAGGGAGGGAGGGAGAGAGAGAGAGAGAGAGAGAGAGAGAGAGAGAGAGATTTTACAATACAAGTTAAGACACATCTGATAATTCACATAAAAAATGTACTCACACTGTTGTCAAGCTACCAAGGTTGGAAAATACGTCGGTCATTTTTCCTTGTAACTGGTTATGGTTAAGATTTCTGCATACACCAAAAAAACTTCAGTTAGTCCTACTAGATGATACAAACTCCAAGGCGAACGATTACATCTGGCTGCAAAGATACCCACAAATACTTAAGATTATTCATCGAGAAAATCGAGTAGGGCAACTCTCCACCAAACTGGTTTCCTGCGAGATTGCTGCAAAACAAGAATCCTTTAACAGCTAGAGACAACAACAGTTGAGAAAAAATAAATCAAGTGTGTGACTTCATCTGAGGAACTTACAGCCTCTCAAGCTTAGCTGTGGGGAGATTGTACTGTATCGCTTGTCCACCACCAAGGCTGTTTTGGCTCATATCACTGCATGATTTTTTTAAGATGATGGTTATCAACTGAACTCCCACAGCAAACAAGGTTGAGCATAAGATTTTAAGTGTGGGTGCTCACATCTCGACCAATGAACTCATGGTATTCATATTGTAGCCCAAATTCCCGGACAGCCCCAAGCTTGGCAGTTTGCTGCATCATCAAACAAAGGAAAATATGCTAAGAGGGAGCAAGAACTGAACACGGTTTAGCAACCTATTTTTGCTTCACTAGACTCACATTGCTGTAACCGACGATCCTGAGCAAGTGATGCCCTGCCACGATTCCCCGCAAGGGTCACCGCCGTTCACTTGCCAGCCTTTGAGCTGCCCAGGAGAATTCAAGCTAGTGAAGAGCGTGTTGAGAGCAGTAACTGCATGTAAGACAGCGACGAGTTACTACAATAGACAGGGATGTCACTAAACAAGAATGTTTCATTTGTAATCTGAAATAGCAGGATATATATCTATCTATGCACGGATTATATTCAAACATCATGAGGACTAAAGGCGGTAAATAGAACACAAACAAAAACTGGAAAGGTAATCTAGTGGTGAAGAGCAAATCAATCGGACCCACACAACAGCAATTTCCATGATCCAGCTAAATGCAAAAAAAAAATTTATGGAGAAGGTAGTGTCACATCTAGAAGGTAGGTGGGAAGAAAACGACTTTAGCTTCTTAGAAGGAAAATCTAAACCAAAATCCATCCAATGTTTTTCTTGTGCTCAGAATCACTCCTTCATAACCTACACAACTATATCAAGATTCAAAGAGTAAGAGAAAGAATCCCTAGCTCAAATTACTCGTCAAAGTTATAAAAGAAATGTGCTAGCACACCACCTAATAATAGCTGGAGTAGGAGGGAAAAACACAAGTAGCAAACTAAAATCAGCCAATCGCCTGCTTTCACAACCAAAACTATCAGAAACAAAGGAGGAGGGAGGGGGGTTGATATAATGGACCATGCCTAATCTAAACTGCCGGATTCACACATCATCTTGTTGGCACTGCAGGGGGCGGATCCAAATTCCAAATCTAGGCCTCTTGCGAAAATCCATCCAGCGCATCAAAAGCCAATAAGCAGAAACATGCGGGGAAAGCATGAGCGGGAGAAGCCAAGATTCGGCTACAAGAAAGCAGTCCAATCATCTATCTCGCCATTCCGAAAGAAAAGGCTGAATCTAGCCGTTCGCGGCTCCCACGAGCAACCCCATCTGGCTGGCGGCGCAAGCACTTGAATAACACAGGGGGGAAGAATGGACGAGACCCCTCGCCTTTCCCCCTTGCTAAAACCATCTACCAGAGCTGTACTACAAGACTAGAAAGCAGGCAAGAGAGGGGGGGTTTGTTGTAGGTTCTTGATAACTCACGGTCAGTGGCGTCGGTGGTGGCGGCGACCAAGATTTGCGCCCGGGGCCAGACGGAGCAGCAGCAGGCCAGGAGCAGCAGCGACGCCGCGCCCGGCATTCCGCCACCCCTCCTCCTCGTCCCCATCTCCCGCCCGCACCAAATGCCCTCCTCCCTCAATGCAGAGGGGGTGGGGACGCGCTTTGGTTGCTGACCGAGAGAAGCTCTCCCCACTCTCTTTTTGGCTCCTCCAATCTCCAGGCGAGTCCGGCTGACTGATTGATTTGGTTTATGCCGTCGTTGCTGGGTGGCTCCCCCCTTTTTCAACCCTCCGTGCGCCCGTGTTCTTGAACCGAGCAACAACGGAAAGCAGCACGGCAGCAGCTGGCACCGGACCAGGTGAGGTGAGAGGAGAGTGGGGCGGATGGACGGGCGGAGACGGGACGAGAACCCCGTTCGCTCCCCGGGTCTCATGAGGTCACCGGGGGCATTTTGGGCATCCAGCGAGGGCGGGACCCGCTCAGCCAGAGAATCCGGGACAGCTTCTTCAAGAGTGGAAACACGTCTTCGGAATGAAAACGCCAGAGATGAGATTTGTTGGTAAATAATCACCGACTGGGCTGGGCTGGGCTGGACAGCACGGCGCGGGCGCGGCGTGCCGGCCCGATCACCACCACGTGGCAGCTCACGGTGACAACGGAGGGTCAAGCAAGCCGCGTGTGTCCTGCATTGCACGCCAAAACCGACTTTTGTTGTTTTTTTTTTGAAATTACCGACTTTTGTTGTTGGTTTATGGTTTAAACGGAATTATCATCGGCTGGTCACAGGTCGGTATTGCGCGTAACGTCGTGGGCTGCCCTCTTATACGAGCCGATTATATTCCTTTGTTTAATCCAAACGAGGTTGTTGCCACAGCTTTTTCCGACGACCAAGGGAGGAGTACTTCAGACTAGCCAGAGTGGGAGTAACTTCGGTAGTAACATCGAGTCCAACTCAGCAATTTTGCTTATGTGGCAATGAGTTAATGAGGAGAGATGTAGTACTAGTAACTTAGCTAGTTACTGTAACATCACATGTCCCAATGCAATATGAGTCTATAACGTAATAAATGAAGCTTTGCATGTTACCACACTTATGTTACTACCCACTATTGATGTAGTAACATAGTCTAGGGAAATGTGTATGTTACTACTCTATGTTACTACCCATTGTGGCTAGTCTCATGAGATTAATGTTGTAAGGGGGTGTTTGGTTCAGAAGTCATAGGACTTTTTCTAGTCCCAGGGACTAATAAAAAAAGACTCTCTAGTAGAGTCTTTTTCAGTCCCTGTAGAAAAAGTCCCTCCCGTTTGGTTTCTAGGGACTTTTTAGGGACTTTTTCTAGTCTCTGGGACTAAAAAGTCCCTGAACCAAACACCCCCTAAGCTTTTTTTTACACAGTACCAACGCAAACGCTCATACACAGGCACACGCATCCACACGCTACTCTTACGAGCAAATCCGAGAGACCTATTCCGCAATCACTTTGAGATGGAGGAAGTCGCAACGTGCATCCTTGTAGTCGACGAAAGCGTCTCCTTGCGTTGAACTCATACCGCTGGAAGATCCGGAATAAATCCAGAAAAATGCGAATCCTAGGTCAAGTCTGGGACTTGAACTCCGATGCCCACTGTCCTCCTTATCATTCGACCACAAATTGGTTCGCAAAATACTGTAATCATGGTTTTCTGTCGTGTTGTTTAACCCCCACGTAGTAAGGGCTAATAATTCATGAGCGTCTAACGTCGTGGGCTGCCCTCTAATGAGAGCCAATTATGTTATTAAACCCATTGTTTAATACGAACGAGGTTGTTGCTACTTTATGAGATTGACGTAGAGAATACTGTAATCATGGCTTTGTGTCTCGTTGTTTAATCCGTCGGTATTTACGTGGCTCATACTATAATCTTCATTATGGATATAATTGTAAAAAAAATCTTCATTATGATATAAATAGGACACATATTTTCATGAGAAAAACGGCTACTAGTCTAGAAACTGTAATCATTGCTTCCATGAGATGATCGAGCAAATAAAGCTGTATTTAGAAAAACAAAAGGAAAATGTTGTTATTAACTAGCTTGGTCTCGTGAAGCAAAAACACATAAAAGTAAACTGTCATTGGCACCTCCTTTTTTAAAAAAGAAAAAAATCTTCCTATCTATTCATTTTCAATCATGACAGTACAATGAATATCAGAAATAATAAAAATTATACCCAAATTCGTAAATCATCTAGCGACGACTAGAAACACCGAAGCGAGCTGAAGGCGCGCCCTGCCGTCACTATTCCTCCCTCACTGGAGTCAGGCAAAATTTGTTGTAGTTGACTGTCAGAAAGTCGTCGTGCTATGGCATCATAGGACCAGCACACCATAACAACAAACACACAAGCGTGCTAACTAGTAAACACATAGTGATTGCAATGTCATTCTAATTGAATTCTATATGGTTGTGTTTGCATCATCAAAGTTTATTTAGCCGTAACATAGGAAAACAAGTGCTTCCGATGAATTGTTATGAAAAAAACACGTGTAGAATTCAATTCCACATATCAAATGACTCGCGTAGGGAACATGAAATAGTTTGAAGAATTCCAATTTTCTTACAAATTTTTAGTCAAGGATGCACACGATGTTTTGCCGTCAAATCTAACATGTTCATTTTTCCCGTTACGGAGTAGAGCGACGGGTTATACAAAGACGACTCGTTAACGCGTATGCTCGGTGATATAGTTTCAGTCTTTGACATGTAAGTTTGGTGCTTGTATTTTACAACCATCAGTTGTATAGTTTTTTTAAGGAACACAAGATATACATTTTTGTTGTCGATTTTCGTCGGGTTTTATGTGTGATTCAAAGATGCGTTCAAAATAATGTGTGACAAGATATTGCACAATCCTTCTGATAGAAAAAAAAAGGAGCTATAGATATTTTTAAGAAATTTTTTATGGCTTTGCAGTTAGTTGGTTCCCACTATTCAAGATTTTGCCCGTCCACACCATTTTCTGTCAGGTCAAAATGGTTTGAAAAAGTAATAAGATGATATCAGGTACCGCTTTTTGGTGTTTGAAAAAGATTGGGGCTTTCTCCATAACTTAATTGGAGGCTGCCAACACCACCGCAAAGCTTCACCACAATGGATTGTGGCTCCGAGGTGATATCTTTCGTCTAAGGTGCCCAAACACCCAAGAGTAATAAGATCCGCTAGGGATTACTGGGGGAATCAAATATCTCTTGGTGAAAGTGTAGACTGGGGCCTTAGCAACAACAAGTTTTGTTGGGTAGGGAGAGAGATTGGGCAAAAATGGAGTTTAGGGCAACAATGAAGCTTGGGGGATAAAATGTAGGTCTTCTTGGGGAAGAACACCCCCTTTATATAGTGGGGAAAATCCAACCGTTATCTGCCCACAAGTCGCACACAAGCGGTACTACCACTTATGGGGGCGGTACTACCGTTTGGGGCGGTAGTTAGGTGTAGCGTGAGAGTACATAAGTACAGGAGCGATAGTGCCGCCGGAGCAATACTACCATCCTCACTAGCGGTACTATCGCTAAGTGTCTCAGGACACAGAGAACCAGCGGTAGTAAAGGGCGGGTAGGACAGAAGTATCGCATGGAGTGGTACTACCGTGGAGTGGAAATGGGTTACAAAGGCACCTAAATAAGCGGGAGTGAGTGTGGTAGTAGACTGCGAAAGTACCGCCCAAGCGGTACTACCGCCCTACTGCCGCTAATTCCTCTCGGCTATAGAGAAGACAACTGTAGTGGGGCAGTATTGGCACCATAGTACCGCTGGAGCAGTACTACCGCTCTACTACCGCCCAACTACCGCAAATGCAGAAACAACCACAGTAGCGCAAAGATAAGCTGTAGTGCCCGCGGCACTGGACTGCTGGAGTACCGCACAAGCGGCACTACCGCTGCCCAGGGCGGTACTACCGTTCGGGTAATTCAACAAAGCCCAAGGCAGAAAACAATAGGAACTCCAATGTTGCGAGAAGGGTCATGTGGGTGCATAGGATATGCTTACGTGTTGATTCCACCCTAACCTTTCCAAAGTGGGTCCCCTCTTAATAGTGCTGTTTTCCTACGACTCAAATCGACCGGAAACAACCGACTTCACTCTTTATCATCGAGGGGAATAAATCGTCTTGTGCGATATGTTAGAATATCTAAAATGCTCAATGCACACGATTAGTCCGTAAAATGCATTGTCATCAATCACCAAAACTACTAAGGGAGAAATATGCCCTAACACCATCGAACCATCAAAATTCGGCATGCTCAACAACGTCTTACATGCCATCAAACTACCCAAAAATGACATGTTCTACATACTAAAACTACGTACAAAGTTCATCCACGGTTGCCCTTGCCATCTTTGTCGCAGAACTAGCGGTCAAAGACGTCAAATAGATAAAGCTGGATCTTCTCACTGCTGAAGCTGTCCGACCTGTCATTGCCTTCTTCCTC
>NC_057805.1:468363253-468365468 GCF_018294505.1 Triticum aestivum | reverse complement strand
ACAGACCGCCTGGTTGCTCCCTTGCTAGGGTGTGCACCGTCCTCCTCTTTTCGCTTCTCGATGATGAGGGCACGGAGGCTTCCTCGCCCAAGGCGGCGTGTGAATCGTCTCCGTGGCCTCGGCCTCGAGAGCTGTCGCGACATCCCGTGCCCTCTGCCTCGCATGCCGTGCGTCCGCACCGGTCAGGGCGTGAGGCATGCCGGCGTTGACCTCCGACTCGAAGCCCGACGCCGTGGCGATGAGGCGCCACCGAAGGTGTTGCGCCACCACCTAGAGTTACGGCGCGAGACGGTGTTGACCGTGTTTGGCGAGGCCGCGGTCACGCACCTCGAGGCACCAACCTCGGCGGATCCAAGCACCATTGTGCTAACGCGATGAATTCCCGCCGAATCAAGTCTGACAGTGGTGGGGTGGTCTCCTCCCGGGAGCGGCGAAGAGCCATGCAGATTTCCATCCCCTCTTCACCACACATGGGATGAGGTATCAGTCGACGGATCAGGAGATATCGGAGTCGGGTTCGTTGCCCGCCATGCTGAAGAAGGCCGAAGATCGCCGGAAAGGAGCTTGGGGTGGAGTGGAGTGAAGTGAGGTTGAGTGACTAGGGTTTCGTCCTGGATGTGGATAGGGACAAATGTATGTGGAGTCAAGGTGGACCAGCGTGAGCCGAATCGGACATGACGGATGCGCCCAGGCGTGTCCAGGACTCCCCATATCAACTCTATATATGGGCTGCATAGGAGGGTGCCAGTCAGTCGGTACATATTGGGCCGGTATAAGGGGTGTGGCTGGGTCATAATCTTTGTGCAGTCATTGACCGGACCGTCCGTCCAGACGTGAAAAAGGCATTTGAGGAGTCCGGCTATAGATACTCAGCTTTCTAACCAGTGGATGGATGAATATACATATCCTGAGAATCTATAATCGTCCCAGCTACAGACAACAACATGTGAACGAACACAAAGAGCAGTTCAGGGACAGGAGGGCATGGCAATCTAATCCGCAAAATACTCTACCTGGGTTGGGAGACAACGACCTCCAGGCACAAACGTCGGTCCTCCTTCCCACGCCCACATGGCCACGCTTGCATCAATCAAGGCAGCTCGTCAATCAAAGAGACGTTCTTTGCGCCATCTGAATTCGACAGTGATCCATCATTTCCATCTAATGTACGGACAACCGCCACGCGATATTTGGTGCGTATGCACTTGGCGAGCGCTCGGGAGGGAGAGCCGACGAGACGAAACCGAGGAAAGGATGGGCGTCGGTCGGGCCGCTTGCATGGCTTTGTCTCATCTTGACATCTTCCAGGAACGCCGTGGGTGCACGCAACTCAAGTTCCGTTCAGACTTCACGATAGTTACTCTCCAACCAACGGCGCTAGTGAAAGACTAGCTAGAGTGCCATGCACTTCAGCCTCGCCACTTCGTTTTCTCGAGTAACAGCATCCTCGCGAAGACAAGGTACAAGGCCAGAAGGGTCATAAAGCTAGATCCCCATCAGCCATTCTCATCATTCATCAATGGACTGATGCAGCAATGCTCTGGATAGTCTGATGCACGATTTGTTCTGGGGGTTACTCATAAGAAAAATGGTGTTCTAGGGCATTATGAGGCCAACCAAGCCAGGTGGGTGCTTGCATGCATGCAGATGGACGGAGCATTGGGTTCATGAGGACTTCAGCTTGTGACCCGTGCTGTCCTGCTGTCGTGTTAGTGCTAATTATGTGTTGGTAGGCTTCCACGGAACGTACTAGCATGGATTAGGTGAGGTAGGGTTGCTGGCTGGTGGCACTGTCCGTGTGTGTGTGTGTGTGTACATGTGGTGGGATCAAGTTTGAGTGTGGCATGTTGCATCAGGGATTTGATAGGCCTGGTTCAACCAACGGAACATAATGACCTGCGATGAGTCAGAATCGCCTGATGAGACATTCCATCGGCTGCTCCGGAAAATTGCAAAGCTACAACGTGTCAATCGTTGACGCTGGCGTCCCTTTTAGTTCAGGGGTATTCGGCGAATTTAACCGGCACAGAGGGGGTAGATCTGTAAAACAAACCGAGATAGAACAACTGCCTTCTTTTATAAAATATGTAGTACTATAATTTTATACAGTCTATAAAACTCTGTTTTTCGTAGTACAAATATTATGGAGCCTGTCTGATTGTAGGGTTGAAAACCGTTTAAAATCATACAGACCGCTTCACATGCATTTCTAGGA
>NC_057805.1:468284648-468362877 GCF_018294505.1 Triticum aestivum | reverse complement strand
TGTAGTTTCAATTTTTTTTATTTCTACGTTAGCTATGACAAGTACGTAATCGCTCACATTCTTTTTTATGGATTATGTACCTTTTCAAAGTAGAGCTAACAACCGAAATCATGATAACTTACTTTTCATTCAGAAGTTGCTTGCCACACATACCATGTGGTTCATCGTTCACAAAATTTGACATGCGATTTTATAGAATCATGCAAATAAGAGGGCCTAAGAATCTAGCCATATTTTACATGTTGGGATTTGATATCAAACATCTGAAAACTGTGGAAATCGGTGAAAAGAGTGGCGGAGATGTAAAAGGTTTTGCTAGTGCTCAATCACGTAACAAGTTTCTGTATATTTTTAGTCCACCTTATATGAGCTTTGCCAAGAGCATATTTTTTGCACCCAAGAGTACGTGATACTCCTGATGCACGGAGCTCAGAAATATAACTTGATAACTATAAAAGTTAATTGTTTTTTCGATAACTTGAGCACATTGCATATCTACTACTCCCTCCGTCCCGAAAAACATGTCGCAGGGGTTATTTTGCAGTTTAGTCCTCAGGTTTTTCCCGACCAAACCCGCAGTCCAGCGTCTTCGTCGCTCTGTGGTCGGTCTCTCTCTCCGCCGACGGCCGATTGCACGACGGGCTCCGCCTTGCTCTTCCCCTCCCCTGAATGCCTCCCCATGCTGCCTGACCCCCTCCCCCTCCCACCCTCGCCGCCCCACGCTGCCGCCCTGCCCCTCGCCGCGTTGGTCCACCACTTCCTCGACAACGACGGGGAAGCTTTGATTTTGTATGGATCTGCTCTTCGACCACTTCGTCGCCGGCTAAACGTCGTCGTCGACCAATTCCACGCCATATCGACTCCGTCGACCACGAATTCGGTCCGGTCCACCTGCACGCAGCTTCGGACGGACAGATGCACGGACGACCACCCGACGACTCTTCCAGGGCCTAGGCCGCACGCACAGATGTCCAGACGGCGGCGCAAAGTGCTCCGGCGATGAGACCCGGCGTGGCCGCCGGACGTGACCAGCAGGTTCGGCCCCCTCCCGTGGGTTGCTTAAGCTTAGGATTCTTTTTGTTCTGCTCAATGTAGTCTGAAATTGTTCTTCTCAAGCTAGTAAATTTAGGAATTTTTTTTCTGTAAATCTTTTTTTCAGTGTAAAGTCATACTAGATTTGAATTGGCTTCTTCAAGAAGGTAGAAGACGCCGTCCACCCTGTGTCACCGTCGCCAGAAGGTAGAAGACGTCGTCCACTCCTATTCAGCCACTGCACCATCGTCCAGCACCTCAAGGCCGACATCGCCTGGAGCTCCTGTTCAAGATTTCAGATTCAGAGATGAGTACTGAAACTACTTGATGCTAAGATTCAGACTAAAGTTACTGTCAAAACTGTCAATTTTCTCCTTGATGTGAGCATTTATAGTTTGATCCAGAGATTCAGCCAAATTGTCCATTTAACAGAAGTTAGGTTCATAACTGATCCCTAGCTATCAAATTTTAGTTAGTCAAACTGTAACAAACTGTCCATTTAACAAAACTTAGGTTCATACCTGATCACTAACTAACAAAACTGAGAAGTGTACTCCTGGAGTACTCCTGCTTGGGATATTTTCCATTTTGAAACTAAGATCTGCTTGGAGCATTTTCAGTTTGCAAAATTGAAGTACAGTAGAAGTGTATTTTCCATTTTCAGTTTGACAAATTTCACTGAATTCAGTCAATAGCAATCATTTTAAATGGTGTACACAAGAATCAGTAGTTATCTGATTTTTACAGTAGAGTGGATCTTGTTTGAACTACTCTGAATTCTGTCAAGATGACAAGATGAGAATGCCTCCCCCTTTCCTAGAGCAGCCTTCCTTTAGTTTCATTCAGTTTGGGCATGGGACCTCCACATTTTCTTTTTACTGGACCTCCACAGACTAATGGTTTTATTCTCACAGATTGATCATGAAATGTGGGGGCATCATTCATCAAAGCCATGACATGAAAAAAGTTGGGTCATCTTGACATCCTGTGTTGTGTGTGTGTGGTGTAGGAAAAAGCTTAGACTTGCTCTTAGTGGATCAGAACATGTTGTTAGGAAGTCTAAGTTTACTCAAGGCCTTGTTGTTAATGCATCTTTAACTGAATTTACTCAAGGCCTTTTTTTAACTGAATTTCCCTTACTGCAAGTGCTCTTCAAGTCCCATTTGCTCCTTTGTAAACCCAAGGATTGCAACATAAAGATACTCCTACTTATTCCTACTTCTTCCTTCTCCTCAGTTCTGAAACTTCAGCTATCCTATCTATAGTACCTAGCTACTATCAGAACAGAACACTGTATATCTATGGCTTCATTTTAGAAATTTAATTAGTGCATTTTTAAAATGGCAAACATTATGTTAGCACAAATATTCAGTTTTAATCCAAATTATTCAAATTAATCTAAATATTTTAAATTAATTCAAATAACTAAAATTAATCCAAATCAATTCAAATTCCAAATAACCCAAATTCCAATAAATTCCAACAAGGAGTTTATATACAAGGATTAGACAAGGCATACACAAGGGCATGACATAAGGTCCTCTTTGTCCCCTCTTGACACAAGATTACACATGACATAATGGCCTCTTTGTCCCCTCTTGACACAAGATTACACAAGACATACACAAGGAGCACCTGACTACATGACATAAGGGCCTCTTTGTCCCCTCTTGACTACATTCTTTTCCTTTCTCTGGCCACTTCTTCCCTTCCCTTCCCTTTACTTTTCTTTCTTTTCCCTTCTCTATCTAATTCTTTCCTTACATTTTCTTTTCCTATTGCAATTTCCATTTCTTCTATAATGGCCCTATTATCAACAACTACCCGACTGTTGCAATATACACCGGTTATTTGCATTCCAGCATTCTGAACGCGATCCTTGTGCAAGTGGGGTAACTTATATTGATTTCCTCCTTTGTCTTTCATAACTTCAAACATAACTGCTTCTAATGTGATAAAGCTTCTGTGCAACCTGTCGGGATCGTAGTTCTCGAATTCCTCTTCCACACCCTGTACCAGTTCCTGGATGTTTGTAGTGTTGGGGATCGTAGCAGAATTTTAAAATTTCCTACGCATCACCAAGATCCATCTATGGAGTATACTAGCAACGAGGGGAAAGGAGTGCATCTACATACCCTTGTAGATCGCGAGCGGAAGCGTTCCAATGAACGGAGTTGATGGAGTCGTACTCGCCGTGATCCAAATCACCGATGACCGAGTGCCGAACGGACGGCACCTCCGCGTTCAACACACGTACGGAGCAGCGACTTCTCCTCCTTCTTGATCCAGCAAGGGGGAAGGAGAGGTTGATGGAGATCCAGCAGCACGACGGCGTGGTGGTGGAAGTAGCGGGGATCTCGGCAAGGCTTCGCCAAGCTTCTGTGAGAGGGAGAGGTGTTGCAGGGGGAGAGGGAGGCGCCAGGGGCTGTGGTGCTGCTGCCCTCCCCCCCACTATATATAGGCCCCCTGGGAGGGGCGCCGGCCCTGGAACCCATCTACAAGGGGGGGGGGGGGCGGCCAAGGGGGAAGGGGGGGTGGCTTCCCCCCAAGCCAAGTGGGGCGCCCCCCACCCCTAGGGTTTCCAACCCTAGGCGCAGGGGGAGGCCCAAGGGGGGCGCCCCAGCCCACTAAGGGCTGGTTCCCTTCCCACTTCAGCCCATGGGGCCCTCCGGGATAGGTGGCCCCACCCGGTGGACCCCCGGGACCCTTCCGGTGGTCCCGGTACAATACCGATAACCCCCGAAACTTTCCCGGTGGCCGAAACTGGACTTCCTATATATAATTCTTCACCTCCGGACTATTCCGGAACTCCTCGTGACGTCAGGGATCTCATCCGGGACTCCGAACAACTTTCGGGTTTCCGCATACTAATATCTCTACAACCCTAGCGTCACCGAACCTTAAGTGTGTAGACCCTACGGGTTCGGGAGACATGCAGACATGACCGAGACGCCTCTCCGGTCAATAACCAACAGCGGGATCTGGATACCCATGTTGGCTCCCACATGTTCCACGATGATCTCATCGGATGAACCACGATGTCAAGGATTCAATCAATCCCGTATACAATTCCCTTTGTCAATCGGTATGTTACTTGCCCGAGATTCGATCGTCGGTATCCAAATACCTTGTTCAATCTCGTTACCGGCAAGTCTCTTTACTCGTACCGTAATGCATGATCCCGTGGCTAACTCCTTAGTCACATTGAGCTCATTATGATGATGCATTACCGAGTGGGCCCAGAGATACCTCTCCGTCATACGGAGTGACAAATCCCAGTCTCGATCCGTGCCAACTCAACAGACACTTTCGGAGATACCCGTAGTGTACCTTTATAGTCACCCAGTTACGTTGTGACGTTTGGCACACCCAAAGTACTCCTACGGTATCCGGGAGTTGCACGATCTCATGGTCTAAGGAAATAATACCTGACATTGGAAAAGCTCTAGCAAACGAACTACACGATCTTTTGTGCTATGCTTAGGATTGGGTCTTGTCCATCACATCATTCTCCTAATGATGTGATCCCGTTATCAATGACATCCAATGTCCATAGTCAGGAAACCATGACTATCTGTTGATCAACGAGCTAGTCAACTAGAGGCTTACTAGGGACACGCTGTGGTCTATGTATTCACACATGTATTACGATTTCCGGATAACACAATTATAGCATGAACAATAGACAATTATCATGAACAAAGAAATATAATAATAACCATTTATTATTGCCTCTAGGGCATATTTCCAACAGTCTCCCACTTGCACTAGAGTCAATAATCTAGTTACATTGTGATGAATCGAACACCCATGGCGTTCTGGTGTTGATCATGTTTTGCTCTAGGGAGAGGTTTAGTCAACGGATCTGCTACATTCAGGTCCGTATGTACTTTACAAATATCTATGTCTCCATTTTGAACACTTTCACGAATGGAGTTGACGCGACGCTTGATATGCCTGGTCTGCCTGTGAAATCTAGGCTCCTTCGCAAGGGCAATAGCTCCAGTGTTGTCACAGAAGAGAGTCATCGGGCCCGACGCATTGGGAATCACCCCTAGGTCGGTAATGAACTCCTTCATCCAGATTGCTTCTTGCGCTGCCTCTGAGGCTGCCATGTACTCCGCTTCACATGTAGATCCCGCCACGATGCTTTGCTTGCAACTGCACCAGCTTACTGCCCCTCCATTCAAAATATACACGTATCCGGTTTGTGACTTCGAGTCATCCAGATCTGTGTCGAAGCTAGCGTCGACGTAACCCTTTACGACGAGCTCTTCGTCACCTCCATAAACGAGAAACATATCCTTAGTCCTCTTCAGGTACTTCAGGATATTCTTGACCGCTGTCCAGTGCTCCATGCCGGGATTACTTTGGTACCTTCCTACCAAACTTACGGCAAGGTTTACATCAGGTCTGGTACACAACATGGCATACATAATAGACCCTATGGCCGAGGCATAGGGGATGACACTCATCTTTTCTCTATCTTCTGCCGTGGTCGGGCATTGAGCCGTGCTCAATTGCACACCTTGCAATACAGGCAAGAACCCCTTCTTGGACTGATCCATATTGAACTTCTTCAATATCTTGTCAAGGTACGTACTCTGTGAAAGACCAATGAGGCGTCTTGATCTATCTCTATAGATCTTGATGCCTAATATATAAGCAGCTTCTCCAAGGTCCTTCATTGAAAAACACTTATTCAAGTAGGCCTTTATACTTCCCAAGAATTCTATATCATTTCCCATCAATAGTATGTCATCCACATATAATAAGAGAAATGCTACAGAGCTCCCACTCACTTTCTTGTAAACATAGGCTTCTCCATAAGTCTGTGTAAACCCAAACGCTTTGGTCATCTCATCAAAACGAATGTTCCAACTCCGAGATGCTTGCACCAGCCCATAGATGGAGCGCTGGAGCTTGCATACCTTGTTAGCATTCGTAGGATCGACAAAACCTTCCGGCTGCATCATATACAATTCTTCCTTAAGAAAGCCGTTAAGGAATGCCGTTTTGACGTCCATCTGCCATATCTCATAATCATAGTATGCGGCAATTGCTAACATGATTCGGACGGACTTCAGCTTCGCTACGGGTGAGAAAGTCTCATCGTAGTCAACCCCTTGAACTTGTCGATAACCCTTAGCGACAAGTCGAGCCTTATAGATAGTCACATTACCATCCGCGTCTGTCTTCTTCTTAAAGATCCATTTATTTTCTATGGCTCGCCGATCATCGGGCAACTCAGTCAAAGTCCATACTTCGTTTTCATACATGGATCCTATCTCGGATTTCATGGCTTCTAGCCATTTGTCGGAATCCGGGCCCGCCATCGCTTCTTCATAGTTCGAAGGTTCACCGTTGTCTAACAACATGATTTCCAGGACAGGGTTGCCATACCACTCTGGTGCGGAACGTGTCCTTGTGGACCTTCGAAGTTCAGCAGTAACTTGATCTGAAGCTTTATGATCATCATCATTAACTTCCTCCCCAGTCGGTGTAGGCACCACAGGAACATCTTCCCGCGCTGCGCTACTTTCCGGTTCGGAAGGGGTGACTATCACCTCATCAAGTTCCACTTTCCTCCCACTTAATTCTTTCAAGAGAAACTCTTTCTCCAGAAAGGACCCGTTCTTGGCAACAAAGATCTTGCCTTCGGATTTGAGGTAGAAGGTATACCCAATGGTTTCCTTAGGGTATCCTATGAAGACGCATTTTTCCGACTTGGGTTCGAGCTTTTTAGGTTGAAGTTTCTTGACATAAGCATCGCATCCCCAAACTTTTAGAAACGACAGCTTAGGTTTCTTCCCAAACCATAATTCATACGGTGTCGTCTCAACGGATTTCGACGGAGCCCTATTTAAAGTGAATGCGGCAGTCTCTAAAGCATAGCCCCAAAATGAGAGCGGTAGATCGGTAAGAGACATCATAGATCGCACCATATCCAATAGAGTGCGATTACGACGTTCGGACACACCGTTTCTTGAGGTGTTCCAGGCGGCGTGAGTTGTGAAACGATTCCACATTTCTTTAAGTGCGTACCAAATTCGTGACTTAAATATTCTCCACCACGATCTGATCGTAAGAACTTTATTTTCCTGTCATGTTGATTCTCAACCTCACTCTGAAATTCCTTGAACTTTTCAAAGGTTTCAGACTTGTGTTTCATCAGGTAAACATACCCATATCTACTCAAGTCATCAGTGAGAGTGAGAACATAACGATAGCCACCGCGAGCCTCAACACTCATTGGACCGCACACATCGGTATGTATGATTTCCAATAAGTTGGTTGCTCGCTCCATTGTTCCGGAGAACGGAGTCTTGGTCATCTTACCCATGAGGCATGGTTCGCACGTGTCAAATGATTCGTAATCAAGAGACTCCAAAAGTCCATCAGCATGGAGCTTCTTCATGCGCTTGACACCAATGTGACCAAGGCGGCAGTGCCACAAGTATGTGGGACTATCGTTATCAACTTTACATCTTTTGGTATTCACACTATGAATATGTGTAACATCACGTTCGAGATTCATCAAGAATAAACCATTGACCAGCGGGGCATGACCATAAAACATATCTCTCATATAAATAGAACAACCATTATTCTCGGATTTAAATGAGTAGCCATCTCGAATTAAACGAGATACAGATACAATGTTCATGCTCAAAGCTGGCACTAAATAACAATTATTGAGGTTTAAAACTAATCCCGTAGGTAAATGCAGAGGCAGCGTGCCGACGGCGATCACATCGACCTTGGAACCATTCCCGACGCGCATCGTCACCTCGTCCTTCGCCAGTCTCCGCTTATTCCGCAGCTCCTGTTTTGAGTTACAAATATGAGCAACCGCACCGGTATCAAATACCCAGGAGCTACTACGAGTACTGGTAAGGTACACATCAATTACATGTATATCACATATACCTTTGGTGTTGCCGGCCTTCTTGTCCGCTAAGTATTTGGGGCAGTTCCGCTTCCAGTGACCACTTCCCTTGCAATAAAAGCACTCAGTCTCAGGCTTGGGTCCATTACTTGGCTTCTTCCCGGCAACTGGCTTACCGGGCGCGGCAACTCCCTTGCCGTCCTTCTTGAAGTTCTTCTTACCCTTGCCTTTCTTGAACTTAGTGGTTTTATTCACCATCAACACTTGATGTTCCTTTCTGATCTCCACCTCCGCTGATTTCAGCATTGAATATACCTCAGGAATGGTCTTTTCCATCCCCTGCATATTGAAATTCATCACAAAGCTCTTGTAGCTCGGTGGAAGCGACTGAAGGATTCTGTCAATGACCGCGTCATCCGGGAGATTAACTCCCAGCTGAGACAAGCGGTTGTGTAACCCAGACATTCTGAGTATGTGCTCACTAACAGAACTATTTTCCTCCATTTTACAGCTGAAGAACTTGTCGGAGACTTCATATCTCTCGACCCGGGCATGAGCTTGGAAAACCATTTTCAGCTCTTCGAACATCTCATATGCTCCATGCTTCTCAAAACGCTTTTGGAGCCCCGGTTCTAAGCTGTAAAGCATGCCGCACTGAACGAGGGAGTAATCATCAGCACGTGATTGCCAAGCGTTCATAACGTCTTGGTTCTCTGGGATGGGTGCTTCACCTAGCGGTGCTTCTAAGACATAATCTTTCTTGGCAGCTATGAGGATGATCCTCAGGTTCCGGACCCAGTCCGTATAGTTGCTGCCATCATCTTTCAGCTTGGTTTTCTCTAGGAACGCGTTGAAGTTGAGGACAACGTGGGCCATTTGATCTACAAGACATATTGTAAAGATTTTAGACTAAGTTCATTATAATTAAGTTCATATAATCAAATTATTCAATGAACTCCCACTCAGATAGACATCCCTCTAGTCATCTAAGTGAAACATGATCCGAGTTAACTAGGCCGTGTCCGATCATCACGTGAGACGGACTAGTCAAGATCGGTGAACATCTCCATGTTGATCGTATCTTCTATACGACTCATGCTCGACCTTTCGGTCTTCCGTGTTCCGAGGCCATGTCTGTACATGCTAGGCTCGTCAAGTCAACCTAAGTGTATTGCGTGTGTTCCGAGGCCATGTCTGTACATGCTAGGCTCGTCAACACTCGTTGTATGCGAACGTTAGAATCTATCACACCTGATCATCACGTGGTGCTTCGAAACAACGAACCTTCGCAACGGTGCACAGTTAGGGGGAACACTTTCTTGAAATTATTATAAGGGATCATCTTACTTACTACCGTCGTTCTAAGCAAATAAGATGCAAAACATGATAAACATCACATGCAATCAAATAGTGACATGATATGGCCAATATCATTTTGCTCCTTTGATCTCCATCTTCGGGGCGCCATGATCATCTTCGTCACCGGCATGACACCATGATCTCCATCATTGTGTCTTCATGAAGTTGTCACGCCAACGATTACTTCTACTTCTATGGCTAACGCGCTTAGCAATAAAGTAAAGTAATTTACATGGCGTTATTCAATGACACGCAGGTCATACAAAAAATAAAGACAACTCCTATGGCTCCTGCCGGTTGTCATACTCATCGACATGCAAGTCGTGATTCCTATTACAAGAATATGATCAATCTCATACATCACATATATCATTCATCACATCTTCTGGCCATATCACATCACATAGCACATGCTGCAAAAACAAGTTAGACGTCCTCTAATTGTTGTTGCAAGTTTTTACGTGGCTTCTATAGGTTTCTAGCAAGAACGTTTCTTACCTACGTAAGACCACAACGTGATATGCCAATTTCTATTTACCCTTCATAAGGACCCTTTTCATCGAATCCGTTCCGACTAAAGTGGGAGAGACAGACACTCGCTAGCCACCTTATGCAACTAGTGCATGTCAGTCGGTGGAACCTGTCTCACGTAAGCGTACGTGTAAGGTCGGTCCGGGCCGCTTCATCCCACAATTCCGCCGAAACAAGATAACACTAGTAGCGGCAAGAAGAATTGGCAACATCTACGCCCACAACTGCTTTGTGTTCTACTCGTGCATAGTAACTACGCATAGGCCTGGCTCATGATGCCACTATTGGGGATCGTAGCAGAATTTTAAAATTTCCTACGCATCACCAAGATCCATCTATGGAGTATACTAGCAACGAGGGGAAATGAGTGCATCTACATACCCTTGTAGATCGCGAGCGGAAGCGTTCCAATGAACGGAATTGATGGAGTCGTACTCGCCGTGATCCAAATCACCGATGACCGAGTGCCGAACGGACGGCACCTCCGCGTTCAACACACGTACGGAGCAGCGACGTCTCCTCCTTCTTGATCCAGCAAGGGGGAAGGAGAGGTTGATGGAGATCCAGCAGCACGACGGCGTGGTGGTGGAAGTAGCGGGGATCTCGGCAGGGCTTCGCCAAGCTTCTGTGAGAGGGAGAGGTGTTGCAGGGGGAGAGGGAGGCGCCAGGGGCTGTGGTGCTGCTGCCCTCCCTCCCCCCACTATATATAGGCCCCCTGGGGGGGCGCCGGCCCTGGAACCCATCTACAAGGGGGGGGGGGGGCGGCCAAGGGGGAAGGGGGGGTGGCTTCCCCCCAAGCCAAGTGGGGCGCCCCCCACCCCTAGGGTTTCCAACCCTAGGCGCAGGAGGAGGCCCAAGGGGGGCGCCCCAGCCCACTAAGGGCTGGTTCCCTTCCCACTTCAGCCCATGGGGCCCTCCGGGATAGGTGGCCCCACCCGGTGGACCCCGGGACCCTTCCGGTGGTCCCGGTACAATACCGATAACCCCCGAAACTTTCCCGGTGGCCGAAACTGGACTTCCTATATATAATTCTTCACCTCCGGACTATTCCGGAACTCCTCGTGACGTTCGGGATGTCATCTGGGACTCCGAACAACTTTCAGGTTTCCGCATACTAATATCTCTACAACCCTAGCGTCACCGAACCTTAAGTGTGTAGACCCTACGGGTTCGGGAGACATGCAGACATGACTGAGACGCCTCTCCGGTCAATAACCAACAACGGGATCTGGATACCCATGTTGGCTCCCACATGTTCCACGATGATCTCATCGGATGAACCACGATGTCGAGGATTCAATCAATCCCGTATACAATTCCCTTTGTCAATCGGTATGTTACTTGCCCGAGATTCGATCGTCGGTATCCAAATACCTTGTTCAATCTCGTTACCGGCAAGTCTCTTTACTCGTACCGTAATGCATGATCCCGTGGCTAACTCCTTAGTCACATTGAGCTCATTATGATGATGCATTACCGAGTGGGCCCAGAGATACCTCTCCGTCATACGGAGTGACAAATCCCAGTCTCGATCTGTGCCAACTCAACAGACACTTTCGGAGATACCCGTAGTGTACCTTTATAGTCACCCAGTTACGTTGTGACGTTTGGCACACCCAAAGTAATCCTACGGTATTCGGGAGTTGCACGATCTCATGGTCTAAGGAAATAATATTTGACATTGGAAAAGCTCTAGCAAACGAACTACACAATCTTTTGTGCTATGCTTAGGATTGGGTCTTGTCCATCACATCATTCTCCTAATGATGTGATCCCGTTATCAATGACATCCAATGTCCATAGTCAGGAAACCATGACTATCTGTTGATCAACGAGCTAGTCAACTAGAGGCTTACTAGGGACACGTTGTGGTCTATGTATTCACACATGTATTACGATTTCCGGATAACACAATTATAGCATGAACAATAGACAATTATCATGAACAAAGAAATATAATAATAACCATTTATTATTGCCTCTAGGGCATATTTCCAACATGTAGGTGACCTGCAGTCGGTTAGAGACTGGAGAGAGTTATGGAAGCAGAGGTCCAAACATTTTAACTCAGGGCTATTTGGGGGCTGTTGTAGCAATCGGATGTCAAGATCAGTTTGTTCCACAGCTTCTCCAAAAGCTACATCATTGGGATGGACATGTGGCTTTGCGTTATCCTGTTGGATGAATATTGTTTCTCCCTCATCATCGTCAGGCCACTTATCCTGAATTGCCGGGATAACCTTATTGATTAGATAATCTCTGCACACAGGCCTGGTTACTTTCACTGATGTCAACACTTTTGTTCCCTTTGTTCTGTTCTGACTTGTCCGCTTCGCCTCAGTCTCTTCGACGAATGCCCAAATGCCGATCTTCCCATCGAATATTAGCTCCCCCTCATTGTTATATCGAGGCCTGGCAACAGCTGTTAGGAACATTACCTTCCCAATGCTGTGAGTGTCAGAACAGAACACTGTATATCTATGGCTTCATTTTAGAAATTTAATTAGTGCATTTCTAAAATGGCAAAGATTATGTTAGCACAAATATTCAGTTGTAATCCAAATTATTCAAATTAATCCAAATATTTTAAATTAATTCAAATAACTAAAATTAATCCAAATCAATTCAGATTCCAAATAACCCAAATTCTAATAAATTCCAACAAGGAGTTTATATACAAGGATTAGACAAGGCATACACAAGGTCATGACATAAGGTCCTCTTTGTTCCCTCTTGACACAAGATTACACATGACATAAGGGCATCTTTGTCCCCTCTTGACACAAGATTACACAAGACATACACAAGGAGCACCTGACTACATGACATAAGGGCCTCTTTGTCCCCTCTTGACTACATTCTTTTCCTTTCTCTGGCCACTTCTTCCCTTCCCTTCCCTTTAATTTTCTTTCTTTTCCATTCTCTAGCTAATTCTTTCCTTTCATTTTCTTTTCCTATTGCAATTTCCATTTCTTCTATAATGGCCCTAGTATCAACAACTACCCGACTGTCGCAATATACACCGGTTATTTCCATTCCAGCATTCTGAACGCGATCCTTGTGCAAGTGGGGCAACTTATATTGATTTCCTCCTTTGTCTTTCATAACTTCAAACATAACTGCTTCTAATGTGATAAAGCTTCTGTGCAACTTGTCGGGATCGTAGTTCTCGAATTCCTCTTCCACACCCTGTACCAGTTCCTGGATGTTTGTAGGTGACCTGCAGTCGGTTAGAGACTGTAGAGAGTTATGGAAGCAGAGGTCCAAACAATTTAACTCAGGGCTATTTGGGGGCTGTTGTAGCAATCGGATGTCAAGATCAGTTTGTTCCACAGCTTCTCGAAAAGCTACATCATTGGGAAGGACATGAGGCTTTGCGTTATCCTGTTGGAAGAATATTATTGCTCCCTCATCATCGTCAGGCCACTTATCCTGAATTGTCGGGATAACCTTATTGATTAGATAATCTCTGCACTCAGGCCTGGTTACTTTCACTGATGTCAACACTTTTGTTCCCTTTGTTCTGTTCTGACTTGTCCGCTTCGCCTCAATCTCTTCGACGAATGCCCAAATGTCGATCTTCCCATCGAATGTTAGCTCCCCCTCATTGTTATATCGAGGCCTGGCAACAGCTGTTAGGAACATTACCTTCCCAATGCTGTGAGTGTTTGACACGGTGCGCTTCAGTTCAGGTTCTCCTAGAAGTACATAATAACTGTTCTTCATTCTCGTCATGTCAAACCACTTTTCATCGATGTGAACCATATTCGTCATTGGTTTGAACATAGCCCGAGAAGTTGAGATTGAATTGTCATCGACCATTGACATACAAAATTTCAATCTCGCAAGCTTGTTCTCTAGCTTGAGATGAGGCTTCACGGTGCTTGTGATGCGGTTGAGCTCATTCAACTGGAACCTCTTATGTAGGGTCGATCGGGCCACACCTAGAGACCGTGCCAGAGATCGAATTGTTCTTCTTTTATTCAGTGGGATTGTTGAGGTCCTCTCTAGATCCAGCTCCTTTCTCTTTCGGCCAGATCTTCCTGGCTTCTTGCTTGAGACATCTACTTCTTTCCATCGGCAATTTTCTTTTTAGCGTCTTCCCAGATTCTTTCAATAGATCGTACACTTATGTCCAACAGGTTTGAGACTAGCAGCTTGTCATCTGGTTGAACAGACCCATCTCTGAGCTCGATTACCAGCAAGGCAAAGTAAACACCATGCCTCCCCTTATCTGACAATTCTCTTCTCTTCTCTTGAAGTATCCAATTCATAACTTCATCCTCTTCCTCTTGAGCTTCATCCTCTTTCCCTTCATCTTCTTGAGGCATCCAATTCATATCTTCATCGTCTTCCTCTTGAGGCATCAAGTTCAAATCCATAACTACATTCTCTGCCACTTGAGGTTCCTCCTCTTGAGGCATCAAATTCAAATTAATACCTTCATCGTCTTCCTCTTGAGGCATCATGTTCAAATCCATACTCCTACTATCAATGACAAAAGATGAGTACATCATGGTACCATAACAAGGATATACACACAAAAAATGAGTAGAATGACAGGAGCCTTGCAAGCATTACAAAAATGTGAAATACTGACTAAGAAATGTTATGACTAAGAAATGAAGCTGCTCCTTTGTAACACCATTTCATTTCTTATGAAACTTCCAACTCCTGTCATTTCAGAAAGAATTCCAATCCATCATGACTAATTTTGAAGTTTATGTCATTAGTTTATCAACTTCATTTTTTATGACTAATTTTGCTTAACTTTATGTAATGATGTTAAGTGATCTGCTGCTGTTTGTGGTACAACTCCTGTTAATACAAGAGTAATTTACTGTCAAAACAAGTGCATCCACTAAACCTGATTGGAGTAAACCATTTTTTTCACTGAATCCTAACTGGAGTCACTAAACCTGATTGGAGTAAACAAGTGCATCCACTGAATTATGCATCTACTCCACTGACTGACAGAATTATCAGCAGATTATCAACATTAAAATCTGATGTGGTAACAGTTCTAGAGATAGTGTTTGTTCAGATCATAATTGCTACGCGTCTACTGATTTTTTTCCAGCTAACATTGTTCAGAGCACAAGGGGCACAAGGAGCATAGCACAAGCAGCACATTATCAACCCCGCGTGTGCACAAGGAGCAGAGAAGCAACTATGCTGTCAACCATTCATCTAGATTATTTCTATTTTGTTTTGTGTGCATTGTTCTTTCCAATTTAACAGCGAAAGGTTATCTACTGTCGTTTCTGATCGACCAACTCGTCATCGCGGGTGTTTTTGCTGCTCCACTCTCACAGACTATGCCTGATGCCTTCAGAAGGCCTGCTGAAAGTTCTTCGATCTCATCAGACTAAGAAGCAGGTAAACTAGCTGAAACTCGTGCCATGAATTTAAGTGCAGGCTGTTGTTAAGTTCAGAAAAAAGTGCGGACATGCAAATAAAATGCATGCAACACCATCCTACTTTGGCTTTCCTTGGAATTTTGAGTCAATGGAGCTATGCCCTGGTACTGTGAAGGAGTGATAGTAACCAGTGGCTTTCCTCTGCAGGTATCAGTCATATTTTGAGCCAGTGATGGAGCCTGACACCAGAGTGTATATATGCTTCTCGGATCAGGGCAAGCTTCATTTGAGGTGATTGATCCCACAAAAGCACGCGCATGATGACACAACCAGCAAAACACTTCAAGTTCAAAGTTCAGACTATATGAAGCAGTTTGCACATGTTTGACCGGATCAAGAAGCTAAGATGAACATGTTGATGACCCACAAGTATAGGGGATCTATCGTAGTCCTTTCGATAAGTAAGAGTGTCGAACCCAACGAGGAGCAGAAGGAAATGATAAGCGGTTTTCAGCAAGGTATTCTCTGCAAGCACTGAAATTATAGGTAACAGATAGTTTTGTGATAAGATAATTTGTAACGAGCAACAAGTAACAAAGGTAAATGAAGTGCAGCAAGGTGGCCCAATCCTTTTTGTAGCAAAGGACAAGCCTGGACAAACTCTTATATAAAGAAAAGCGCTCCCGAGGACACATGGGAATTATCGTCAAGCTAGTTTTCATCACGTTCATATGATTCACGTTCGGTACTTTGATAATTTGATATGTGGGTGGACCGGTGCTTGGGTGCTGTCCTTACTTGGACAAGCATCCCACTTATGATTAACCTCTATTGCAAGCATCCGCAACTACAACAAAAGTATTAAGGTAAACCTAACCATTGCATGAAACATATGGATCCAAATCAGCCCCTTACGAAGCAACACATAAACTAGGGTTTAAGCTTCTGTCACTCTAGCAACCCATCATCTACTTATTACTTCCCAATGCCTTCCTCTAGGCCCAAATAATGGTGAAGTGTTATGTAGTCGACGTTCACATAACACCACTAGAGGAGAGACAACATACATCTCATCAAAATATCGAACGAATACCAAATTCACATGACTACTAATAGCAAGACTTCTCCCATGTCCTCAGGAACAAACGTAACTACTCACAAAGCATATTCATGTTCATAATCAGAGGAGTATTAATATGCATAAAGGATCTGAACATATGATCTTCCACCAAATAAACCAACTAGCATCAACTACAAGGAGTAATCAACACTACTAGCAACCTACAGGTACCAATCCCGGACTTGGAGACAAGAATTGGATACAAGAGATGAACTAGGGTTTGAGAGGAGATGGTGCTGGTGAAGATGTTGATGGAGATTGCCCTCTCCCGATGAGAGGAGCGTTGGTGATGACGATGGCGATGATTTCCCCCTCCCGGAGGGAAGTGTCCCCGGTAGAACAGCTCTGCCGGAGCCCTAGATTGGTTCCGCCAAGGTTCCGCCTCGTGGCGGCGGAGTTTCGTCCCGAAAGCTTGCTTATGATTTTTCTTCGGACGAAAGACTTCATATAGCAGAAGATGGGCACCGGAGGGCCAACAGGGGGCCCACGAGGCAGGGGGGCGCGCCCAGGGGGTAGGGCGCGCCCAGGGGGTAGGGCGCGCCCCCACCCTCATGGCCAGGTGGAGGCCCCCCTAACGTATTTCTTCCGCTCAATATTTTTTATTATTTCCAAAAATAACTTTCATGGAGTTTCAGGACTTTTGGAGCTGTGCAGAATAGGTCTCTAATATTTGCTCCTTTTCCAGCCCAGAATTCCAGCTGCCGGCATTCTCCCTCCTTATGTAAACCTTGTAAAATAAGAGAGAATAGGCACAAGTATTATGACATAATGTGTAATAACAGCCCATAATGCAATAAATATCGATATAAAAGCATGATGCAAAATGGACGTATCAACTCCCCCAAGCTTAGACCTCGCTTGTCCTCAAGCGAAAGCCGATAACGATAAATATGTCCACATGTTTAGAGGTAAAGGTGTCGATAAAATAAAATACGGACATGAGGGCATCATGATTATTCTCATAACAGCAACATATATGGATATTGTCATATGATTTCTTATGCTTAAGTAATAATCTATTCACAATGCAAAGTATGAATCAGAAACTTTATTGAGAACTAACAAACTATAATCTCAGTCATTGAGGCAATTGCAATTTATCATAACATCAGAAAGAGTCTATGTCAGAGCTTTCTAGCAAGTCCACATACTCAACTATCATTTAGTCTTTCATAATTGCTAACACTCACGCAATACTTGTGGTTACGGAGTTTTAACCGGACACAGAGAAAGATAGGGGCTTATAGTTTCGCCTCCCAACCTTTTACCTCAAGGGTAATGTCAACAATAATAGTTCATTCCAACTTACATCCAATTAGATATATCTATCAGGATCTTTCCAACACCCTGTGCTTGCCAAAGGATAAAATGTAAAAAGGAAAGGTGAAGATCACCACGACTCTTGCATAAGGTACAAGATAATAATAAAAGATAGGCCCTTCGCAGAGGGAAGCAGAGGTTGCCATGCGCTTTCAGGGTTGGATGCACAAAATCTTAATGCGAAAGAACGTCACTTTATATTGCCACTTGTGATATGAACCTTTATTATGCAGTCCGTCGCTTTTATTTCTTCCACATCACAAGATCGTATAAAGCTTATTTCCTCCACACCAATCAATCATACATATTTAGAGAGCAATTTTTATTGCTTGCACCGATGACAACTTACTTGAAGGATCTTACTCAATCCATAGGTAGATATGGTGGACTCTCATGGGAAAACTGGGTTTAAGGGTTTTTGGAAGCACAAGTAGTATCTCTACTTGGTGCAAAGAATTTAGCTAGCATGAGGGGGAAAGGCAATATCAATATGTTGGATGATCCATGACAATATACTTTATCTCAGATATAAGAAAACATAACCCATTACATTGTCTTCCTTGTCCAACATCAACTCTTTAGCATGTCATACTTTAATGAGTGCTCCCAATCATAAAAGACGTCCAAGATATTATATTTATATGTGAAACCTCTCTTTCTTTATTACTTCCTATTAATTGCAACGATGACCAAAGCTATGTTTGTCAACTCTCAACAATTTTTAATCATCATACTCTTCCTATTTTAAGTCATTACTCTTCATAAGATCAATATGATCTCTTTGTTTCTTTTTATTCTTTTCTCTTTTCTTTTATTCACTCAAGATCATAGCAAGATAATCAAGCCCTTGACTCAACACTAATCTTTATTATATAGCTCACGGACTCGATTACAAAGAGAGATCATAAAGCAAAACTCATAACTAGATCCTACCAAAACTTTTATTCTACTAGATCAAGATACTACTAAATAGGATCGAACTAAGAAAAAGGTAAAGATAGGAGATGTGATGGTGATACGATACAAGGGCACCTCCCCCGAGCTTGGCAGTTGCCAAGGGGAGTGCCCATACCCATATGATTATGTCTCCTTTGTTGGTGAAGAGGATGGTGGTGATGATGGGTAGTCGCACATCGAGCGTAAGAGATCCTCCAGCTTGCGGATAATGCCCTTGAGTGCAACAATATGCTCCTTTAACAAAATATTTTCACGTGTGAGATACTTGTTTTGTATACGAGCTAGCTCAATCATCTTGAAAGCTTCGATCTCAGTTGGGGTAAGAAGATTGTGATTAAGTTGAAGGATGTCTTCGGTTGCCGGAACTTGGTCCTCCGTGGCCTTCTTGGTCCCTTCATCCTTGTCAATCTCCATGGGTTCTTCCCTCTTCAGCTCTATCTTCATTAGCCAAGCATCGTTGTCACCATTATTGGAGGAGGGGGGCGACATGATGCCTGGCCTTGACAACCCTGACAGAAAACAGCTCGAAACAAGAACAGAGGACAACTGCGTGATACAGGAGTCAAAACCTTCGGGAGATTATATAATGAATTTTTACCGACCAAAATACGTAACGTGTAAGAAAACGGAGTCCGGAGAGCGCACGAGGTGCCCACGAGGTAGGGGGCGCGCCCAGGGGGTAGGGCGCACCCTCCACCCTCGTGGAGCCCTCGTGTCCTTCCCAGACTGCTTCTTATGTATTGCTATACAACTCTTGTTTAAGATTTTTTGCAGGAAAACTTCTCTCTAAATGGGAAGGCCCTTACATTATCGAGGAGGTCTATCGTTCCGGTGCCATAAAAATCAACAACTTTGAAGGCACAAACCCGAAGGTGGTAAACGGTCAAAGAATCAAACATTATATCTCAGGTAATCCCATAAATGTTGAAACCAATGTTATTGAAACCGTAACCCCGGAGGAATACATAAGGGACACTTTCCGGAACGTTTCAGACTCCGAAAAGGAATAGGTATGTGGTACGGTAAGTAAACCGACTCCAAAACAATTTTTATGGCAATATTTCTCCGTTTTGGAATATTTAGAAAAATAGAAAAATAAGAAGCAGTCCGGGAAGGACACGAGGGCTCCACGAGGGTGGAGGGTGCGCCCTACCCCCCTGGGCGCGCCCCCTACCTCGTGGGCACCTCGTGCGCTCTCCGGACTCCGTTTTCTTGCACGTTACGTATTTTGGTCGGTAAAAATTCATTATATAATCTCCCGAAGGTTTTGACTCCTGTATCACGCAGTTGTCCTCTGTTCTTGTTTCGAGCTGTTTTCTGTCAGGGTTGTCAAGGCCAGGCATCATGTCGTCCCCCTCCTCCAACAATGGTGAGAACGATGCTTGGCTAATGAAGATAGAGCTGAAGAGGGAAGAACCCGTGGAGATCAACAAGGATGAAGGGATCAAGAAGGCCACGGAGGACCAAGTTCCGGCAACCGAAGACATCCTTCAACTTAATCACAATCTTCTTACCCCAACTGAGATCGAAGCTTTCAAGATGATTGAGCTAGCTCGTATACAAAACAAGTATCTCACATGTGAAAATATTTTGTTGAAGGAGCATATTGTTACACTCAAGGGCATTATCCGCAAGCCGGAGGATCTCTTACGCTTGATGTGCGACTACCCATCATCACCACCATCCTCTTCACCAACAAAGGAGACATAATCATATGGGTATGGGCACTCCCCTTGGCAACTGCCAAGCTTGGGGGAGGTGCCCCGGTATCGTATCACCATCACATCTCCTATCTTTACCGTTTTTCTTAGTTCGATCCTATTTAGTAGTATCTTGATCTAGTAGAATAAAAGTTTTGGTAGGATCTAGTTTTGAGTTTTGCTTTATGATCTCTCTTTGTAATCGAGTCCGTGAGCTATATAATAAAGATTAGTGTTGAGTCAAGGGCTTGATTGTCTTGCTATGATCTTGAGTGAATAAAAGAAAAGAGAAAAGAATAAAAAGAAATAAAGAGATCATATTGATCTTATGAAGAGTAATGACTTAAAATAGGAAGAGTATGATGATTAAAAATTGTTGAGAGTTGACAAACATAGCTTTGGTCATCGTTGCAATTAATAGGAAGTAACAAAGAAAGAGATTGTTCACATATAAATATACTATCTTGGACATCTTTTATGATTGGGAGCACTCATTAAAATATGACATGCTAAAGAGTTGATGTTGGACAAGGAAGACAATGTAATGGGTTATGTTTTCTTATATCTGAGATAAAGTATATTGTCATGGATCATCCAACATGTTGAGCTTGCCTTTCCCCCTCATGCTAGCTAAATTCCTTGCACCAAGTAGAGATACTACTTGTGCTTCCAAAACCCTTAAACCAGTTTTCCCATGAGAGTCCACCATATCTACCTATGGATTGAGTAAGATCCTTCAAGTAAGTTGTCATCGGTGCAAGCAATAAAAATTGCTCTCTAAATATGTATGATTGATTGGTGTGGAGGAAATAAGCTTTATACGATCTTGTGATGTGGAAGAAATAAAAGCGACAGACTGCATAATAAAGGTTCATATCACAAGTGGCAATATAAAGTGACGTTCTTTCGCATTAAGATTTTGTGCATCCAACCCTGAAAGCGCATGGCAACCTCTGCTTCCCTCTGCGAAGGGCCTATATTTTATTATTATCTTGTACCTTATGCAAGAGTCGTGGTGATCTTCACCTTTCCTTTTTACATTTTATCCTTTGGCAAGCACAGGGTGTTGGAAAGATCCTGATAGATATATCTAATTGGATGTAAGTTGGCATGAACTATTATTGTTGACATTACCCTTGAGGTAAAAGGTTGGGAGGCGAAACTATAAGCCCCTATCTTTCTCTGTGTCCGGTTAAAACTCCGTAACCACAAGTATTGCGTGAGTGTTAGCAATTATGAAAGACTAAATGATAGTTGAGTATGTGGACTTGCTAGAAAGCTCTGACATAGACTCTTTCTGATGTTATGATAAATTGCAATTGCCTCAATGACTGAGATTATAGTTTGTTAGTTCTCAATAAAGTTTCTGATTCATACTTTGCATTGTGAATAGATTATTACTTAAGCATAAGAAATCATATGACAATATCCATATATGTTGCTGTTATGAGAATAATCATGATGCCCTCATGTCCGTATTTTATTTTATCGACACCTTTACCTCTAAACATGTGGACATATTTATCGTTATCGGCTTTCGCTTGAGGACAAGCGAGGTCTAAGCTTGGGGGAGTTGATACGTCCATTTTGCATCATGCTTTTATATCGATATTTATTGCATTATGGGCTGTTATTACACATTATGTCATAATACTTGTGCCTATTCTCTCTTATTTTACAAGGTTTACATAAGGAGGGAGAATGCCGGCAGCTGGAATTCTGGGCTGGAAAAGGAGCAAATATTAGAGACCTATTCTGCACAGCTCCAAAAGTCCTGAAACTCCACGAAAGTTATTTTTGGAAATAATAAAAAATATTGAGAGGAAGAAATACGTCAGGGGGGCCTCCACCTGGCCATGAGGGTGGGGGGCGCGCCCTACCCCCTGGGCGCGCCCCCTGCCTCGTGGGCCCCCTGTTGGCCCTCCGGTGCCCATCTTCTGCTATATGAAGTCTTTCGTCCGAAGAAAATTCATAAGCAAGCTTTCGGGACGAGACTCCGCCGCCACGAGGCGGAACCTTGGCGGAACCAATCTAGGGCTCCGGCAGAGCTGTTCTGCCGGGGACACTTCCCTCCGGGAGGGGGAAATCATCGCCATCGTCATCACCAACGCTCCTCTCATCGGGAGAGGGCAATCTCCATCAACATCTTCACCAGCACCATCTCCTCTCAAACCCTAGTTCATCTCTTGTATCCAATTCTTGTCTCCAAGTCCGGGATTGGTACCTGTAGGTTGCTAGTAGTGTTGATTACTCCTTGTAGTTGATGCTAGTTGGTTTATTTGGTGGAAGATCATATGTTCAGATCCTTTATGCATATTAATACTCCTCTGATTATGAACATGAATATGCTTTGTGAGTAGTTACGTTTGTTCCTGAGGACATGGGAGAAGTCTTGCTATTAGTAGTCATGTGAATTTGGTATTCGTTCGATATTTTGATGAGATGTATGTTGTCTCTCCTCTAGTGGTGTTATGTGAACGTCGACTACATAACACGTCACCATTATTTGGGCCTAGAGGAAGGCATTGGGAGGTAATAAGTAGATGATGGGTTGCTAGAGTGACATAAGCTTAAACCCTAGTTTATGTGTTGCTTCGTAAGGGGCTGATTTGGATCCATATGTTTCATGCAATGGTTAGGTTTACCTTAATACTTTTGTTGTAGTTGCGGATGCTTGCAATAGAGGTTAATCATAAGTGGGATTCTTGTCCAAGTAAGGACAGCACCCAAGCACCGGTCCACCCACATATCAAATTATCAAAGTACCGAACGCGAATCATATGAACGTGATAAAAACTAGCTTGACGATAATTCCCATGTGTCCTCGGGAGTGCTTTTCTTTATATAAGAGTTTGTCCGGGCTTGTCCTTTGCTACAAAAAGGATTGGGCCACCTTGCTGCACTTTATTTACTTTTGTTACTTGTTGCTCGTTACAAATTATCTTATCACAAAACTATTTGTTACCTATAATTTCAGTGCTTGCAGAGAATACCTTGCTGAAAACCGCTTATCATTTCCTTCTGCTCCTCGTTGGGTTCGACACTCTTACTTATCGAAAGGACTACGATAGATCCCCTATACTTGTGGGTCATCAACATGTTCATCTTAGCTTCTTGATCCGGTCAAACATGTGCAAACTGCTTCATATAGTCTGAACTTTGAACTTGAAGTGTTTTGCTGGTTGTGTCATCATGCGCGTGCTTTTGTGGGATCAATCGCCTCAAATGAAGCTTGCCCTGATCCGAGAAGCATATATACACTCTGGTGTCAGGCTCCATCACTGGCTCAAAAGATGACTGATACCTGCACAGGAAAGCCACTGGTTACTATCACTCCTTCACAGTACCAGGGCATAGCTCCATTGACTCAAAATTCCAAGGAAAGCCAAAGTAGGATGGTGTTGCATGCATTTTATTTGCATGTCCGCACTTTTTTCTGAACTTAACAACAGCCTGCACTTAAATTCATGGCACGAGTTTCAGCTAGTTTACCTGCTTCTTAGTCTGATGAGATCGAAGAACTTTCAGCAGGCCTTCTGAAGGCATCAGGCATAGTCTGTGAGAGTGGAGCAGCAAAAACACCCGCGATGACGAGTTGGTCGATCAGAAACGACAGTAGATAACCTTTCGCTGTTAAATTGGAAAGAACAATGCACACAAAACAAAATAGAAATAATCTAGATGAATGGTTGACGGCATAGTTGCTTCTCTGCTCCTTGTGCACACGCGGGGTTGATAATCTGCTGCTTGTGCTATGCTCCTTGTGCCCCTTGTGCTCTGAACAATGTTAGCTGAAAAAAAATCAGTAGACGCGTAGCAATTATGATCTGAACAAACACTATCTCTAGAACTGTTACCACATCAGATTTTAATGTTGATAATCTGCTGATAATTCTGTCAGTCAGTGGAGTAGATGCATAATTCAGTGGATGCACTTGTTTACTCCAATCAGGTTTAGTGACTCCAGTTAGGATTCAGTGAAAAAAATGGTTTACTCCAATCAGGTTTAGTGGATGCACTTGTTTTGACAGTAAATTACTCTTGTATTAACAGGAGTTGTACCACAAACAGCAACAGATCACTTAACATCATTACATAAAGTTAAGCAAAATTAGTCATAAAAAATGAAGTTGATAAACTAATGACATAAACTTCAAAATTAGTCATGATGGATTGGAATTCTTTCTGAAATGACAGGAGTTGGAAGTTTAATAAGAAATGAAATGGTGTTACAAAGGAGCAGCTTCATTTCTTAGTCATAACATTTCTTAGTCAGTATTTCACATTTTTGTAATGCTTGCAAGGCTCCTGTCATTCTACTCATTTTTGTGTGCATATCCTTGTTATGGTACCATGATGTACTCATCTTTTGTCATTGATAGCAGGAGTATGGATTTGAACATGATGCCTCAAGAGGAAGACGATGAAGGTATTAATTTGAATTTGATGCCTCAAGAGGAGGAACCTCAAGTGGCAGAGAATGTAGTTATGGATTTGAACTTGATGCCTCAAGAGGAAGACGATGAAGATATGAATTGGATGCCTCAAGAAGATGAAGGGAAAGAGGATGAAGCTCAAGAGGAAGAGGATGAAGTTATGAATTGGATACTTCAAGAGAAGAGAAGAGAATTGTCAGATAATGGGAGGCATGGTGTTTACTTTGCCTTGCTGGTAATCGAGCTCAGAGATGGGTCTGTTCAACCAGATGACAAGCTACTAGTCTCAAACCTGTTGGACATAAGTGTACGATCTATTGAAAGAATCTGGGAAGACGCTAAAAAGAAAATTGCCGATGGAAAGAAGTAGATGTCTCAAGCAAGAAGCCAGGAAGATCTGGCCGAAAGAGAAAGGAGCTGGATCTAGAGAGGACCTCAACAATCCCACTGAATAAAAGAAGAACAATTCGATCTCTGGCACGGTCTCTAGGTGTGGCCCGATCGACCCTACATAAGAGGTTCCAGTTGAATGAGCTCAACCGCATCACAAGCACCGTGAAGCCTCATCTCAAGCTAGAGAACAAGCTTGCGAGATTGAAATTTTGTATGTCAATGGTCGATGACAATTCAATCTCAACTTCTCGGGCTATGTTCAAACCAATGACGAATATGGTTCACATCGATGAAAAGTGGTTTGACATGACGAGAATGAAGAACAGTTATTATGTACTTCTAGGAGAACCTGAACCGAAGCGCACCGTGTCAAACACTCACAGTATTGGGAAGGTAATGTTCCTAACAACTGTTGCCAGGCCTCGATATAACAATGAGGGGGAGCTAACATTCGATGGGAAGATCGACATTTGGGCATTCGTCGAAGAGATTGAGGCGAAGCGGACAAGTCAGAACAGAACAAAGGGAACAAAAGTGTTGACATCAGTGAAAGTAACCACGCCTGAGTGCAGAGATTATCTAATCAATAAGGTTATCCCGACAATTCAGGATAAGTGGCCTGACGATGATGAGGGAGCAACAATATTCTTCCAACAGGATAACGCAAAGCTTCATGTCCTTCCCAATGATGTAGCTTTTCGAGAAGCTGTGGAACAAACTGATCTTGACATCCGATTGCTACAACAGCCCCCAAATAGCCCTGAGTTAAATTGTTTGGACCTCTGCTTCCATAACTCTCTACAGTCTCTAACCGACTGCAGGTCACCTACAAACATCCAGGAACTGGTACAGGGTGTGGAAGAGGAATTCGAGAACTACGATCCCGACAAGTTGCACAGAAGCTTTATCACATTAGAAGCAGTTATGTTTGAAGTTATGAAAGACAAAGGAGGAAATCAATATAAGTTGCCCCACTTGCACAAGGATCGCGTTCAGAATGCTGGAATGGAAATAACCGGTGTATATTGCGACAGTCGGGTAGTTGTTGATACTAGGGCCATTATAGAAGAAATGGAAATTGCAATAGGAAAAGAAAATGAAAGGAAAGAATTAGCTAGAGAATGGAAAAGAAAGAAAAGTAAAGGGAAGGGAAGGGAAGAAGTGGCCAGAGAAAGGAAAAGAATGTAGTCAAGAGGGGACAAAGAGGCCCTTATGTCATGTAGTCAGGTGCTCCTTGTGTATGTCTTGTGTAATCTTGTGTCAAGAGGGGACAAAGATGCCCTTATGTCATGTGTAATCTTGTGTCAAGAGGGAACAAAGAGGACCTTATGTCATGACCTTGTGTATGCCTTGTCTAATCCTTGTATATAAACACCTTGTTGGAATTTATTGGAATTTGGGTTATTTGGAATCTGAATTGATTTGGATTAATTTTAGTTATTTGAATTAATTTAAAATATTTGGATTAATTTGAATAATTTGGATTAAAACTGAATATTTGTGCTAACATAATCTTTGCCATTTTAGAAATGCACTAATTAAATTTCTAAAATGAAGCCATAGATATACAGTGTTCTGTTCTGACAGTAGCTAGGTACTGTAGATAGGATAGCTGAAGTTTTAGAACTGAGGAGAAGGAAGAAGTAGGAAGAAGTAGGAGTATCTTTATGTTGCAATCCTTGGGTTTACAAAGGAGCAAATGGGACTTGAAGAGCACTTGCAGTAAGGGAAATTCAGTTAAAAAAGGCCTTGAGTAAATTCAGTTAAAGATGCATTAACATCAAGGCCTTGAGTAAACTTAGACTTCCTAACAGCATGTTCTGATCCACTAAGAGCAAGTCTAAGCTTTTTCCTAGACCACACACACACAACATAGGATGTCAAGATGACCCAACTTTTTTTCATGTCATGGCTTTGAGGAATGATGCCCCCACATTTCATGATCAATCTGTGAGAATAAAACCATTAGTCTGTGGAGGTCCAGTAAAAAGAAAATGTGGAGGTCCCGTGCCCAAACTGGATGAAACTAAAGGGAGGCTGCTCTAGGAAAGGGGGAGGCATTCTCATCTTGTCATCTTGACAGAATTCAGAGTAGTTCAAACAAGATCCACTCTACTGTAAAAATCATATAACTACTGGTTCTTGTGTACACCATTTAAAATGATTGCTATTGACTGAATTCAATGAAATTTGTCAAACTGAAAATGGAAAATACACTTCTGCTGTACTACAGTTTTGCAAACTGAAAATGCTCCAAGCAGATCTTAGTTTCAAAATGGAAAATATTCCAAGCAGGAGTACTCCAGGAGTACACTTCTCAGTTTTGTCAGTTAGTGATCAGGTATGAACCTAAGTTTTGTTAAATGGACAGTTTGTTACAGTTTGATTAACTAAATTTTGATAGCTAGGGATCAGTTATGAACCTAACTTCTGTTAAATGGACAATTTGGCTGAATCTCTGGATCAAACTATAAATGCTCACATCAAGGAGAAAATTGACAGTTTTGACAGTAACATTAATCTGAATCTTAGCATCAAGTAGTTTCAATACTCATCTCTGAATCTGAAATCTTGAACAGGAGCTCCAGGCGATGTCGGCCTTGAGGTGCTGGACGATGGTGCAGTGGCTGAACAGGAGTGGACGGCGTCTTCTACCTTCTGGCGACGGCGACACAGGGTGGACGGCATCTTCTACCTTCTGGCGACGGCGACACAGGGTGGACGGCGTCTTCTACCTTCTTGAAGAAGCCAATTCAAATCTAGTCCGACTTTACACTGAAAAAAAGATTTACAGAAAAAAATCCTAAATTTACTAGCTTGAGAAGAACAATTTCAGACTACATTGAGCAGAACAAAATGAATCCTAAGCTTAAGCAACCCAGGGGAGGGGGCCGAACCTGCTGGTCATGTCCGGCGGCCACGCCGGGTCTCATCGCCGGAGCACTTTGCGCCGCCGTCTGGACATCCGTGCGTGCGGCCTAGGCCCTGGAAGAGTCGTCGGGTAGTTGTCCGTGCATCTGTCCGTCCGAACCTGCGTGTAGGTGCGACCAAACCAAATTCATGGTCGATGGAGTCGATATGGCGTGGAATTGGTCGACGACGATGTTTAGCCGGCGACGAGGTGGTCGAAGAGCAGATCCACACAAAAATCAAAGCTTCCCCGTCGTTGTCGAGGAAGTGGTGGACCAACGCGGCGAGGGGCAGGGCGGCGGCGTGGGGCGGCGGGGGTGGGAGGGGGAGGGGGTCAGGCAGCATGGGGCGGCATTCAGGGGAGGGGAAGAGCAAGGCGGAGCCCGTCGTGCAATCGGCCGTCGGCGGAGAGAGAGACCGACCACAGAGCAACGAAGACGCTGGACTGCGGGTTTGGTCGGGAAAAACCTTAGGACTAAACTGCAAAATAACCCCTGCGACATGTTTTTCGGGACGGAGGGAGTAAGAAATTAAATCTCTCCCACAAAAAAAAACAAATCTCAAATCAAACTCGGGTCGAGAAACAATAATAGAAAATTCAGTCATGCTAGTGTTTTAACAAGGGAAGGGTTCAGAAGGACCCAAGACTGCACTAGTTAAAGTGGTGGACAATATATCTTACAAACATGACCCAAAGGAAAGTGGAATGACAAACAAGCCCCTAAATTTTATGAAAAAGACCCTAATAGAAAATTAAAATGTTATCGGGTGCAAACTGCTCCGCTGATCGATCCCATTTTCGCCAGCACCAGAAGAAGAAGCACTTGGTCCAACGCGCCTCTGTACTTTGCACAACTCATACTCCGCTACGAAGCAGCACCGCCTCCATTGTCGAAGGAGGTCAACCAACCGTCAAGTGTGTTGTAGTTCCTTCAGAACCAATCCACATCAGGGCATCAACTGCTACCAAATCCATGCCTATGGCCTTTCACCGGATCAGGGGACAACACTGTTGTCGTTGGAAGCTCGGATCCGACGAGGCATAACACTAGGGAGCAAAGCCGAGGCAGACCTTCCCACCTAACATTCCTCCGTCTCCGCAATGGCGGAAAAGCAAGGAAAATACCACATAAGTGGCTCCATGCGGTGTGACCTTGTTCTTGTTCACGCAGGATTCACCAGATCCATCACCCCCGCTTTGCCTCCACCATAGATAATGAGCAGATGACGACATCGACAACCAGCGTGTGTTGCACGCAACAATAGACCACAAACGGCTGAAATAATGCCAACAATCTTATGGTAAACTTAGGCCAAAGCCTACTTCGTAAAACTTTGTACATGGGCGACCCGGCCTCCTCCCTCCCTCCTCCTCAGGCTAGTGGAGGAGGGAGGGAGGAGCAGGGGAGAGGACAAAGACTCACAAAGAAGGGAGGGGAGGGGAGGAGAGAAGAGAGAGAAAAATTGAGTCAAGGGAGGGAAAGAAATGAGAGCCATTCGCGTGTCGTGTTAATTTTCCATTGTTTATATGTGCCAAAATCTCAAACGGAAATTTGTTTGTCAATGTACTCAAGTTTTTTCAGAAATTTTGATGACTTTTGGTATAAGTACTTTTTTCTTTTCTTTTGAGGGTCTTTTGGTAAGTACTTGGATGATGCAAATCCAAGCGCGGGAAAGGATGTGACCGCGGCGCGTGAGCTCGTGACAGCACCGAGTGGGAAGAACTGAAAAGACAAGGGTGCGAGTTGTATAATCAGCGCATGGCACGATACCTATTTTTTTTTTTGAGAATTTTACCATTCATATCACGAATTAGTATAAAGTAGTTGACCCTTACAAGCATACTGAAACGCAAACACAAAGGACCATAAACACCTAGAGTACCCTAAGACAACCATAACACAAGAAGATCTTCGGAGCCCTGTGTCATCATCCCTAAATCTTGAGTGAAGACCCCTGCAGCAGAAGGATCTGCAACCAGTCGCAAACAGGTCATCATCTTCGACCTCGGTACAATTGCCGCCACGCTGCTTTCTCCTTTCTTGACACCAGCGCTGAGAGGGCATGGACATCAATCCAACATACCTGCAACAGCCGTCGCCATCTTTGGCTTTGAGGTGAAAAGTGTCTCTTCCGGAAGGAAGAGAACTCGAGTCATCCGACCGGTCCAGCACCGCGGCCGGGCCATCCGCCTGGGCAAAGCAGGATCTCCCACCAGCATCAGCGCAGAGGAAGGAGAAGAACAACAACAACAAATCATACCAACAAGGAAGAAGAAGGGTCTTCGTCTCCCGGCATCCATCGCCCATCTGAGGACCCAAACGGCCAGTGCCGATGGACCTCCAGCCACCATAGCCCGCGACCTCGACGAGATCCGGGGATCCCCAACCCCGCTGGCTCCTAGACGAAGGCAAAAGCCTCGCCTGACCGCGACAGCACTCGAAAGATTAGGATCGCACGAGGCGATCTAGGAGGCGACGAGGGTTCCCTGCACGCCGCCGGTGACGCCGCCGGTTCCCTCTCTCTCCGTCGGCGGAAGGGAGGGGGAACCTCGGGTCTGTTCGCTAGGTGTGTGTGGTAGAGTTAGGGTTGAGGGAGACGCTGCCAAGGCCGTTGCGGTGGTGTCGCGTCGGAATAAGTTTCACCGGGCTCCGTTCGCGGTCAAGCACGATACCTATTTCGAGGCATGGGAACAAGCTGGATGGGGATTATGATTATTTTATCTGTTTTCTCGGAGAACTAGGAGGGTCAAACCAAGCTCTGAGCAGCCCAGGTTTGCACGTCAAAAAAGACCCCTCTTCTCCTTTTTAGATCGTAGAAAACAAAACAAAAAATCAGCGGTTGGTCAGAGGTCTAATTATTTTGCGCGTAACGTGCGCTCCATGCCGCGGTCCTGCTGCAGCACGCGCAGCAACGTGTAACTTGGCTTAATCGACTTACTAATGGCATCACAAGAATAAGAAGAAAAAATGTTAATACTATAGCCAGCTGCTGGCTATAAGTCAGTGTCATGTCATTTACAACCCATCTTATAGCCAACATATATAATAGTAGATCAAAATAGTGTATTATTTTTTGTTTATATGGCCCATCTTTTATTCTCATAAAATGCCTAGGAGCACGTGCTAGAGCTGGCTCTTCACGAAGAGCCCGCTTACCTTCTCTCTTCTCTTTTCTTTCCTCCAACTAAGCAAAAATATACTAGTTTATTTCTTATAGCCCGCTGACTCAGCTCTATTGTACTTGCTCTTACTAATAGCATCACAAGAATAAGAAAAAAATGGACTTTAGTCTCACGCGTTCATGTAGACTTGATATTTCCCTAGGTTTTACGAGCATGCCATAGCACGTACCAAACTATTTTTTGCATGGTAATACATATTTTATTCATATTGTAAAGAACAAAGTAACAAGTCACGTAAAGACCGATATGACAAAACTAAAAAGATAGCAGAACATCTCTGACCTTGACACCAACGCCCGTCATCTGCCTTCGGCACCACCACAACAGCCATCGAAAAAAAGAATGACGAATCACCTCCTCACCCGAGCTCGACGCGACTCCATCGCTGATATGCAGCTTTGGGGACCTTCAAGGTGGCTCACCAAAGGTGAAGCCCTTGCCGTTGAACGAATCAGACCGGGGCAACACCCGGGACACGCCATCCAACTCCAGATCTGGCACCCTACCACGACTAAAACGTTGAAGGAGGAAACCATCCATAAACCACGAGCCCAGCACATGTTCCGTCTCCCAGATGTCGTCGATGCAGACCACAATCTGCATCCGCTCCTGGACTACTTCTCAAGCTCCGCGCCGACGCTGAAGCAAATGCAGTCGCAACGATGGAGCCCGAGGACACAGGTCCACCACGAAGATGCCATCGCCGGTACCCCATCCTTGCTTGAACAGACTGATTTTCAAATCATTCCCCAGCCATAGGACCGATGGTCTCATCAGGAAAGGATCCGAAGATTCTTATTCAGCGCTGTCATCATCGCCGCTGAAGTACAGACGATGAACAATCTAAAAATCTAGACTACGAGGAAATAAAAACGATCCACACTCATGGATCCAGCGACCCTCATCACCACCGACGACCGAGGTCGCCGGTGAAGGGGAGCCACCGGAGGACAGCGCGGAAAGATCGGCCTCTCCCGGCGGCGGCTAGGGTTACAGCCGCCAGGGACGAGAAAAACAGCGATACAATGGATGCCGATTAGTACGTACCAAACTAACACATGTTAGAAATACATTTCTTTTGCGACGATGATGATTGAGAATACAGCGAATCATAGGAGGGACGGAGATGACATTACCTGGCAGGCACAACCCAAATGATAAGGCCATGTTAGCATCAAATCAGTCACTAATTAACTAAACTTGTCCCACAAACTAACTTAGCCGCGGCTAGCTAGAGACAGCGACATGTGACCCAACACTAACAACAGCGGTTCAAGGACATGCTAAGCTAATCTAATCCTGGATACTTCTCTTTCGGTTGCGGACAACGAACGCCACCAACGTCCAGCCTCCACGGCCACATGCGTCAGGCGAGACGTCAATTAGCGTCTTAACTCAACAGTAACCTACGAGCACGTACATTAGGTTCCTCCCAATGTTTCACCTTAATACAGGTGCTAAGACTGTCACTTAAATGAAAGAATTCCATCAATGTATGAAGAGTTTTAGTTACAAAATCATTAAATGAAGGATGCTTAGCACAAATAATTAAGCATCTCGTATGCATTAAGGCTCTAGCTGCTAAATTTTTTAATGTGCTTAGCACCTCATGTAAGCACTGCTAATGCATTGAAAGTAGCCTTATGGGCGGGGCGGGGCCATCAAATAGTGACACATATATAACGAGAGTGCATGCGTGGCTGTCTGTATGTCTGCGTCAGGTGATCTTTCACGAACGCAGCAGTGCAAGCAATTCCCGGGTACATGCTTGACTTTCAGACTTGAGACTTTCAGAGAGTCACTGTGCAACCAACAACGTAAAGATAGCATGGCTTTGCTTCCGACTACGTTGTCCTCCATGTGTTAAGTTCGCGACATCGTCCTACAGTACTGCATGCTGATATCTAGTTCTTCACCAACAAACAAAAAGGAAAAAATGAAGACGGAGAAGTCTCTGAATTGTGCGCGATTATGTCTCGCTTATAGCCAGACCTAACGCAGCCTGGCTACAAGCAGCCGCTCAGAACGGGCCGGCACCACATGCCTTTGCGCTTTTTTTATTCTCTTCCGTCTTTTTTCTTCACATTTCTTCATCTGTTTTTCATTTATATATCGAAATATTATAAAATCACTTTAGGTACAAAATTTAAAAAGTTTAATCATGTTCTCCATCCTTGCAAAAAACTTGTCGCTCAAATGGAGGGAGTATTTAAATGTTAGCGCTAGATAAATCTATTTGAGCGGCAATCATTTTTAGATGGAGGGAGCATTTAAATGTTAAATGTGTATAAAATTGTTCCTGGTGATAAAACAAATGTGCAACGTGTATGTGAAAAAGAGACATCAAAACATATATATGAAAAATGTCAAACCTGTATAAACATATGTCCTTGATGTATACAAAAATGTAAAAATGTGTATGAAAAAAGTATACACCCAAAACACATGTTTGGAAAAAATGTTAATCAGTATTTAAAAAATGGTCCTGCAGTTTTTTTATTAGCATTAAAAAAATTCATCATGTATTCAAAAAAATGTTGACCATGTATTCAAAAAAGTTTTCATACATGTTTTTTTTAGCAAAAAATGTACATAATGTATTTGAGAAGTGTACAACGTGGATCAAAAATATGTTTCACATGTACATTGAAACAAGACATGTGTTAAAAAATGTTGCAAACCGACAAAGAAATATAAAGAAAAGAAAGAAAACCATAGGAAACCAAGAAAAAACAAAAGAGAACTAAAGTATAACGAGGAAAAAACCTGGAAAAGAAACAAAAAATGAAAACCAGAGGAAAATTAGTGCATAAAAGAAAAGGAACAAAGAAAACCGAAAAAGAAGGGCGTCCGTCGCGCATGACTGAGGGCGTCCGTCGCGGCGACGGCCTCCGGCTGCCGGAGGGTCGGATCCCCGCGCATCCACATCCACAGCCGGAGATCCATGCTGACTCCTCATCGCGCCGCCCCTCGCCGGCGCCGTCGACGCACGGGCAGAAGAGGTTCAAGCAGATCTAGCGGCCGCTGATCTCGCGATCCACAAGAGGTCGCAGATGGAGCACTGGAGAATTCACTTCTCCAACGAGCGCTCATCTGGCGGCTGGTCCGAGGGTCGTCTTCAACACAATCCAACTTCTCGGTGGATGGGGCTCATCAATTTGGACAACGATGTTCTTGCCGGCGATTACCTGGCGGCTGACATCCGGATTACGGTAGGATCTCGTTTACACATTGATATTTATGACGTGCGTGTCGATTGTCGTATGCAGGTTGATCAGAAGGAGGTTGCGGATCTGATCGATTTGACGGATACACCCAGAGCCGAGAGATCGGATCATCGTTTTGGAGGACGATTTTGGGTTCTTGCGGATAGCGACGACGAGGAGGACCAAGGGGCTGGTCATGGGGGATGGAGGAAGAAGATGGGGCCGACATGAGTCAGATGATCATGGAAAAAGCGGTGTGTGCGATGACGGCGACGCCGCCGGGATGTTCACCTGTCACCGATCCTCACTGGAAGAGAGGGATACAAAAGAAGCCAGAGTTACGCATGAAACCGTGGATTGGACCGATCCCGAAGGTAAACCGTGCACATGTTACTCTTTCCGGTTTCATTCCGGATTCCTGGACACTTGTTACGAAGAAGAAGAACGGCAAAAAGGGCCTGCCGGCGAGGCCGCCGCCGCTTCAGCAGCCGTCGATGGCTAGGGCGGCCAACGAAATTCAAGTGGCCAGACGGGCGCGTTTGAATGTTCTGTTGGGCCACGAGCAGGTGTCCGCTAATGCGTTGGTCGTGGGCTCTATTTGCACTGGGTATGAGGCCTAGGTAAACTCCCAAGCCACGCATGCGGTCACGTCTGGGCCCAAAGCCACGCTTGCGATCACATCTGATCCTACGTTGCTGCATGGGGCATCGGATATCGAGCCGCCGCCCGATCGTTCTACGTCTATAGCTAGGGTTCCTGGGTTTCCCTCGCTAGGAACTCGTCGGGCGGCACGGATTTGTTGCGCAGACGGCTCTCACAGGAACATGGCGGGGCGAGGAGATCCGCCACCGTCAAAAGCGGGAGCGTTGCCACCTGCGCGACCACCGGCGAGGGCTTCTGCCGCCCAGGACCCTTCACGGGCTGGAGCGCATCAGCAGGAGCAGCCTCCACCTGGGCCGCCTTTTGCTTCTGGCCAAGACTCCGGTCGGGGTCGAGATGATGGTTACGGCAACGGTGGGTACGGCGGTGCTGGTCGTGACTACGACCGTGGTCGAGATTTTGGCGAAGATGGATACCGCTACAATCATTATGGTCAGTGGGGAGACGATGGATACGATGCCTACGGTGAGGGACTGCACCGTGGTTCATCATCTGGAGGTGGCCGAGGTTCTGGATGGTTTAATGGCAACGGACCAGGGCGTGGATTCCAAGGTCCGCCAGGGAACTTTGTTGAAGGGGTGGCTGGACCCGTTCGCAACCAAGGAGGGCACCGTTTTCGCGGAGGGAGAGGTGGGGGCCAATGCCCACCACCGCCACGACCTCCCCCACCGCCGGCTGATGCGGTTCATGAGAGCCCAGTCGAAGCAGCGGCTGCCATTCCCGCTGTCACCACTTTACCAGCGGCCGCCGTGGACGCGGTTCGAGCTTTGGCAGCGGTGAAGGTGCCTGTTGCCGGATCGGGGGCTGTCAATGCAAAAGATAGTGGTCCTGATAAGGGTAATGACAAGGTTGAGGATGAAAAGTGTTGGGGAACGTAGTAATTTCAAAAAATTTCCTACGCACACGCAAGATCATGGTGATGTATAGCAACGAGAGGGGAGAGTGTTGTCCACGTACCCTCGTAGACCGAAAGCGGAAGCGTTAGCACAACGCGGTTGATGTAGTCGTACGTCTTCACGATCCGACCGATCCAAGTACCGAACGCACGGCACCTCCGAGTTCAGCACACGTTCAGCTCGATGATGTCCCGCGAGCTTCGATCCAGCAAAGCTTCACCGGAGAGTTTCGTCAGCACGACGGCGTGATGACGGTGATGATGATGCTACCGACGCAGGGCTTTGCCTAAGCACCGCTACGATATGATCGAGGTGGATTATGGTGGAGGGGGGCACCGCACACGGCTGGGAGAGATCAACAGATCAACTTGTGTGTCTAGAGGTGCCCCTGGCCCCGTATATAAAGGAGCAAGGGGGAGGCCAGCCGACCCCTTGTGGGCGCGCCAGGAGGAGGAGTCCTCCTCCTACTAGGAGTAGGACTCCCCTCTTTCCTACTCCTACTAGGAGGGGGAAAGGAAGGGGGAGAGGGAGAAGGAAAGGGGGGCGCCGCGCCCCCTCTCCTAGTCCAATTCGGACCAGAGGGGGAGGGGCGCGCGGCCTGCCCTAGGCCAGCCCTCTCTCTCTCCACTAAGGCCCATAAGGCCCACTATGTCTCCCGGGGGGGGTTCCGGTAACCCTCCGGCACTCCGGTTTTCTCCGAAACCACCCAGAACACTTCTGGTGTCCGAATATAGTCGTCCAATATATCGATCTTTATGTCTCGACCATTTCGAGACTCCTCATCATGTCCGTGATCATATCCGGGACTCCAAACTACCTTCGGTACATCAAAACACAAAAAGTCATAATACCGATCGTCACCGAACTTTAATCGTGCGGACCCTACGGGTTCGAGAACTATGTAGACATGACCGAGACACGTCTCCGGTCAATAACCAATAGCCGAACCTGGATGCTCATATTTGCTCCTACATATTCTATGAAGATCTTTATCGGTCAAACCGCATAACAACATACGTTGTTCCCTTTGTCATCGGTATGTTACTTGCCCGAGATTCGATCGTCGGTATCTCAATACCTAGCTCAATCTCGTTACCGGCAAGTCTCTTTACTCGTTATGTAATGCATCATCCCGTAACTAACTCATTAGTCACATTGCTTGCAAGGCTTATTATGATGTGCATTACCGAGAGGGCCCAGAGATACCTCTCCGACAATCGGAGTGGCAAATCCTAGTCTCGATCTATGCCAACTCAACAAGTACCATCGGAGACACCTGTAAAGCACCTTTATGATCACCCAGTTGCGTTGTGACGTTTGGTAGCACACAAAGTGTTCCTCCGGTAATCGGGAGTTGTATAATCTCATAGTCATAGGAACATGTATAAGTCATGAAGAAAGCAATAGCAGTAAACCAAACGATCAAGTGCTAAGCTAACGGAATGGGTCAAGTCAATCTCATCATTCTCCTAATGATGTGATCCCGTTAATCAAATGACAACTCATGTCTATGGCTAGGAAACTCAACCATCTTTGATCAACGAGCTAGTCAAGTAGAGGCATACTAGTGACACTATGTTTGTCTATGTATTCACACATGTATTATGTTTCCGGTTAATACAATTCTAGCATGAATAATAAACATTTATCATGATTATGAGGAAATAAATAATAACTCTATTATTGCCTCTAGGGCATATTTCCTTTAGTCTCCCACTTGCACTAGAGTCAATAATCTAGATTACACAGTAATGATTCCAACACCCATGGAGTTTTGGTGCTGATCATGTTTTGCTCGTGGAAGAGGCTTAAGCAACGGGTCTGCAACATTCAGATCCGTATGTATCTTGAAAATCTCTATGTCTCCCACCTGGACTTGATCCCAGATGGAATTGAAGCATCTCTTGATGTGCTTGGTTCTCTTGTGAAATCTGGATTCCTTTGCTAAGGCAATTGCACCAGTATTGTCACAAAAGATTTTCATTGGTCCCGATGCACTAGGTATGACACCTAGATCGGATATGAACTCCTTCATCCAGACTCCTTCATTTGCTTCTTCCGAAGAAGCTATGTACTCCGCTTCACACGTAGATCCCGCCACGACGCTTTGTTTAGAACTGCACCAACTGACAGCTCCACCTGTCGTGGAATTGTCACGGCAGATGTCCTCAATCTAGGACTTAGTCGTGGAGCCATCGCAACTAGGAAGCTTGAAGGGGTTATGCGGGACAAGGAACACGAGGGTTTATACTGGTTCGGCCCCTTACAGTGAAGGTAAAAGCCTACGTCCAGTTGAGGTGATATTGATTAGGGTTACGATCGCCAGGGAGCTAAACAGCTATGCCCGGCTCTCGATGAGGTTGATCTTGCCCTCGAACCGCTGCCGGGTCGTCCCTTTATATAGGGAGGCTGACGCCCAGCAGCTCTTAGAGTCCCGGCCGGCTCATAAGAACGTCCGGCTCGGACTCTAAACCATACTTGCCTTATACTACAAGTCTACCATAATAATGATTGTAACTACAGGCCCTAAGCCATATCCGGGTCTCAGCCCATCTCTGGCCCATCGTCTTGAAACTTGGCTCCGGGCTTCTGGCAATGACCATCCAAAGAGTAACCCGGCCCCTCCTGGCGGGTGACTCTAAGGTCTACATCCTCAACATTAGGCCCCAGATTGACTTGAGCCGGCTCGCGTCAATCTTCAACTCTGCCGAAAGAAAAAATCTCCGGCTTACCATTCATATGAAAGCCATAACCCGGAGTGACGTCATCCTCTGGACTCCGGATAATCCGCCGTGACGTCATCCTCCATTAAGTCCGTTTTTTACTCCGCCAGATCCGCAACGGATCTTTGCTTTTACTGTCATTCCGAAAATCGAGGCGCCGTGAGGGGGAGATAACCACGCCAGGGTCTCCTTGAATCTCGCGCCCACTTATGACTCTGCCTTATAAATAGGCCGGCCCAACGCTTTCTTCTCACGCTCTCCTTCTTCCTCCTCGCGCCGTCGCTCCTCTGCCCGAGCTCCGCCACTGCCGCCGCCGTCGCGCCCCTGGTCTTCATCAACCCGGCCGCTGCATCACCCTGATTCGGACCAGATTCACGGCAGCGACCTCCGCTCTTTCCAACTCCGGTGAGTCTCCTTTGCCCTGTCAGATAGATCTACGGTAGGGTTCATCTTGTGTTCTTCGCGTTCATCACCATTGCCGCAAACCTCAGTAGCTCTTGTAGTCACTGCACTCGGTTGATCTTTAACCTCACATAGAGTCAGTGCGATAGATGTTTGAGATCCATTTCACCTGCAAAAAACCCTCCTTTTACTGCATAAGAACCATGTTCCACCTCAAGAACTTCTCCTGCCTCTGTTTTTTAGGTCTAGAAAATTTTCATTTCACCCGACCATTTTGATCCGAAAAAGTTACTGCAATATGTGAAATCTGTTTTACCACACTTAGTAAAAACTGCAGCCCTTGAATCTTGGTGGCTTTTATTTCCGACTTAAAGAAAACACGCGCCGTAGAACCTTCCGGTTTAAAGAGCACCATGCTCTGTAGAATCCTCCGGCTTAACTGCGGTAAGCCGTAGATGACCAACTTATTCTGAATGCCCCTACGGCTTAGATAACCCACCGTATCTGAATATATATCATTAGTCCCCTTCATAAGCCGCCATTGTAGTTTGAATGATAATCTCCGGCTTACAATTAACCCGGACACTTTTCTCTTTACCAAAGACCACCAACCTTCACCATGCCTCCCAAGGCTCCCATCACTTGCAACTGGATGAGATCCAACGTTACTGACGACACCCTGGCCAACTTCGTTAAGTCCGGATATCTGCCCAAGAAGGAAGTGATGTCCTACCGTGCCCCTGATCCGTCCGAAGAAAGACCACAGCCGAGGGACGGGGAGGTAGTGATCTTTGCGGACCATATGAGCCGGGGCTTCGCACCGCCCGGCTCAAAATTCTTCCGGGACGTGCTCAACTTCTTTGACCTTCGGCCTCAGGATATAGGACCCAACTCCGTATCCAACATCTGCAACTTCCAAGTCTTTTGCGAAATGTACCTTCGGGAGGAGCCCAGTTTGCTGCTTTTCAGAGAACTGTTCTACTTAAACCGCCACAACGAGTGTGCGAACGGGCCAAGTCTGGAATTAGGCGGCATCTCCATCCAACAGCGCAGGGACTGTCTATTCCCTTACGCAGAGCCGCCAAGCCACCCCAAGGACTGGAATATGACTTGGTTCTACTGCCAAGATACATCTCCGGCTGACGAGAATCCGCTGCCCGGCTTTCGCCCAACACGCCTAGAGCCGACTCATCCGCTATCCGACAAACTGACTGCCGCGGAACGCCAGCCTCTGCTTCCAACGATCAATAAGATCAAGGCCCTGCTAGGCAACGGTCTGAACGGAATAGACCTGGTCCGGGTCTGGATCTCATGGCGGGTGATCCCATTGAGCCGCCGCCCCGGCTTAATGTGTGAGTACACCGGGCGAAAGGATGACCCGCAGAGGCACAGTCGCAATGATCTTCCAGAAGACGTTGCCGAAGAAGAGACCAAGGCTCTGTTAAACGAGAGCCTGGCAGACTGTGGAAAAACCGGGCTAGCCCCGTTCTGCAAGACCAAACCAGCCCCAGCGGTAAGCCGCTGACTTTAACCTTTCAACTTCTTTTGCATGTCACCTTGCTCTGAACCATTTTAAGAATTCATTACTGTATTTCTCAGGCTGATGATAAATTCTGGCGGGTCCAGTATGACCATGAGGCGGCCAAGAAGGCCAGGAAGGCAAAGAAAGCCGCCAAGAAAGCCGCCCCTCGCAAAAAGGGAAGCAGACCCACTGCTTCGGAGCTACTGCAATTAAGCGACAGCTCCGAGTCAGAGGTAACCCTTAAACCTTTAAACTCTTGCCATATTTGTTGTTTGTTGCCGTCCGCCTTATCAACATTTTGCTTATTGACAGGATGACACCGGCGCGAGTAACCCGGTGGTTGCAGAGGTAATGTCACTTTCCTCCGACTCGGAGCCTTTGCCACAGCTGAAAGTCCGAAGAGTAACCCGGAAAGTAAGCTTTTCACATCCATTAGCTCATCAAGACCCTCAATTTCTTTTGAAGCAGCAGGTTCACGAAAGCCGGCGTCACACCCGGGCCCGCAAGGACACCGACCTCTCCGCCGGGTTACCCGACGCAACAAGGAAGCGTCGCACTGAGGTTTTTTTCTCACCTGTACCCTTTTCATCCGTTGGCGGGTGTCATCCGTCAGCCACTCAACTCTTCTGACTCCAATTATCAGGAGACCTCCCCCTCTTCGGGTGACTCCATGCAGTCAAGTCTGCCGGCCTTCAAGACTGCACCCGGGTAATAACAATCTCCTTACATTATCTGTCTGTACTTACTCCTTGTGTGCCTAACACTTCTGCCTTTTCAGTGCCCAGGCAAAGCTCACCAAAAGAGCAAAGAAGACCAGGTCAGACGGAGTGCCGGACTTGCCTGAGCCGGAGGCGACGGCTCAAGAGCCGCCAGCTGCCTCCGCCCCCGAAGCCACCATTCCCATGGACACGGCGCCTGAAGCCCCTGCCCCGACTACCAAGACAACGACCGAAGCGTCGGTTAACCCGGAGGCCTCCGGCTCACCCCCACCAGCTGATGACCCGGACGTGGTAATTACCCGGACGGAGTATGTTGAGCCGGGGCGGCCGACCGTGCTGGCCAAATGCTCCGCGAAGGGGGAGTTGCTGCAGCCCCACCGGGTGAATCTGGACCTCTCCAGCTACACCGACTTGAGCATTGGAGAGCTCGTCTCTGGCTACATCAACCAAGTTCACAAGAGCCGGGACGCCGAGATCGCCATGGTCAACCAGATCCAACAAAAATCTGAGGTATCCTTCTGCTGTCTTCTTACTTTCTGCATAGTGACCCTTGTCATGCTAGCCCCCAAGTCGACAACTTATACTTGAATATGTTATAGACTTAGGCCCCGGCTTACTCAACTAAGTCGGCAGTACGTAGATAGATACGTTCAATATGCATTAGCCCCCAAGTGCCAAGTGTCTTTGCTTGGAAAGCGCTTGGGACTTATAGAATGACTGTTAATAACCTGGAAACATATGCAGGCTGTTGGCAAGAAATTAGAGTCGGACCTTGCGGATCTCAAGAGCCGGCTAAAGACACAAGAGATGGAGACCCGGAAGGCAAACGCCAAGTTTGTCTCCAGCATCGCCGCTCAAGAGAAGCTGAAGACCGAATTTGATGCTGAGCGGAAGGCCTGGGCTGAGGAGAAAACCGCACTGGTGACCCGGGCAGAACAGGCGGAGAAGGCCCTCACTGAGAAGACCGCCGAGCTCTCCGGCCTAAAGCGCCAGGTTTCCCAAATGGTGGCTGCTATCTTCGGTAAGTCGCCTCGCCGGCTTTCATCAAGTCTGTATATGTTATGATTCATCCTTGTCACCGGCTTATCTGATCTTGAGTAAACAGGTCCCAGGAGTGCCAACCTCAACCAGAGCGTGGTCACCAAGTTAAAGGCCGTGTACACCCTGGTGGAACAACTCTACACCGGGTCACAGCGCGCCTTAGCTGTGGTGGCCCTATCCAACGAGGTGCCAACCCATCTGGCCGAAGTCCTGCGCCGGCTCGCTGTTCTGCCACAGCGGATCCAGGAGCTACGCCGAGCCTCCGCAATAGCCGGAGCAATTGCCGCGCTGAGCTGGGCCAAAGCATTCCTGCTAGAGCTAGACCCGGCAGACATCGCCCTGGGTTACCCAAGCCTGAAGGAAGACGGCTCAGCCTTCGACCAGAAGAACTTTGCGGCATGTGTGAAGGCTGTACGCCCGGTGGCCACCATCATCGGGAATGACACCGACTTAACCAAGTATCAGCCGGGGTACAACGCGGAGAATCAGAGGATTCCAACCCCTCGCTATGAAGCTCTCAATCTGATTCCTCCGGCTCGCCAGCACACCTTCGCCCCGAAGATTGACCCGGCCGGGTTAGTTGACGAAGAAGCCCAGTTCGAAGCTCTCAGCGGCATCAACTGGAAGTCGTCAACCTTCGAGGTCTTGGGATCAGCCGGAGCAGAAGACAGGAACGAGCCGGGGACTTCAACTCAACTGGCATCATAAAGCGGCTGGCGGTTCACCGAACAACGCTTCATCCTTGAGACTTGACAAATTTTGTAATAGAATAGGTGCAACAATTTATCTCTGCCGTGCCATCGTGCATGTAATGAATGCTGAAATCCCTTGAAGTTATCCTTTTGGTGTTCCTCCGGGTCATAATTATCCCTTTGTCCTTCTCAACCTTAAAGGTGCCTTTAAGTATCTGCATAGAAAGGCAAATCACAAGTCTCAAGGCGGCTTACCACCCTGAGAAGCAGGTGTTTGAGATGGATAACCCGGAATATGAATCAAAAAGGACTGGTCCTTAGTTACACTCTGAACATAGCCGTGATAACACACTTAACGGCCTATAAGCATACTTCTGGATTAAATAACCCGGGTAGCACGGTTGGTATCTTAACTCTAATTGACTTGCCTTGATGACATCCATGATGTTCAATTAACAAGATAAACCCAAAATTAAGCCGGCAGGTGAAACCCGGCCATGCACACTTCGTCATAATCAGAGTAAACTTGTGATAAATCAGAACTTAGGGGCTTCCAGTTCGAATACGACCAGAGACCCGGCCCAAAAGGGGTTAAGCCAAGATTCGGATACGATCATATAGCCCCCAGTGGGTGTGGCGATGCCAATCAAGAGGGTACCGACAGCTATGTTCTCTTTGGTTCGAATACGACCCATGTTTGAACAGGAAGCCCCCAAGTGATTCTTAAAATTGTTTAACGACGCTGATTCGAATACGATCTGCGTCGGTTCTCAGAGGGGTTAAACTATGATTCAAATATGATCAAAGTTAATTCCCAACGAGCTCGGCACTTTGCCAATCAAGTGGGTATCGACAGCTATGTTCTCTTTGGTTTGAATACGACCCATGTTTGAACAGGAAGCCCCCAAGTGACCTTACTGCTTACGGCTAGACTTCAATACGATCATAAGCCGGATCCTTCTTTAAATCAGCATGTAAAAAAGAACACACGCATAATTGGGGGAGAAAAAAGGACAGAGGCCCTGCTTTATTGCTTATCATAATATACATGTCTGAGATAAATATGTACACCACGAGAGCCGGCAGCTCAAGTGTAGTAAGGCCGAAGCTGAGCTATATTCCACGGCTGTTGAGGATATAGACCTGGGGGTCACCCGCCAGGAGGGCCGAGTTACTCCAAGGATCATTACCAGAAGCCCGGAGCTAAGTTTCAGGATAATGGGCCAGAGATGGGCGGAGACCCGGATATAGCTTAAAGCCCGTAGTTACAATCATTGTTATAGTAGACTTGTAGTGTAAGGCAAGTATTGTTTAGAGTCCGAGCCGGACACTCTTATGAGCCGGCCGGGACTCTAAGGGCTGCTGGGCGTCAGCCTCCCTATATAAAGGGACGACCCGGCAGCGGTTTAAGGGCGACAACAATTTGATCAAGAGCCGGGCATAGCTGTTTAGCTCCCTGGCAATCGTAACCCTAATCAATAACACCTCGAACTGGACATAGGCTTTTACCTTCACCGTAAGGGGCCGAACCAGTATAAACCCTCGTGTTCCTTGTCCCGCTTAACCCCTTCAAGCTTCCCAATTGCGATGGCTCCACGACTAAGTCCCAACCCGAGGACATCTGCCGTGACAATTCCACGACAGTTGGCGCCCACCGTGGGGCTGGCGCACGGTGGATTTGAGTTCTTGAAGGGCAGCTTCGAAGGGCTCAAGGGATACGATGTGGGCCGGATGACCAAGAGTCGTCGCGGCAAGCTCTACATCGACGATGCGGACTGGGGCCCCGACGCCGGCTCAGTGGAGTACGGGTACCGGGTCCCCTTTGGCGGAATTCATGTCTTCATTGGCAAGATTGGTGAGACGGGCCCCGAGCCGGATCTCTGCGCCAATCTCATCGAAACGGCTCAGCGCGCATGACCCGCCCGGGCCCGGCCTGCCTTAAAGCACGCTTTTGTGGGATGCATCCATGGAAGGCCCTCTGATCCATCTGGGTCTGGGGATGAGGCGGCCGCCGGCTCTGACGGCGAGTCGGCCGCTGATGAGTCAAACTCGTTGTACCAGCTTCAAGATGGCAGACTCATGAGTTATTCAGATGGCAACAGTATGCCGGACCTTTTTGAGCCGCCAAGTCAGGTCGGAGTTTTTATGGCTGGTGCACAGCCTGTTCAGAACCCCGCTGCTGGATCGGGAAACCCGGTGCCTTCTCCGGCTCAGGTGCTGATGAATCTCACGGACAAGATGACGGCCCTGTTAACCGCCACGGTTGACCCGGTAGATCAAGCCCAGCATGACGCGGAGGTGGCACAGTTAAAATTGGATCTGATGAAAGCTAAAGAGGATCTTGCAGCAGAAGGGATCAGGCTGGCGGCGGAACGGGCGGCTCTCGACGCCCGGACTCAGTTGATTCAGGCGCAGTCCTTCCAACTCACGATGGATTAGAACGCGGCCAACGAGGTCATGAGAAGGAGGCATCAGAAGGCCCAGTCTCGACTCCCGCCGGTTTACGATCCGCGCAATCTCTTCAACACGCCGGGTGCGGGATCCAGTAACCCACCAGGGGGCATTGCGCCCGGGTCGGGACCCCTTATTCAGCCACTAGTAATGGGGCCTCCCCAGGTGCCCCCTGCCCCGCCTCAGTATGTGCCGATACCCCCGGGTCATTACGATAACCCGCTGGAGAACATGGTAGCTGCGGCAGCACGACTGGCGGCTCTTCCCGTTGACGGCAATTCTCCGGTAGCCGTCGAAACCCGCCGGGTCAGGGAACTCCTGCAGACGGCTCTAGCACAGCAAGAGGCGTACTCCTACAGCCGGGACAGGATCCACTCAACTCCTCGCCCAGGCCAGAGCCCGAGTTACAGCCGGCACATGGTCTCAGCGACCGACTCAAGTAATGTCCGACGCCATGACCCACCCCCTGGCCATGGCCCGGCTCATGTTGGAGCCTTCTACGCAGCAGACCAAGCACGGCAAGAGGCGGAGCAGGTGCCGCAATTGACGGCTTATCAGACCCCCCCGGCTTATCCGACGGCGTCCCTTGATGTGGGTATTTCTACCAGGACCGGGGGTGTCCCTTGTTTGGTGCCGGCCATCCGTAATGAACGTCTACCTAAGGATTTCAAGGGCCCTAGGAAGGTGCCTAACTATACAGCTGACTTACAGCCTGCGGCCTGGATTGAGAGTTATGAGATGGCTATGGAACTGCTAGAGGTCAGCGAGGCGGCCATGGCCAAATATTTCACCATGATGTTAGATGGAACTGCCCGCACGTGGTTAAAAGGGCTGCCACCGAACTCCATTGGGTCTTGGGCTGAGCTGAAGACCCGGTTCATTCAAAACTTCAAGGATACCTGTAGGCAGTCTATGTCAATTGTGGATTTGACTAACTGTAAGCAGCAGGAGGGTGAATCCACGACCCATTGGGTTCGCCGGGTCAAGGAGATCATACATTCATCAGATAAGATGGACGCCGGCTCTGCAGTCTTGATGTTAGAACAGAACTGTCGTTTTGTGCCCCTAAAGATGAAACTTGGGCGGCTTAAACACGACTGCACGGATATGGGTACACTAATGGCGGCTCTTGTCAAGTACGCCGATTCTGATGGTACCAAGGATCCCCCTTCAGATGATGAAAGGACAGGGAAGGGAAAGAAGAACGGCAATGGCAAGGGTCCTCAGTTTAACCCGGGGAATCAAGGAGGAGGCAAGCGCAAGGCCGATGGCAGCCTGGAGTTCGTAGCCAACGCCTAAGGCAACAACCAGCGACGCAAGGGGTGGCCCCCTCCCCGAGGCGGCGGGTCAGGACCTTCTCTGGAGCAGCTGTTGAATGAACCTTGTCCGAGACACGGCTCTAGAGAGAAGCCAGCGACTCACCTGTGGAAGGATTGTGCTATCATGAAGGCATTTAAAAACTACAATGGCCCGGGCGGCGGCTCAGGCGCAGGCGGCTCCAGCGCTGGCGGCTTTCATGGCCCGGGCGGCGGGTCAAATTCCGGTCCTCAGAACGGTCAAGGGGGCTTTAATCAACAGTCTGGTCAGGGTCATCAACAGCAACAGGGGGGCTATCAGACCAACCCAAAGCAGCTTAGCGGTGGACAGTATCACGTGTTCACCACTAGTTTGTGCAAACGAGACGAAAAGCTTCACAAGAGGGCTGTTAATGCTGTCGCGCCGGCAGTTCCACGCTACTTACGGTGGTCGGAGCAGCCCATAGTGTGGAGTAGGGAGGATCACCCTCCCCGGGTGGATAACCCGGGCCACCTGGCCTTAGTGGTGGCTCTCAAGTGGGAGGCTATAAGTTCACAAAGGTACTCATGGATGGAGGCAGCAGCATCAACATCCTCTATTATGAGACTTTCCGTCGTATGGGGCTAGTTGATAAGAACCTCAGCCAGTCAAATACTATCTTCCATGGTGTGGTACCTGGTAAATCGGCTTATCCAGTCGGCAAGATCGAACTGGAAGTGGCCTTCGGTGATGAGAACAACTACAGGGTGGAAAAGTTGACCTTTGAGGTGGTCAAGATAAGAAGTCCATACCATGCTATATTCGGACGGCCGGCTTACGCCAAGTTCATGGCACGGCCGTGTTATGTGTACTTACAACTCAAGATGCCGGGTCACAACGGGACCATTACGGTTCACGGCAGCCGGAAAGTGGCTCTGGAGTGTGAGGAAGGTGACGCGGCTTATGCAGAGTCTGTTTGTGCCACAGAAGAGTTGAAATTTTATAAAGACAATGTTGACCCAACAGATATGACCTCTCTGAAAAAGCCAACCACGGAGAATGAACCAGCAATGAAGTTTAAATCAGCTGATGAGACTAAACTTGTTGATTTTGTTCCAGGTGACTCGTCTCAGCAGTTCAGCATCAGTGCAAATCTGGACCCGAAATAGGAAGGCGCGCTCATCGAGTTCATCCGTGAGAATAGGGACATCTTTGCATGGAAACCTTCTGACATGCCAGGTGTACCTAGAGAACTCGCTGAGCACACTCTCAATGTTGATCCAAAATTTAAGCCGGTCAGACAGTTCCTTCGACGGTTTAATGAAGAGAGGCGGAAGGCTATTGGTGAAGAAGTGGCCCGGCTTTTGGCGGCCGGGTTCATTGTTGAGGTTTTTCACCCAGAGTGGTTGGCTAACCCGGTGCTTGTACTTAAAAAGAACGGCACCTGGCGGATGTCTGTGGATTACACGGACTTGAACAAGGCGTGTCCGGCTGATCCTTTTGCTCTCCCCCGTATCGATCAAATCATTGATGCTACGGCAGGTTGTGCACGCTTAAGTTTCTTGGATGCTTATTCCGGGTATCATCAGATTAAGATGGCAGTTAAGGACCAGGATAAGACGGCGTTCATCACTCCCTTTGGAGCCTTCTGCTATGTGTCTATGCCCTTTGGACTCAAGTGTGCACAGGCGACTTACCAACGTTGTGTGCAGAATTGTCTTCATAAACAGATCGGGCGCAATGTTCACGCTTATGTGGACGACATTGTGGTTAAATCCATCAAGGAGGAAACCCTGATAGATGACTTAAGGGAAACCTTCGACAATCTCCGGGTCTATAAGATGATGCTTAACCCGGCTAAATGTGTTTTCGGTGTTCCTGCAGGCAAACTATTGGGTTTCTTGGTTTCTAACAGAGGCATTGAGGCTAACCCGGAGAAGAGCAAGGCCATCACTTCCTTGGCTAGGCCGGCGTGCGTAAATGACGTTCAGCGTTTGGCGGGTCGCATCGCTGCTTTGAGCCGGTTTATAAGTCGTTTGGGTGAGAAGGCTATGCCCTTATATCAGTTGATGAGGAAAACTGACAACTTCATCTGGAATGATGCAGCTAATACCGCTTTTGTGGATTTGAAAAAGCAACTGGCAGAGCCCCCTGTCCTTGCTGCTCCGGTTGATAAGGAGCCCTTGCTGCTGTATGTGGCGGCAAACGCACGAGCCGTCAGCGTGGCTATTGTGGTGGAGCGCAAGGAGGCTGGTAAGGAGCATCCGGTTCAGCGGCCGGTTTATTATATCAGTGAGGTGCTCATTGAGTCCAAGCAGAGGTATCCACATTGGCAGAAGCTTGTGTATGGGGTGTTTATGGCGAGCCGGAAGCTTAAGCATTATTTTCAGGGTCATCCCATTACTGTGGTCAGTTCCGCCCCTCTTGGGTAAATTATCCAAAACAGAGAGGCTACAGGGAGAATTGCTAAGTGGGCTATAGAACTTGGACCTCATGACCTTAAATATGTGCCACGCACTGCTGTCAAGTCTCAGGCCTTGGTGGATTTCATCAATGATTGGACAGAGTCACAAGTACCCGAGCAAAAGCCGGATAACACTTATTGGACTATTCACTTTGATGGGTCCAGGCAGCTGGAGGGCTCGGGGGCTGGTGTTGTCTTGGCTTCCCCTAAAGGTGACAAGTTCCATTATGTGCTACGGTTGATGTTTCCTTGCACTAACAATGCGGCGGAATACGAGGCTTTGCTCCACGGTCTTCGGGTGGCTAAGGAGATGAGCTTAAGCCGGGTGAGGTGCTTTGGTGACTCGGACTTGGTGGCTCAACAAGTATCTGGCACCTGGGATTCTAAGGATCCTCTAATGGCGGCTTATCGCCGCGAGGTTGATGCCATTGCCGGGCACTTCCAGGGATACCAAGTGGAGCATATTGATCGCAGGCGGAACGAGGCGGCTGACGCGTTAAGCCGGCTAGGCTCTCAGCGAAAGCCGGTGCCGCCTAACACTTTCCTGGATGTCCTGTACAACCCTTCGGTCAAGTTGCCTACAGAGGAGGACTTGGCTATCCCTGACCCGGAGGCACGACTGGTGGCGGCTCTTCATATCATACCAGACTGGACAATGCCATATCTGGCTTATATAACCCGGGGAGAGTTGCCTGAGGATGAAATTCTGGCCAGGCAAATAACCCGGCGGGCTAAGTCAATGATTGTTATCGATGGCGAGTTGCATCATCGCAGTGTTTCAGGGGCATTCCAGCGTTGTATCTCCCCTGAGGAAGGTCAAGAGATCCTGCGCGAGATCCATGAAGGGGATTGTGGCCATCATGCCGGTTCAAAATCTCTTGTGGCCAAGGCTTTCCGTCATGGTTTTTATTGGCTGACGGCTCACGCTGATGCAGAGGACTTGGTAAGTAAATGTGATGGCTGCCAAAGGTTCTCACGACGGGCTCATGTGCCGGCTCAGGAGTTGAGGATGATCCCAATCACTTGGCCCTTTGCAGTCTGGGGGCTTGATATGGTTGGGCCTTTTAAACGGTCCAAGGATAAGAAGACCCACCTCTTGGTGGTGGTTGACAAATTCACGAAGTGGGTGGAAGCTGAGCCAGTTAGCAAGTGCGATGCAGTTACGGCGGTTCAATTTATGAAAAAGGTGATTTTCCATTTTTGCTTTCCGCACAGCATCATAACTGACAATGGCACCAATCTATCCAAGGGTGCTATGGAAGAGTTTTGTCAACGAGAGCATATCCGGCTTGATGTTTCTTCAGTGGCTCATCCCCAGTCCAATGGTCAAGCTGAGAGAGCTAACCAGGAGATTCTGAAGGGCATCAAACCCCGGCTTTTGGTCCCTTTGCAACGGACGCCGGGTTGTTGGGTGGAGGAATTGCCCTCCGTCTTATGGAGCATCAACACAACTCCTAACAGGTCTACAGGCTTCACGCCTTTCTTCATGGTTTATGGAGCAGAAGCAGTTCTCCCCAGCGACATCCGTCATGATTCACCTTGTGTGGCGGCTTATGTTGAGACGGATAATGAACAGGCGCGCCAGGATGCTCTGGACCTGTTGGACGAACAGCGTGATGTGGCAGCAGCCCGTTCAGCAATTTACCAACAAGACCTGCGCCGTTATCATAGCCGCCGGGTCAAGTCCCGGGTCTTTCAGGAAGGCGACCTGGTGCTCCGGCTCATCCAGGATCAAACAGATGCACACAAGTTATCCCCACCTTGGGAAGGGCCTTTTGTGGTCAGTAAGAACTTGTACAACGGATCATATTACCTCATTGATATCCGGGAGCATAAGGACTCGCGTAAATCTGAGGAGGAGACCCGTCGGCCGTGGAACATAGCTCAGCTTCGGCCTTACTACACTTGAGCTACCGGCTCTTGTGATGTACATATTTATCTCAGCCATGTATATATTATGATAAAGCAATAAAGCAGGACCTCTGTCCTTTGCTCTCTCCCAAATATGTGTGTTGTTTTTTACATGCTGACTTACAGAAGATCCGGCTTATGATCATCTTCAAATCTAGCTGTAAGCAATAAAGTCACTTGGGGGCTTCCTGTTCACACATGGGTCGTATTCGAACCAAAGAAGAACATAGCTGTCGATACCCATTTGATTGGCAACGTGCCGAGCTCATTGGGAGGTTGCCTTTGGTCATATTTGAATCATAGCTTAACCCCTCTGAGAACCGACGTGGATCGTATTCGAATCAGCGTCGTTAAACAATTTTCAGAATCACTTGGGGGCTTCCTGTTCAAACATGGGTCGTATTCGAACCCAAGAGAACATAGCTGTCGATACCCTCTTGATTGGCATCGCCGAACCCACTGGGGGCTATATGATCGTATCCGAATCTTAGCTTAACCCCTTTGGACCGAGGTTCTGGTCATATTCGAACCGGAAGCCCTTAAATTCTTACATTTTACCACAAGTTTACTCTGATCATGTCAAAGTATGTACTGCCGGGTTTCACTTGCCGGCTTAATTTGGTTTATCTTGTTAGTTGAGCATCATGGATGTCATCAAGACAAGTAAATTCGAGTTCAGATACTAACCGTGCTACCCGGGTTATTTAACCCGGAAGTATGCTTACAAGCTGTTGAGTGTGTTATCACGACTATGTTCGGAATATAGTTAAGGACCAGTCTTTTTGGTTTGAATTTCCGAGTTATCCATCTCAGACACCTGATTCTCAGGGCGGTAAGCCGCCTTGTGACTTGTGATTTGCCTTCTTATGCAGATACTTAAAGGTGCTTTTTTAAAAGGTTGAGAAGCACGAAGGATAATTATAACCCAGAGGAGCATCAAAAAGAATGACTTCAAAGGATTTCAGCATTCATTACATGCACGATGGCACGGCAGAGATAAATTGTTGCACCTATTCTATTACAAAAATCTTTCAAAGTTTCAAGGGTGGAGCGTTGTTTGGTGAGCCGCTAGCCGGTTTATGACGCCTGCTGAGTCGAAGTCCCCGGCTCATCTTCTGCTCCGGCTGATCCCAAGGCTTCGAAGGTCGACGACTTCCAGTTGATGCCACTGAGAGCTTCGAACTGAGCTTCTTCGTCAATTAACCCGGCCGGGTTAATCTCCGGGGCGAAGGTGTGCTGGCGAGCCGGGGGAATCAGATTGATAGCTTCATAGCGAGGGGTTGGAATCCTCTGATTCTCCGCGTTGTATCCCGGCTGATACTTGGTTAAATCGGTGTCGTTCCCGATGATGGTGGCCACCGGGCGCACAGCCTTCACACAAGCCGCGAAGTCCTTCTGGTCGAACGCTGAGCCGTCTTCTTTCAGGCTGGGGTAACCCAGGGCGATGTCTGCCGGGTCTAGCTCCGGCAAGAAGGCTTTGGCCCAGCTCAGTGCGGCGATTGCTCCGGATCTCGCGGATGCTCGTCGTAGCTCCTGGATCCGCTGCGGCAGAACTGCGAGCCGGCGCAGGACTTCGGCCAGATGAGTCGGCACTTCATTCGACAGGGCCACCACAGCTAAGGCCCGCTGTGACCCGGTGTAGAGCTGTTCCACCAGGGTGTACACGGCCTTTAACTTGGTGACCACGCTCTGGTTCAAGTTGGCGCTTCTGGAACCTGTTTAACAACATCAGATGACCCGGTGATAAGGATGAGTTAAGAGATGTAAACATTCCAACGTGAATGAAAGCCGGTGAGGCGACTTACCGAAGATGGCAGCTACCATTTGGGACACTTGGCGCTTTAGACCGGAGAGCTCAGCGGTCTTCTCAGTGAGGGCCTTCTCCGCCTGTTCTGCCCGGGTCACCAGTGCAGCTTTCTCCTCAGCCCAGGCCTTCCGCTCAGCATCTAATTCAGTCTTCAATTTCTCCTGAGCGGCGATGCTGGAGACAAACTTGGCATTTGCCTTCCGGGTCTCCATCTCTTGTGCCTTCAGGCGGCTCTTGAGATCCGCCAGGTCCGACTCTAATTTCTTGCCAACAGCCTGCATATATTTCTGGGTTATTAACAGTCATTCTATAAAGTCCCAAGCGCTTTCCAAGCAAAGACACTTGGCACTTGGGGGCTAATGCATATTGAACGTATCTATCTATGTACGGCCGGCTCAGTTCAGTAAGCCGGAATCTAAAGTCTACAACATGTTCAAGTATAAGTCCTAGACTTGGGGGCTAGAATGACAAGGATCACTATGCAGAAATAAGAAAACAGCAGAAGGTTACCTCAGATTTCTGTTGGATCTGGTTGACCATGGCGATCTCGGCGTCTCGGCTCTTGTGAACCTGGCTGATATAGCCTGAGACAAGCTCTCCAATGCTTAAATCGGTGTAGCTGGAGAGATCTAGATTCACCCGATGGGGTTGCAGCAATTCCCCCTTCGCGGAGCATTTGGCCAGTGCGGTCGGCCTCCCCGGCTCAACATACTCCGTCCGGGTAATTACCACGTCCGGGTCGTTAGCTGGTGGGGCTGAGCCGGACGCCTCCGGGTTAGCTGATGCTTCGGTTGTTCTCTTGGTGCTCGGGGCAGGGGCTTCAGGCGCCGTGTCCATGGGAATGGTGGCTTCGGGGGCGGAGGCGGCTGGCGGTTCTTGAGCCGTCGTCTCCGGCTCAGGCAAGTCTGGCACTCCGGCTGACCTTGTCTTCTTTGCTCTTTTGGTGAGCTTTGCCTGGGCACTGAAAAGGCAGAAGTGTTAGGCATACAAAGGGTAAGTACAGACAGATGATGTAAGGAGATTGTTATTACCCGGGGGCAGTCTTGAAGGCCGGCAGACTTGACTGCATGGAGTCACCCGAAGAGGGGGAGGTCTCCTGGTAGTTGGAGTCAGAAGAGTTGAGTAGCTGACGGATGACACCCGCCAACGGATGAAAATGGTACAGGTGAGAAAAAACCTCAGTGCGGCGTTTCCTCGTTGCGTCGGGTAACCCGGTGGAGAGGTCGGTGTCCTTGCGGGCCCGGGTGTGACGCCGGCTCTCGTGAACCTGCTGCTTCAAAAGGAATTGAGGGTCTTGATGAGCTAATGGATGAGAAAAGCTTACTTTCTGGGTTACCCTTCGGACTTTCAGCTGTGGCAAAGGCTCCGAGTCGGAGGGGAGTAACGTTACCTCTTCAATCACCGGGTTACTGGCGCCGGTGTCGTCCTGTCAGTAAGCAAGTGTTGATAAGGCGGACAGCATCAGACAACATATACTGCAAGAATTTAAAAGGTTTAAGGGTTACCTCTGACTCGGAGCTATCGCTTAATTGCAGCAGCTCCGAAGCAGTGGGTCTGTTTCCCTTTTTGCAAGGGGCGGCTCTCTTGGTGGCTTTCTTCGCCTTCCTGGCCTTCTTGGCCGCCTCATGGTCATACTTGACCCGCCAGAATTTATCATCAGCCTGCGAAATACAGTAATGAGCTCTTAGTAAAAGGAAAGGTAAAACAAAATGGAAAGGTTAAAGTCAGCGGCTTACCGCTGGGGCTGGATTGGTCTTGCAGAACGGGGCTAGCCCGGTTCTTCCACAGTCTGCCAGGCTCTCGTTTAGCAGAGCCTTGGTCTCTTCTTCAGCAACGTCTTCTGGAAGATCATTGCGACTGTGCCTCTGCGGGTCATCCTTTCGCCCGGTGTACTCACACATTAAGCCGGGGCGGCGGCTCAACGGGATCACCCGCCAAGAGATCCAGACCCGGACCAGGTCTATTCCGTTCAGACCGTTGCCTAGCAGGGCCTTGATCTTATTGATCGTTGGAAGCAGAGGCTGGCGTTCCGCGGCAGACAGCTTGTCGGATAGCGGATGAGTCGGCTCCAGGCGCGTTGGGCGAAAGCCGGGCAGCGGGCTTTCATCAGCCGGGGACGTGTCTTAGCAGTAGAACCAAGTCATGTTCCAGTCCTTGGGGTGACTTGGCGGTTCTGCGTAAGGAAATAGGCAGTCCCTGCGCCGTTGGATGGAGATGCCGCCTAACTTTAGACTTGGGCCGTTTGCGCACTCGGTTTGGCGGTTCAAATAAAATAGCTCTCTGAAGAGCAGCAGACTCGGCTCTTCTCCAAGATATACTTCACAAAAAACTTGGAAGTTGCAGATGTTGGATACGGAATTGGGTCCTATATCTTGAGGCCGAAGGTCAAAAAAGTTGAGCACGTCCCGGAAGAATTTTGAGCCGGGCGGTGCGAAGCCCCGGCTCATATGGTCTGCAAAGATCACTACCTCCCCGTCCCTCGGCTGAGGTCTCTCTTCGGACGGGTCAGGGGCACGGTAGGACATCACTTCCTTCCTGGGCAGATATCCGGACTTAACAAAGTTGGCCAGGGTCTCATCAGTGATGTTGGATCTCATCCAGTTGCAAGTGATGGGAGCTTTGGGAGGCATGGTGACGGTTGGTGATCTATGATAAAGAGGAAAGTGTCCGGGTTAATTATAAGCCGGAGTTTATCATTCAAGTTACAATGACGGCTTATGAAGGGGACTAATGGTATGTATTGACATGGTGGGTTATTTAAGCCGTCGGAGCATTCAGGATGAGTTGGTCATCTGCGGCTTACTACGGTTAAGTCGGAAGATACTACAGAGCATGGTTCTCTTTAAACCGGAAAAGTTCTACGGCGCGTGTTTTCTTTAAGTCGGAAATATAAGCCGCCAAGATTCAAGGGTTGCAGTTTTTACTAAGTGTGGTAAAACAGATTTCATACATTACAGTAACTTTTTCGAATCAAAATGGTCGGGCAAGATGAAAATTTTCTAGACCTAAAGAAACAGAAACAGGAGAAGTTCTTAAGGTGGAACATGGTTTTTAAGTGGTGAAAAGAGGATTTTTTGCAGATAGAATGGATCTCGAACAGTTACTGCAAAGGGTCTATGAAGAGTTAAGATCAACGGGGGCAGTGGCTACAGGGGTTACCGAAACTTGCGGCAATGGTGAAGAACGCGAAGAACACAAGATGAACCCTACCACAGATTTGTTCTAGCAAGGCAGGGAAGACTCACCGGAGTTGAGGAAGAGCGAAGGTCGCCGCCGCTATCTGGTCTGGGTCAGGGTGATGCAGCGGCCGGGTCGGTGAAGATCAGGGGCGTGACGGCGGCGGCGGCAGAAGCTCGGGCAGAGGAACGGCAGCGCGAGGAAGAAGAAGGAGAGTGTGAGAAGAGAGTGCCGGGCCGGCCTATTTATAAGGCCGAGTCATAAGTGGGCGCGGGATTCAAGGAGGCCACGGCGTGGTTATCTCCCCCTCACGGTGCCTCGATTTTCGCAAAGACAGTAAAAGCAAAGATCCGTTGCGGATCTGGCGGAGTAAAAAACGGACTTAATGGAGGATGACGTCACGGCGGATTATCCGGAGTCCAGAGGATGACGTCACTCCGGGTTATGACCTTCACATGAATGGTAAGCCAGAGAATTTTTCTGTCTGCAGAGCTGAAGATTGACACGAGCCGGCTCAAGTCAATCTGGGGCCTAATGTTGAGGATATAGACCTGGGGGTCACCCGCCAGGAGGGCCGGGTTACTCCAAGGATCATTACCAGAAGCCCGGAGCTAAGTTTCAGGATAATGGGCCAGAGATGGGCGGAGACCCGGATATAGCTTAAAGCCCGTAGTTACAATCATTGTTATAGTAGACTTGTAGTGTAAGGCAAGTATTGTTTAGAGTCGGAGCCGGACACTCTTATGAGCCGGCCGGGACTCTAAGGGCTGCTGGGCGTCAGCCTCCCTATATAAAGGGACGATCCGGCAGCGGTTTAAGGGCGACAACAATTTGATCGAGAGCCGGGCATAGCTGTTTAGCTCCCTGGCAATCGTAACCCTAATCAATAACACCTCGAACTGGACATAGGCTTTTACCTTCACCGTAAGGGGCCGAACCAGTATAAACCCTCGTGTTCCTTGTCCCGCTTAACCCCTTCAAGCTTCCCAATTGCGATGGCTCCACGACTAAGTCCCAACCCGAGGACATCTGCCGTGACAATTCCACGACAACGGCCGACGGGTCTCCTCCTCAGATTTACGCGAATCTTTATGTTCCCGAATATCAATGAGGTAATATGACCCATTGTGCAAGTTCTTACTGACCACAAAGGGCCCTTCCCAAGGTGGGGACAACTTGTGTGCATCTGTTTGATCCTGGATGAGCCGGAGCACAAGGTCGCCTTCCTGGAAGACCCGGGATTTGACCCGGCGGCTATGATAACGGCGCAGGTCTTGTTGGTAAATCGCTGAACGGGCTGCGGCCACATCACGCTGTTCGTCCAACAAGTCCAGAGCATCTTGGCGCGCCTGTTCATTATCCGTCTCAACATAAGCCGCCACGCGAGGTGAGTCGTGACGGATGTCGCTGGGGAGGACTGCTTCTGCTCCATAAACCATGAAGAAAGGCATGAAGCCAGTAGACCTGTTAGGAGTAGTGTTGATGCTCCATAAGACGGAGGGCAACTCCTCCACCCAACAACCCGGCGTCCGTTGCAAAGGGACCAAAAGCCAGGGCTTGATGCCCTTCAGAATCTCCTGGTTAGCTCTCTCAGCTTGACCATTGGATTGGGGATGAGCCACTGAGGAAACATCAAGTCGGATATGCTCTCGTTGACAAAACTCTTCCATAGCGCCTTTGGATAGATTGGTGCCATTGTCAGTTATGATGCTATGCGGAAAGCCGAAGCGGAAAATCACCTTTTTCATAAATTGAACCGCCGTGGCTGCATCGCACTTGCTAACTGGCTCAGCCTCCACCCACTTCGTGAATTTGTCAAGTGCCACCAAGAGGTGGGTCTTCTTATCCTTGGACCGTTTAAAAGGCCCAACCATATCAAGCCCCCAGACCGCAAAGGGCCAAGTGATTGGGATCATCCTCAACTCCTGAGCCGGCACATGAGCCCGTCGTGAGAACCTTTGGCAACCATCACATTTACTGACCAAGTCCTCTGCATCAGCGTGAGCCGTCAGCCAATAAAAACCATGACGGAAAGCCTTGGCCACAAGAGATTTTGAACCGGCATGATGGCCACAATCCCCTTCATGGATCTCGCGCAAGATCTCTTGACCTTCCTCAGGGGAGATACAACGCTGAAATGCCCCTGAAACACTGCGATGATGCAACTCGCCATCGATGACGATCATTGATTTAGCCCGCCGGGTGATTTGTCTGGCCAAAGTTTCATCCTCAGGCAACTCTCCCCGGGTTATATAAGCCAGATATGGCATTGTCCAGTCTGGCATGGCGTGAAGAGCCGCCACCAGTCGTGCCTCCGGGTCAGGGATAGCCAAGTCCTCCTCTGTAGGCAACCGAACCGACGGGTTATACAGGACATCCAAGAAAGTGTTAGGCGGCACCGGTTTTCGCTGGGAGCCTAGCCGGCTTAAAGCATCAGCCGCCTCGTTCTTCCTGCGATCAATGTGCTCCACTTGGTATCCCTGAAAGTGCCCAGCAATGGCCTCAACCTCGCGGCGATAAGCCGCCATGAGAGGATCCTTAGAATCCCAGGTGCCTGATACTTGTTGAGCCACCAAGTCTGAGTCACCAAAGCACCTTACCCGGCTTAAGCTCATCTCCTTAGCCACCCGAAGATCGTGGAGCAAAGCCTCATATTCAGCCGCATTGTTAGTGCAAGGAAACATCAACCGTAGCACGTAATGGAATTTATCACCTTTAGGGGAAGCCAATACAACACCAGCCCCCGAGCCCTCCAACTGTCTGGACCCATCAAAGTGGATAGTCCAATAAGTGTTATCCGGCTTTTGCTCAGGCACTTGTGACTCTGTCCAATCGTTGATGAAATCCACCAAAGCCTGAGATTTAACAGCAGTGCGTGGCACATATTTGAGACCATGAGGTCCAAGTTCTATAGCCCACTTAGCAATTCTCCCTGTGGCCTCTCTGTTCTGTATGATATCACCAAGAGGGGCAGAACTGACCACAGTGATGGGATGACCCTGAAAATAATGCTTAAGCTTCCGGCTCGCCATGAACACACCATACACAAGCTTCTGCCAATGCGGGTACCGCTGCTTGGACTCAATGAGCACTTCGCTGACATAATAAACCGGCCGCTGAACCGGATGCTCCTTACCTGCCTCCTTGCACTCCACCACAATAGCCACGCTGACGGCCCATGCGTTTGCCGCCACATACAGTAGCAAGGGCTCCTTATCAACCGGAGCGGCAAGGACGGGGGCTCTGCCAGTTGCTTTTTCAAATCCTCAAAAGCGGTATTAGCTGCATCATTCCAGACAAAGGTATCAGTTTTCTTCATCAACTGATATAAAGGCATAGCCTTCTCACCCAAACGGCTTATGAACCGGCTTAAAGCAGCGATGCGACCCGCCAAACGCTGAACGTCATTTATACACGCCGGCTTAGCCAGGGAAGTGATGGCCTTGATCTTCTCCGGGTTAGCCTCAATGCCTCTGTCAGAAACCAAGAAGCCCAATAGTTTGCCTGCAGGAACACCAAAAATACACTTGGCCGGGTTAAGCATCATCTTGTAGACCCGGAGATTATCGAAGGTTTCCCTTAAGTCATCTATTAGGGTTTCCTCCTTGATGGATTTAACCACAATATCGTCCACGTAAGCGTGAACATTGCGCCCGATCTGTTTATGAAGACAATTCTGTACACAACGCTGGTAAGTCGCCTGTGCACACTTGAGTCCAAAGGGCATAGACACATAGCAGAAGGCTCCGAAGGGAGTGATGAACGCCGTCTTCTCCTGGTCCTTAACTGCCATCTTAATCTGATGATACCCGGAATAAGCATCCAAGAAACTTAAGCGTGCGCAACCTGCCGTAGCATCAATGATTTGATCAATACGGGGGAGGGCAAAATGATCAGCCGGACACGCCTTGTTGAAATCCGTGTAGTCCACACACATCCGCCAGGTGCCGTTCTTCTTGAGCACGAGCACCGGGTTAGCCAACCACTCTGGGTGAAAGACTTCAACGATAAACCCGGCCGCCAAGAGCCGGGCTACTTCTTCACCAATAGCTTTTCGCCTCTCTTCATTAAACCGCCGAAGGAACTGTCTGACCGGCTTAAATTTCTGATCAATATTGAGAGTGTGCTCAGCGAGTTCTCTAGGTACACCTGGCATGTCAGAAGGTTTCCATGCGAAGATGTCCCTATTCTCACGGATGAACTCAATGAGCGCGCTTTCCTATTTTGGGTCCAGATTTGCACTGATGCTAAACTGCTGAGACGAGTCACCTGGAACAAAATCAACAAGTTTAGTCTCGTCAGCTGACTTAAATTTCATTACTGGTTCATTCTCCGTGGTTGGCTTTTTCAGAGAGGTCATATCTGTTGGGTCAACATTGTCTTTATAAAACTTCAACTCCTCTGTGGCGCAAACAGACTCTGCATAAGCTGCATCACCTTCCTCACACTCCCGAGCCACTTTCCGGCTGCCGTGAACCGTAATGGTCCCATTGTGACCCGACATCTTGAGCTGTAAGTACACATAACACGGCCGTGCCATGAACTTGGCGTAAGCCGGCCGTCCAAATATAGCATGGTACGGACTTCTTATCTTGACCACCTCAAAGGTCAACTTCTCCACCCAGTAGTTGTTCTCATCACCAAAAGCTACTTCCAATTCGATCTTGCCGACTGGATAAGCCGACTTACCGGGTACCACACCATGGAAGATAGTGTTTGACTGGCTGAGGTTCTTATCAACCAATCCCATACGGCGAAAAGTCTCATAATAGAGGATATTGATGCTGCTGCCTCCATCCATGAGTACCTTTGTGAACTTATAGCCTCCCACCTGAGGAGCCACCACTAAGGCCAAGTGGCCCGGGTTATCCACCCGGGGAGGGTGATCCTCCCTACTCCACACTATAGGCTGCTCAGACCACCGTAAGTAGCGTGGAACTGCCGGCTCAACAGCATGAACAGCTCTCTTGTGAAGCTTATGATCCCGTTTGCACAAACTGGTGGTGAACACATGATACTGTCCACCGCTAAGCTGCTTTGGGTTGGTCTGATAACCCCCCTGCTGCTGTTGATGACCCTGACCAGACTGTTGATTAAAGCCCCCTTGACCGTTCTGAGGACCGGAATTTGATCCGCCGTCCGGGCCATGAAAGCCGCCGGCGCCTGAGCCGCCGCCCGGGCCATTGTAGCTCTTAAAGGCCTTCATGATCGCGCAATCCTTCCACAGGTGAGTCGCCGGCTTCTCTCTAGAGCCGTGCCTTGGACACGGTTCATTCAACAGCTGCTCCAGCGTTGGACCTGACCCGCCGCCTCGGGGAGGGGGCCTCCCCTTGCGTCGCTGGTTATTACCTTGGGAGTCGGCAGTGGCTACAAACTCTAGGCTGCCATCGGCCTTACGCTTGCCTCCTCCTTGGTTCCCCGGGTTTAACTGAGGACCCTTGCCGTTGCCATTCTTCTTTCCCTTCCCTGCCCTTTCATCGTTTGAAGGGGGATTGTCGTGGAATTGTCACGGCAGATGTCCTCGAGCTAGGACTTAGTCGTGGAGCCATCGCTACTAGGAAGCTTAAAGGGGTTATGCGGGACAAGGAACACGAGGGTTTATACTGGTTCGGCCCCTTACGGTGAAGGTAAAAGCCTACGTCCAGTTCGAGGTGTTATTGATTAAGGTTACGATCGCCAGGGAGCTAAACAGCTATCTCCGGCTCTCGATGAGATTGTTGTCGCCCTTAAACTGCTGCCGGGTCGTCCCTTTATATAGGGAGGCTGACGCCCAGCAGCCCTTAGAGTCCCGGCCGGCTCATAGCAGCGTCCGGCTCGGACTCTGAGTAAGACTTGCCTTACACTACAAGTCTATTATAACAAGGATTGTAACTATGGGCTTTAAGCCATCTCCGGGTCTCAGCCCATATCTGGCCCATTACCTTGAAACTTGGCTCCGGGCTTCTGGCAACGACCCTACGAGTAACCCGGCCCCTTCTGGCGGGTGACTCTAAGGTCTATATCCTCAACATTAGCCCCCAGATTGATTTGAGCCGGCTCGTGTCAATCTCCAGCTCTGTAGACAGAAAAAATCTCCGGCTTATCATTCATGTGAAGGCCATAACCCGGAGTGACGTCATCCTCTGGACTCCGGATAATCCGCCGTGACGTCATCCTCCATTAAGTCCGTTTTTTACTCCGCCAGATCCGCAACGGATCTCTGTCTTTACTGTCATTTCGAAAATCGAGGCGCCGTGAGGGGGAGATAACCACGCCGTGGCCTCCTTGAATCCCGCGCCCACTTATGACTCTGCCTTATAAATAGGCCGGCCCAACGCTCTCTTCTCACACTCTCCTTCTTCTTCCTCGCGCTGTCGCTCCTCTGCCCGAGCTTCTGCCACTGCCGCCGCCGTTGCGCCCCTGATCTTCATCGACCCGGCCGCTGCATCACCCTGACTCAGACCAGATAACGACGGCGACCTCCTCTCTTCCTCAACTCCGGTGAGTCTTCTCTGCCTTGCTAGAATAGATCTGCGGTAGGGTTCCTTCAGTTCTTCGTGTTCGTCACCATTGCCCATAAACTCGGTAGTCCTTGTCACCACTATAGTTGATTGATCTTTAACCTTGCGTAGAACCACTGCGGTAGGTGTTTGAAACCCATTTCATCCGCAAGAAATCCTCTTTTTACTGCATAATAACTGTGTTCAACCTCAAGAACTTCTCCTGCCTCTGTTTTTTAGGGCTAGAAAATTTCATCTCGTCCGACCATTTTGATCCGAAAAAGTTACTGCCATATGTGAAATCTGTTTTACCACACTTAGTAAAAACTGCAGCCCTTGAATCTTGGCGGCTTATACTTCCGACTTAAAGAAAACACACGCCGTAGAACTTTCCGGTTTAAAGAGAACCATGCTCTGTAGAATCCTCCGACTTAACTGCCGTAAGCCGTAGATGACCAACTTATCCTGAAGGCCCCGACGGCTTAGATAACTCACCGTATCAATATATATCATTAGTCCCCTTCATAAGCCGTCACTGTAGTCTAAATGATAATCCCCGGCTTATAATTAACCCGGACACTTTTCTCTTCCTCATAGACCACCAACCGTCACCATGCCTCCCAAGGCTCCCATCACTTGCAACTGGATGAAATCCAACGTCACTGACGAAACCTTGGCCAACTTCGTTAAGTCCGGATATCTGCCCAAGAAGGAAGTGATGTCCTACCGTGCCCCTGACCCGTCAGAGGAAAGATCACAGCCGAGGGACGGGGAGGTAGTGATCTTTGCGGACCACATGAGCCGGGGCTTCGCACCGCCCGGCTCAAAGTTCTTCCGGGATGTGCTCAACTTCTTTGACCTTCGACCTCAGGATATAGGACCCAATTCCATATCCAACATCTGCAACTTCCAAGTCTTCTGTGAAGTATATCTTGGAGAAGAGCCGAGTCTGCTGCTCTTCAGAGATCTGTTTTATTTGAACCGCCAAAATGAGTGCGCAAACGGTCCAAGTCTGGAGTTAGGCGGCATCTCCATCCAACGGCGCAGGGACTGTCTGTTCCCTTACGCAGAGCCGCCGAGCCACCCTAAGGACTGGAACATGACTTGGTTCTACTGCCAAGATACATCCCCGGCTGACGAGAATCCACTGCCCGGCTTTCGCCCAACGCGCCTGGAGCCGTCTCATCCATTATCCGACAAACTGACTGCCACGGAACGCCAGCCCCTGCTTCCAACGATCAACAAGATCAAGGCCCTGCTAGGCAACGGTCTGAACGGGATTGATCTAGTCCGGGTCTGGATTTCATGGCGGGTGATCCCATTGAGCCGCCGCCCCGACTTAATGTGTGAATACACCGGGCGAAAGGATGACCCGCAGAGGCACAGTCGCAATGATCTTCCAGAAGACGTTGCTGAAGAAGAGACCAAGGCTCTGTTAAACGAGAGCCTGGCCGACTGTGGAAGAACCGGGCTGGCCCCATTCTGCAAGACCAATCCAGCCCCATCGGTAAGCCGCGGACTTTAACCTTTCCACTTCTTTTACATGTCACCTTGCTCTGAATCATTTGAAGAGTTCATTACTGTATTTCTCAGGCTGATGATAAATTCTGGCGGGTCAAGTATGACCACGAGGCGGCCAAGAAGGCGAGGAAGGCGAAGAAAGCCGCCACTCGCAGAAAGGGAAGCAGACCCACTGCTTCGGAGCTGCTGCAATTAAGCGACAGCTCCGAGTCAGAGGTAACCCTTAAACCTTTAAACTCTTGCCATATTTGTCGTTTGCTGCTGTCCGCCTTATCAACATTTTGCTTTTTGACAGGATGACACCGGCGCCAGTAACCTGGTGATTGAAGAGGTAACATCCCTTTCCTCCGACTTGGAGCCTTTGCCGCAGCTGAAAGTCCGAAGAGTAACCCGGAAAGTAAGCTTTTCTCATCCATTAGCTCATCAAGACCCTCAATTTCTTTTGAAGCAGCAGGTTCACGAAAGCCGGCGTCACACCCGGGCCCGCAAGGACGCCGACCTCTCCGCCGGGTTACCCGACGCAACAAGGAAGCGTCGCACTGAGGTTTTTTCTCACCTGTACCCTTTTCATCCGTTGGCGGGTGTCATCCATCAGCCACTCAACTCTTCTGACTCCGATTACCAGGAGACCTCCCCCTCTTCGGATGACTCCATGCAGTCAAGTCTGCCGGCCTTCAAAACTGCACCCGGGTAATAACAAGCTCCTTACATTATCTGTCTGTACTTACTCTTTGTATTCCTAACACTTCTGTCTTTTCAGTGCCCAGGCAAAGCTCACCAAAAGAGCAAAGAAGACCATGTCAGCCGGAGTGCCAGACTTGCCTGAGCCGGAGACGACGGCTCAAGAGCCGCCAGCCGCCTCCGCCCCCGAAGCCCCTATTCCCATGGACACGGCGCCTGAAGCCCCTGCCCCGACCACCAAGACAACGACCGAAGCGTCAGCTAACCCGGAGGCCTCCGGCTCAACCCCACCAGCTAACGACCCGGACGTGGTAATTACCTGGACGGAGTATGTTGAGCCGGGGAGGCCGACCGCGCTTGCCAAATGCTCCGCGAAGGGGGAGTTGCTACAACCCCACCGGGTGAATCTGGATCTCTCCAGCTACACCGACTTAACCATTGGAGAGCTCGTCTCAGGCTACATCAGCCAAGTTCGCAAGAGCCGGGACGCCGAGATCGCGATGGTCAACCAGATCCAACAAAAGTCTGAGGTAACCTTCTGTTGTCTTCTTACTTTCTGCATAGTGATCCTTGTCATGCTAGCCCCCAAGTCTATAACTTATACTCGAATATGTTGTAGACTTAGATCCCGGCTTACTTAACTAAACCGGCAGTACATAGATAGAGACGTTTAATATGCATTAGCCCCCAAGTGCCAAGTGTCTTTGCTTGGAAAGTGCTTGGGACTTAAATAATGACTGTTAATAACCCGGAAATATATGCAGGCTGCTGGCAAGAAATTTGAGTCGGACCTTGCGGATCTCAAGAGCCGGCTAAAGACACAAGAGATGGAGACCCGGAAGGCAAAGGCCAAGTTCGTCTCCAGCATCGCCGCTCAAGAGAAGCTGAAGACCGAATTCGATGCTGAGCGGAAGGCCCGGGCTGAGGAGAAATCCGCCCTGGTGACCCGGGCAGAACAGGCGGAGAAGGCCCTCACTGAGAAGACTGCTGAGCTCTCCGGCCTAAAGCGCCAGGTTTCCCAAATGGTGGCTGCTATCTTCGGTAAGTCGCCTCGCTGGCTTTCATCAAGTCTGTATATGTTACGATTCATCCTTGTCGCCGGCTTACCTGATCCTTATTTAAACAGGTCCCAGGAGTGCTAACCTCAATTAGAGCGTGGTCACCAAGCTAAAGGCCGTGTACACCCTGGTGGAACAACTCTACACCGGGTCACAGCGCGCCTTAGCTGTGGTGGCCCTATCTAATGAGGTGCCAACCCATCTGGCTGAAGTCCTGCGCCGGCTCGCAGTTCTGCCACAGCGGATCCAGGAGCTACGCCGGGCCTCCGCAAGATCCGGAGCAATTGCCGCGCTGAGCCGGGCCAAAGCCTTCCTGCCGGAGCTAGACCCGGCAGACATCGCCCTGGGTTACCCCAGCCTGAAGGAAGACGGCTCCGCCTTCGACCAGAAGGACTTCGCGGCATGTGTGAAGGCTGTACGCCCGGTGGCCACCATCATTGGGAACGACACCGACTTAACCAAATATCAGCCGGGGTACAACGCGGAGAATCAGAGGATTCCAACCCCGCGCTATGAAGCTCTTTGTCTGATTCCTCCAGCTCGCCAACACACCTTCGCCCCCGAGATTGACCCGGCCGGGTTAATTGACGAAGAAGCCCAGTTCAAAGCTCTCAGCGGCATCAACTGGAAGTCGTCAACCTTCGAGGTCTTGGGATCAGCCGGAGCAGAAGACGAGCCGGGAACTTCAACTCAGCAGGCGTCATGAAGCGGCTGGCGGTTCACCGAACAATGCTCCCCCTTGAGACTTTTGAAAGATTTTTGTAATAGAATAAGTGCAACAATTTATCTCTGCCGTGCCATCGTGCACGTAATGAATGCTGAAACCCCTTGAAGTTATTCTGTTAATGCTCCTCCGGGTTATGATTATCCCTTTGTCCTTCTCAACCTTAAAAAGTACCTTCAAGTGTCTGCATAGAAAAGCAAATCACAAGGCTCAAGGCGGCTTACCGCCCTGAAAATCAGGCGTTTGAAATGGATAACCCGGAATACGAACAAAAAAGACTGGTCATTTAACTATACTCTGAACACAGCCGTGATAACACACGTAACAGCCTGTAAGCATACTTCCGGTTTAACTAACCCGGGTAGCTTGGTCGGTACCTTAGCTCAAGTTTACCTGTCTTGATAATATTCATGATATGCAGTTAACAAGATAAACCAAAATTAAACCGGAGCAGAAAACCCGGTAGTACATACTTTGACATGACCAGAATAAACTTGTGATAAAATATAAAAACTTGGGGCTTCCGGTTCGAATACGACCAAAAACCCGGTCCAAAGGGGTTAAGCTAAGATTCGGATGCGATCATATAGCCCCCAGTGGGTGTGGCGATTCCAATCAAAAGGGTATCGACATCTATGTTCTCTTTGGTTCGAATACGACCCATGTTTGAACAGGAAGCTCCCAAGTGACTCTGAAAATTGTTTAACGACACTGATTCGAATACGATCCACGTCGGTTCTCAGAGGGGTTACACTATGATTCAAATATGACCAAAGGCAACCTCCCAATGAGCTCGGCACTTTGCCAATCAAAATGGGTATCGACAGCTATGTTCTCTTTGGTTCGAATACGACCCATGTTTGAACAGGAAGCCCCCAAGTGACTTTTCTGCTTACGGCTAGACTTGAATACGATCATAAGCCGGATCCTCCTGTCAAATTAGTATGTAAAAAATGACACACACATAATTGGAGGAGAAAAAAAAGGACAGAGGTCCTGCTTTATTGCTTATCATAATATACACATGTCTGAGATAAATATGTACACCATGAGAGCCGGCAGCTCAAGTGTAGTAAGGCCGAAGCTGAGCTATATTCCATGGCTGACGGGTCTCCTCCTCAGATTTACGTGAATCCTTATGTTCCCGAATATCAATGAGATAATATGACCCGTTGTACAAGTTCTTACTGACCACAAAGAGCCCTTCCCAAGGTGGGGATAACTTGTGTGCATCAGTTTGGTCCTGGATGAGCCGGAGCACAAGGTCGCCTTCCTGGAAAACCCGGGATTTGACCCGGCGGCTATGATAACGGCGCAGGTCTTGCTGGTAAATCGCTGAACGGGCCGCCGCCACATCACGTTGTTCGTCCAACAAGTCCAGAGCATCTTGGCGTGCTTGTTCATTATCCGTCTCAACATAAGCCGCCACACGAGGCGAATCGTGACGGATGTCGCTGGGGAGGACTGCTTCTGCTCCATAAACCATGAAGAAAGGCGTGAAGCTAGTAGACCTGTTAGGAGTAGTGTTAATGCTCCATAAGACAGAAGGCAACTCCTCCACCCAACAACCCGGGGTCCGTTGCAAAGGGACCAAAAGCCGGGGTTTGATGCCCTTTAGAATCTCCTGGTTAGCTCTCTCAGCTTGACCATTGGATTGGGGATGAGCTACTGAGGAAACATCAAGTCGGATATGCTCCCGTTGACAAAATTCTTCCATAGCGCCCTTGGATAAATTGGTGCCATTGTCAGTTATGATGCTGTGCGGAAAACCAAAGCGGAAAATCACCTTTTTCATAAATTGAACCGCTGTGGCTGCATCACACTTGCTAATTGGCTCAGCCTCCACCCACTTCGTGAATTTGTCAATGGCCACCAAGAGGTGAGTCTTCTTATCCTTGGATCGTTTAAAAGGCCCAACCATATCAAGCCCCCAGACCGCAAAGGGCCAAGTGATTGGGATCATCCTCAACTCCTGGGCCGGCACATGAGCTCGTCGTGAGAACCTTTGGCAACCATCACACTTACTGACCAAGTCCTCTGCATCAGCGTGAGCCGTCAGCCAATAAAAACCATGACGGAAAGCCTTGGCTACAAGAGATTTTGAACCGACATGATGGCCACAATCCCCCTCATGGATCTCGCGCAAGATCTCTTGACCTTCCTTAGGGGAGATACAACGCTGAAACACCCCTGAAACACTGCGATGATGCAACTCGCCATCAATGACGACCATTGACTTAGCCCGCCGGGTTACTTGCCTGGCCAGAATTTCATCCTCAGGCAACTCTCCCCGGGTTATATAAGCCAGATATGGCAATGTCCAGTCTGGTACGACATGAAGAGCCGCCACCAGTCGTGCCTCCGGGTCTGGGATAGCCAAGTCCTCTTCTGTAGGCAACTTAACCGAGGGGTTATACAAGACATCCAGGAAAGTGTTAGGCGGCACCGGCTTACGCTGAGAGCCCAGCCGGCTTAAAGCATCAGCCGCCTCGTTCTTCCTGCGATCAATGTGCTCCACTTGGTATCCCTGAAAGTGCCCAGCAATGGCATCAACCTCGCGGCGGTAAGCCGCCATGAGAGGATCCTTAGAATCCCAGGTGCCTGATACTTGTTGAGCCACCAAATCTGAGTCCCCAAAGCACCTTACCCGGCTCAAGCTCATCTCCTTAGCCACCCGAAGACCGTGGAGCAAAGCCTCATATTCAGCCGCATTGTTAGTGCAAGGAAACATCAACCGCAGCACATAATGGAACTTGTCACCTTTTGGGGAGGCCAATACAACACCAGCCCCCGAGCCTTCCAATTGTCTGGACCCGTCGAAGTGGATAGTCCAATAGGTGTTATCCGGCTTTTGCTCGGGCACTTGAGACTCCGTCCAATCATTGATGAAATCCACCAAAGCCTGAGATTTAACAGCAGTGCGTGGCACATATTTGAGGCCATGAGGTCCAAGTTCTATAGCCCACTTAGCAATTCTCCCTGTAGCCTCTCTGTTCTGGATAATATCACCAAGGGGGGCAGAACTGACCACAGTGATGGGGTGACCCTGAAAATAATGTTTGAGTTTCCGGCTTGCCATGAACACACCGTATACAAGCTTCTGCCAATGCGGGTACCGCTGCTTGGACTCAATGAGCACCTCGCTGACATAATAAACCGGCCGCTGAACCGGATGCTCCTTACCCGCCTCCTTGCGCTCCACAACAATAGCCACGCTGACAGCTCTTGCATTTGCCGCTACATATAGTAGCAAGGGCTCCTTATTAATCGGAGCAGCAAGGACGGGAGGCTCTGCCAGTTGCTTTTTAAAATCCTCAAAAGCGCTATTAGCTGCATCATTCCAGATAAAGCCATCAGTTTTCTTCATCAACTGATATAGAGGCATAGCCTTCTCACCCAAACGGCTTATAAACCGGCTTAAAGCAGCGATGCGACCCGCCAAACGCTGAACGTCATTTATACATGCCGGCTTAGCCAGGGAGGTGATAGCCTTGATCTTCTCCGGGTTAGCTTCAATGCCTCTGTCAGAAACCAAGAAGCCCAACAGTTTGCCTACAGGAACACCAAAAACACACTTGGCCGGGTTAAGCATCATCTTGTATACCCGGAGATTATCGAAGGTTTCCCTTAAGTCATCTATCAGGGTTTCCTCCTTGATGGATTTAACCATGATATCATCCACGTAAGCGTGAACATTTCGCCCGATCTGTTTATGAAGACAATTCTTTACACAACGCTGGTAAGTCGCCTGTGCACACTTGAGTCCAAAAGGCATAGACACATAGCAGAAGGCTCCAAAGGGAGCGATGAACGCCGTCTTCTCCTGGTCCTTAACTGCCATCTTAATCTGATGATACCCGGAATAGGCATCCAAGAAACTTAAGCGTGCACAACCTGCCGTAGCATCAATGATTTGATCAATACGGGGGAGAGCAAAAGGATCAGCCGGACACGCCTTGTTCAAGTCCATGTAGTCCACACACATCTACCAGGTGCCGTTCTTCTTGAGTACGAGCAGCGGGTTAGCCAACCACTCTGGGTGAAAAAGTTCAATAATGAACCCGGCCGCCAAGAGCCGGGCTACTTCCTCACCAATAGCTTTCCGCCTCTCTTCGTTAAACCGCCGGAGGAACTGTCTGACCGGCTTAAATTTCGGATCAACATTGAGGGTGTGCTCAGCGAGTTCTCTAGGTACACCTGGCATCTCAGAAGGTTTCCATGCAAAGATGTCCCTATTCTCACGGATGAACTCGATGAGCGCGCCTTCCTATTTCGGGTCCAGATTTGCACTGATGCTAAACTGCTGAGACGAGTCACCTGGAACAAAATCAACAAGTTTAGTCTCATCAGCTGATTTAAATTTCATGGCTGGTTCATTCTCCGTGGTTGGCTTTTTCAGGGAAGTCATATCTGCTGGGTCAACATTGTCTTTATAGAATTTCAACTCCTCTGCGGCGCAAACAGACTCTGCATAAGCTGCGTCACCTTCCTCACACTCCAGAGCCACCCTCCGGCTGCCGTGAACCGTAATGGTCCCATTGTGACCCGACATCTTGAGTTGTAAGTACACATAACACGGCCGTGCCATGAATTTGGCATAAGCCGGCCGTCCAAAAATAGCGTGGTATGGGCTTCTTATCTTGACCACCTCAAAGGTCAACTTCTCCACCCTGTAGTTGTTCTCATCGCCAAAAGCTACCTCCAGTTCGATCTTGCCGACTGGATAAGCCGACTTACCGGGTACCACACCATGGAAGATAGTGTTTGACTGGCTGAGATTTTTATCGACTAGCCCCATACGACGGAAAGTCTCATAATAAAGGATGTTGATGCTGCTGCCTCCATCCATGAGTACCTTTGTGAACTTATAGCCTCCCACCTGAGGAGCCACCACTAAGGCTAGGTGGCCCGGGTTATCCACCCGGGGGGGGGGTGATCCTCCCTACTCCACACTATGGGCTGCTCAGACCACCGTAAGTAGCGTGGAACCGCCGGCTCCACAGCATTAACAGCCCTCTTGTGAAGTTTCTCGTCTCGTTTGCACAAACTAGTTGTGAACACGTGATACTGTCCACCGCTAAGCTGCTTCGGGTTGGTCTGATAACCCCCCTGCTGCGGTTGATGACCCTGACCAGACTGTTGATTAAAGCCCCCTTGACCGTTCTGAGGACCAGAATTTGAACCGCCGCCCGGGCCATGAAAGCTGCTGGCGCCTGAACCGCCGGCGCCTGAACCGCCACCCGGACCATTGTAGTTTTTGAAGGCCTTCATGATAGCACAATCCTTCCATAGATGAGTCGCTGGCTTCTCTCTAGAGCCATGTCTCGGACAAGGTTCGTTCAACAGCTGCTCCAGAGAAGGCCCTGACCCGCCGCCTCGGGGAGGGGGCCTCCCCTTGCGTCGCTGGTTATTACCTTGAGAGTTGGTGTTGGCTACAAACTCTAGGCTGCCATCGGCCTTACGCTTGCCTCCTCCTTGGTTCCCTAGGTTAAACTGGGGACCCTTGCCATTGCCACTCTTCTTTCTCTTCCCTGCCCTTTCATCGTCTGAAGGGGGATCCTTGGTACCATCGGAATCGGCGTACTTGACAAGAGCCGCCATTAGGGTACCCATATCGGTGCAGTCGCGCTTGAGCCGCCCAAGCTTCATCTTAAGAGGCACAAAGCGACAGTTCTGCTCCAACATTAAGACTGCAGAGCCGGCATCCATCTTATCTGACGAATGTATGATCTCCTTGACCCGGCGAACCCAGTGGGTCGTGGACTCACCCTCCTGCTGCTTACAGTTAGTCAAATCCACAATTGACATAGACTGCCTGCAGGTATCTTTGAAGTTTTGAATGAACCGGGCTTTCAGCTCAGCCCATGACCCGATGGAATTCGGCGGTAACCCTTTCAACCACGTGCGGGTAGTTCCATCTAACATCATGGTAAAATATTTGGCCATGGCCGCCTCACTGACCTCCAGCAATTCCATGGCCATCTCATAACTCTCAATCCAAGCTGCAGGCTGTAAGTCTGCTGTATAGTTAGGCACCTTCCTAGGGCCCTTGAAATCCTTAGGCAGACGTTCATTACGGATGGCTGGTACCAAACAAGGGACACCCCCGGTCCTAGTAGAAATTCCCACATCAACAGACGTCGTTGGATACGCCCGGGGGGGGGGGGTCTGGTAAGCCGTCAACTGAGGCGCCTGCTCTGCCTCTCACCGCGCTTGGTCCGTTGCGTAGAAGGCTCCATTATGAGCCGGGCCATGACCAGGGGCGGGTCATGGCGTCGGACGTTACTTGAGCCGGTTGCTGAGACCATGTGCCGGCTGTAACTCGGGCTCTGCCCTGGCCGAGGGGTTGAGTGGATGCTGTCCCGGCTGTAGGAGTATGCCTCTTGCTGCGCCAGTGCTGTCTGAAGCAGTTCCCTGACCCGGCGGGTTTCAATAGCCGTCGGGGAGTCGCCGTCAACTGGGAGAGCTGCCAGCCGTGCTGCCGTAGCGACCATGTTCTGCAACGGGTTATTATAATGACCCGGGGGTATTGGCACATACTGAGGCGGGGCAGGGGTCACCCCGGCGGGTTACTGGATCCTGCACCCGGCGTGTTGAAGAGATTGCGTGGATCGTAAACCGGCGGGAGTCGAGACTAGGCCTTCTGATGCCTCCTTCTCATGACCTCGTCGGCCGCGTTCTGATCCATCCTGAGTTGTAAGGACTGCGCCTGAATTAACTGAGTTCGGGCGTCGAGAGCCGCCCGCTCCGCAGCTAGCCTGATCCCTTCGGCTGCAAGATCCTCTTTAGCCTTTATCAGATCCAATTTCAACTGTGCCACCTCCGCATCATGCTGGGCTTGATCCGCCGGGTCAACTGTGGCGGTTAACAGGGCCGTCATCTTGTCCGTGAGATCCATCAGCACCTGGGCCGGAGAAGGCACCGGGTTTCCTGCTCCAGCAGCAGGGTTCTGAACAGGCTGCGCACCAGCCATAAAAACTCCAACCTGGCTTGGTGGCTCAAAAAGGTCCGGAATACTGTCACCGTCGGAACAACCCATGAGCACGCCATCTTGGAGTTGGTACAACGAGTTTGACTCATCAGTGGCCGACTCATCGTCAGAGCCGGCAGCCTCCTCATCACCGAACCCGGACGGGTCAGAGGGCCCTCCATGGATGCATCCCACAAAAGCATGCCTTAAGGCGGGCCGGGCCCGGGCGGGTTGTGCACGCTGAGCCGTTTTGATGAGATCGGCGCGGAGACCCGGCTCGGTGCCCGGCTCACCAGTCTTGCCGATGAAGACATGAATTCCGCCGAAGGGGACCCGGTACCCGTACTCAATTGAGTCGGCGTCGGGGCCCCAGTCCGCATCATCGATGTAGAGCTTGCCGCGACGACTCTTGGTCATCCGGCCCACAGCGTATCCCTTGAGCCCTTCGAAGCTGCCCTTCAAGAACTCAAATCCACCGTGCGCTGGCCCCACGGTGGGCGCCAACTGTCGTGGAATTGTCACGGCAGATGTCCTCGAGCTAGGACTTAGTCGTGGAGCCATCGCTACTAGGAAGCTTAAAGGGGTTATGCGGGACAAGGAACACGAGGGTTTATACTGGTTCGGCCCCTTACGGTGAAGGTAAAAGCCTACGTCCAGTTCGAGGTGTTATTGATTAAGGTTACGATCGCCAGGGAGCTAAACAGCTATCTCCGGCTCTCGATGAGATTGTTGTCGCCCTTAAACTGCTGCCGGGTCGTCCCTTTATATAGGGAGGCTGACGCCCAGCAGCCCTTAGAGTCCCGGCCGGCTCATAGCAGCGTCCGGCTCGGACTCTGAGTAAGACTTGCCTTACACTACAAGTCTATTATAACAAGGATTGTAACTATGGGCTTTAAGCCATCTCCGGGTCTCAGCCCATATCTGGCCCATTACCTTGAAACTTGGCTCCGGGCTTCTGGCAACGACCCTACGAGTAACCCGGCCCCTTCTGGCGGGTGACTCTAAGGTCTATATCCTCAACAGGGATCCTTGGTACCATCGGAATCGGCGTACTTGACAAGAGCCGCCATTAGGGTACCCATATCGGTGCAGTCGCGCTTGAGTCGCCCGAGCTTCATCTTAAGGGGCACAAAGCGACAGTTCTGTTCCAACATTAAGACTGTAGAACCGGCATCCATCTTATCTGATGAATGTATGATCTCCTTGACCCGGCGAACCCAATGGGTCGTGGACTCACCCTCCTGCTGCTTACAGTTAGTCAAATCCACAATTGACATAGATTGCCTGCAGGTATCTTTGAAGTTTTGAATGAACCGGGCTTTTAGCTCAGCCCAAGACCCAATGGAGTTCGGCGGTAACCCTTTCAACCATGTGCGGGCAGTTCCATCTAACATCATGGTGAAATATTTGGCCATGGCCGCCTCACTGACCTCCAGCAATTCCATAGCCATCTCATAACTCTCAATCCAGGCTGCAGGCTGTAAGTCCGCTGTATAGTTAGGCACCTTCCTAGGGCCCTTGAAGTCCTTAGGTAGACGTTCATTACGGATGGCTGGCACCAAACAAGGGACACCCCCGGTCCTGGTAGAAATTCCCACATCAACGGACGTCGTCGGATAAGCCGGGGGGGGGGGTCTTATAAGCCGTCAATTGAGGCGCCTACTCCGCCTCTTGCCGCGCTTGGTCTGTTGCGTAGAAGGCTCCATTATGAGCCGGGCCATGGCCAGGGGGCGGGTCATGGCGTCGTACATTACTTGAACCAGTTGCTGAGACCATGTGCCGGCTGTAACTCGGGCTCTGGTCTGGACGAGGGGTCGAGTGGATCCTGTCGCGGCTATAGGAGTACGCCTCTTGCTGCGCTAGTGCCGTCTGCAGGAGTTCCCTGACCCGGCGGGTTTCGATGGCCGCCGGAGAATCGCCGTCAACGGGGAGAGCCGCCAGCCGTGCTGCCGCGGCTACCATGTTCTCTAGCGGGTTATCATAATGACCCGGGGGTATTGGCACATACTGAGGCGGGGCAGGGTGCGCCTGGGGAGGCCGCATCACTCGTGGCTGAATAAGGGGTCCAGACCCGGGCGCAATGACTCCTGACGGGTTACTAGACCCTGCACCCGGCGTGTTGAAGAGATTGCGTGGATCGTAAACCGGCGGAAGTCGGGACTGGGCCTTCTGATGCCTCCTTCTCATGACCTCGTTGGCCGCGTTCTGATCCATCGTGAGTTGGAAGGACTGCGCCTGAATCAGCTGAGTCCGGGCGTCGAGAGCCGCCCGCTCTGCAACCAGCCTGATCCCTTCCCCTGCGAGATCCTCTTTAGCTTTTATCAGATCCAATTTTAGCTGTGCCACCTCCGCATCATGCTGAGCTTGATCCACCGGGTCAACCGTGGCGGTTAACAGGGCCGTCAACTTATCCGTGAGATCCATTAGCACCTGAGCCGGAGAAGGCACCGGGTTTCCCGCTCCAGCAGCAGGGCTCTGAATGGGCTGTGCACCAGCCATAAAAACTCCAACCTGACTTGGTGGCTCAAAAAGGTCCGGAATACTGTCACCATCGGAACAACCCATGAGCCTGCCATCCTGAAGTTGGTACAACGAGTTTGACTCATCAGTGGCCGACTCTCCGTCAGAGCCGGCGGCCGCCTCATCACCGGACCCGGATGGATCAGAGGGCCCTCCATGGATGCATCCCACAAAAGAGCGCCTTAAGGCAGGCCGGGCCCGGGCGGGTTGTGCACGCTGAGCCGTTTCAATGAGGTCGGCGCAGAGATCCGGCCCGGGGCCCGGCTCACCAATCTTGCCAATGAAAACATGAATTGCGCCAAAGGGGACCCGGTACCCGTACTCAATTGAGCCGGCGTCGGGGCCCCAGTCCGCATGGTCGATGTAGAGCTTGCCGCGACGACTCTTGGTCATCCGGCCCACATCATATCCCTTGAGCCCTTCGAAGCTGCCCTTCAAGAACTCAAATCCACCGTGCGCGGGCCCCACGGTGGGCGCCAACTGTCGTGGAATTGTCACGGCAGATGTCCTCAATCTAGGACTTAGTCGTGGAGCCATTGCAACTAGGAAGCTTGAAGGGGTTATGCGGGACAAGGAACACGAGGGTTTATACTGGTTCGGCCCCTTACAGTGAAGGTAAAAGCCTACGTCCAGTTGAGGTGATATTGATTAGGGTTACGATCGCCAGGGAGCTAAACAGCTATGCCCGGCTCTCGATGAGGTTGATCTCGCCCTCGAACCGCTGCCGGGTCATCCCTTTATATAGGGAGGCTGACGCCCAGTAGCTCTTAGAGTCCCGGCCGGCTCATAAGAACGTCCGGCTCGGACTCTAAACTATACTTGCCTTATACTACAAGTCTACCATAATAATGATTGTAACTACAGGCCCTAAGCCATATCCGGGTCTCAGCCCATCTCTGGCCCATCGTCTTGAAACTTGGCTCCGGGCTTCTGGCAATGACCATCCAAAGAGTAACCCGGCCCCTCCTGGCGGGTGACTCTAAGGTCTACATCCTCAACACCACCGTTCAATGTAAACACGTATCCGGTTTGCGATTTAGAATCGTCCGGATCAGTGTCAAAGCTTGCATCAACGTAACCATTAACGACGAGCTCTTTGTCACCTCCATAAACAAGAAACATATCCTTAGTCCTTTTCAGGTATTTCAGGATGTTCTTGACCGCTGTCCAGTGATCCACTCCTGGATTACTTTGGTACCTCCCTGCTAAGCTAATAGCAAGGCACACATCAGGTCTGGTACATAGCATTGCATACATGATAGAGCCTATGGCTGAAGCATAGGGAACATCTTTCATTTTCTCTCTATCTTCTGCAGTGGTCGGGCATTGAGTCTGACTCAACTTCACACCTTGTAACACAGGCAAGAACTGTAACACCCGGATGTAACTTTCCATATTTGTAACTCCAACTCTTTCCATTTTCGGCTATGTGATATGATATTCCCTCCGTGGTCGGGTTTTGTTTGTCGTTTTGCGTTTTGTCCATGTCATGCATTTCATATCATGTCATCATGTGCATTACATTTGCATACGTGTTCGCCTCATGCATCCGAGCATTTGAATTTGCATACGTGTTCGCCTCATGCATCCGAGCATTTTCCCCGTTGTCTGTTTTGCAATCCGGCGCTCCTATCTCCTCCGACGCACCCCTCTTGTTTTCTTTCGTGTGCGGGTGTCAAACGTTCTTGGAATGGACCGGGGCTTGTGAAGTGGCCTTAATATACCACCCGGAGACCACCGGTCAAGTTTCGTTCCATTTGGAGGTCGTTTGGTACTCCAACGGTTAACCGGGCATCCGCAAAGTCCATTTGTGTGTTGTAGCAAAACCCCCTCTCTAACCAGCCCAAAACCTACCAAACTCTCTTCCATGCTGTAGGTCGTTCGATCACGATCGTGCGGGCGAAAACCGCACCTCATTTGGACTCTCCTAGCTCCCTCTACCTATATATTTGCATCCCCTCCCGAAAACGTATGCAGTCCAAACCCTAACCCTCATCCCTCCGCGCTCCGGACACGTCCGCCCGGCGCCGGACATCTCCGCCGCCACGCCCAGCGAACCGGAGCGCGCCACGTCGCCTCCTCTCTCTCCCCACGCCACCGGCCCGTCGGGCCCGAGGCCGGCCCGCCCGCGCCGCGACC